>NW_008360167.1:236122-239600 GCF_000622305.1 Nannospalax galili
GTCAAGCATCACTTCCTTTTTAGAAGACCAATACTCCCTCACCCAGCAGTGACCAGCTCCCAATAATTCCTCTGCTAAGGTTGAGGCCTCCTGCCTATTTCCCTGGTTCTGTGCTGACTTTTGGATTTAGACTTACTGATGATTCAGGATAATGAAAGACAACAAGTAACAAAGGGCCTTCCCTATAGGTCTGCTCTCTCAGGGCCTGTCAAGGTGCTAGGAGGGTGCCTCCTCACTGTTAGCTTCCAGTAACATTATTTGCTGCAAATTCATAAAGTCTTCCACTTATCTGTTTTGTTTTGTTTGTCTTTTTGAAGCAGAGTCTCCCTGTAGCCTCAGCTGTCCTGGAACTCACTATGTAGACCAGGCTGGCCTTGAACTCGCAGAGATCCACCTGCCTCTGCCTTCCAAGTGCTGGGACTACAGGCGTTCGCCACCATGTCCGGCCACTTATCTGTTTTTTAGACCCAAAGTCAAATAAGTTTATCAGCCTTTGCCATTCCATTTGTAAGAGGAATAGAGACATAATGCAGTTAATGATACTTACCTTAATGTATGCAGTGTAAAACTATTTCACTAATAGAGTGGTTGGCAATTATAATCTATTAGAATCTTGCTAGCTCCAAATGTCCCCAATAACTGATAATGGATAAGATGTCTGCTATCTAGAGAAGAGCTGTGCTGAAAGTAGCCAGGCAAGGAATATGGGGAAGCTTTTTTTTTTTTTTTTTTTTTTTGGTCTTTTTGAGACAGGGTCTCCCTGTAGCCCCAGCTGTCCTGGAACTCATTATGTAGACCAGGCTGACCTTGAACTCACAGAGATCCACCTGCCTCTGCCTCCCGAATGCTGGGATTAAAGGCATGTGTTAGCACACCCAGCAGGAAGCTTTCTTTAAACCACCTTTTGCCCACTGAAAAGGAGGTGAAGTCAACAGCTGTTGAAATAAACAAGCACACTTAGTGAATGATTAGTGTTAAGCCAGTGCTCAATGAAAGAAGCAGCTGCCTTTCCACCACTGTGCATTGTCACCACACCCTCGAATAGGGATCATTAGAAATTTACATGGGGTGACATGGGGTGAATAGCACTGGAAAATGATATTTACTTTTCCATAAATCATCAGGAAAATTACAGCATACTCTTAGTGAGATATAGGGAAAAATGTAAGCACACAGCAGCAGATGTGCATTTTCCATGTGAGTGTGAAGACAAATTCTGTAAATATATTAGACTTTCCTGAAACAAAGAAGAGTCATCTTCAAAGGAAGATAGCTACCTAAAGGAAAGCAGGAAGTGATGTAAAGAAAAATGTAATCCACCTAAAAGCAATTAGCTCAAATGTTTTAGATAGCTATAATTATTCTCAACTCAGACATGTGGGAGAATCTAAGCACACACCTCCAAATCTTGATAAGATATTTATTTGTCTGTAAAAATTCAGCATAAAATATTTATAAGATAAAAAGCCCATAACTTGTACTAAGAATTAGCTGACAACAGTTATTTTAGTATAATTCCTTTTTGTATGCTCTTTGTGTATTTTAATAGGTAGAATATCAAATACAGTATTACAGTTTTGTTATGATATTTTTTAATGATAGCAGAAGACTTCATGGGCACTGTTTTTATAGTGACTTACATTTTTACTTGTATGAATATCAATAATTACTAATGATTCTGTGAAATGGAATTTTAGTTTTATTTTAAATGTGTTATAAAGTTGTGAAGTAACTCAGGCCTAGAGAAATAACTCCACAGATAAGAACATTTGCTGATCTTACAGAAGATTAGGGGGTTTGATTCCCAGTACCCACAAGGTGGCTAACAACCATCTGTAACTCTGGTTCCTGGGGAAGTTGACAACCTCTTCTGGTCTCCACACACATGGTGTACTTATACACATATAGGCAAAGCACTCATGTATGAGGCTACAGGGAAACCCTGTCTGAAAAAGACCAAAGTAACAATAACAACAAACCCTGCTTTCTTTTTCTTAGTAAATTAATCCCTTTTAATTTAATTTCTAGATTTCAAAAATCTTTCTTTCTGTCACACTGGGCTTTTATAAAGTCTAGCTTTCCTATGCTCTTTTGTGTCAGTTTTTACAGAAAAAATAATCCATAACTTAAATTCAATACATTACTATAGCTCATGCTCTGGAAAAACCTGTGAGATACTTTGTGGCATTTTCTTCCAAATGTAGACATAAAAGAGAGTTCCCACATGATTCTCTCAGTATGCATAGTTTGCTTTCTTGGAGCTCAGTAACCTGGGAATGGAAATGAGAATAATGTAATGAACCAGTTTCATAGACTTGGATTTCCACTACGTGCCTGTCATTTTTCCTCATTCTTACAACTATTTCTGAAGGACTCCTGAAGAGCACAGGACTGTTATAACCTTGAGAAATCTGTTCAAAGTCAGTGATTTGAAGCGTTCTCCTTATATTCTGGTTACAAAGGTTGGCACTTCATTTTTAAGCTCTGCAAAGTGTTCTCTTTTGTCATTTTTCTTTAAGAAACCTCTAAGTTGAGGAGTTTCAGAGAAATATGCCACTGGTACATTGCTAGCATGAATGCTCTGAGGGTAACCAACAACTTCCTGGAATTTAGAACTCACTCCATGGAAAGGCATACAGGCCTGGCCCTGTACCACTAGTCAAATGTCTATGGCTAGGAGAGTCATTTTGGGGAATTATATTACTGATGCTTTGCCAATGAATATGTGTTAAAATGCTCTCTCTCTTTCTCCCCCCGCCCCCACCCATCCATAGATGAATCCAGCTCTCAGCCTTGATGACTTCTTTCAGCAGTGGACAAGTACCTAGTCCAAGTGCTGAGAGTAAGTGACTGTTGAATGCTTGGCCCAAAGTAAGATAACTGTCTCACACTCCAAAGGCCAGGAAACATCCCAGGAGAAGGGCTAGGACTGAAGGATGGAACACAGTAGGGCACTCTCTTCTGGAGACTACATGACCATTACAATCATGAACACATAGCAACTGTGACTATCTGCATAGGGCTTAAGAAGAAAGAAAGAAAAGGAGGGACATGAGGGTGAAAGGGAGACCAATTAAGAAGAAGGTGGTCAGCAGAAGGATGAGAGAGGGTAGGAGGGTGTGAATGCAATCACAGTGTGTTCTGTACCAATAGGATATTGTCAAAATTTTTAAATATTAATTTAAAAATTGGGTTAATTTTAAACATTTTTAAAGAGAATTTAAAAGTGTCAAGGGATCTTTTGGAACAAATCAATATCATGGCTGAAATTAGCCAATTGGCTTCTGTCATTTTCTCTCTCTCGCTCTCTTTTTTTTTGGTCAATTATGTTATTCTTTTTTTATTATTTATTTAATAACCACATACTTAGAAGAAGCATTTCATTACAACAGCATTGACATATTCAATAACAATATTCTAAGCTAAGACGTATCTCTTTCAAAATTGGCTGTAAATTTTTAGGTTTACAGTTGAATTA
>NW_008360167.1:239989-254571 GCF_000622305.1 Nannospalax galili
TCTCAAAAGTCGCTATAAAATTTTTAGGTTTGCTCTTGAATTAATACGGTTATACAATATTGAACTCAGTATAAGGCCTGTAAGACATAAAACTGAGTGAAGTTTTTAACCTTTAAAAAAATCTCCATTTCATTTTAGAATATATTGTTCCTAATCTTAGTAGTTATCACCTATTTTGAACCTATTCCAAACCACAGGAAGTTGCTCAATATATTGTATCCCTCAGTCAGAATCCCATCTGGTCAGTTTTCGCTTTCTGAGGCTATCATAGCAAGATACCATAATTTGGGGCACTAGAAACTCATTGTCTTATAGTTCTGGAAGCTAGAAATCAAATATCAAGGTATTGACACTGTTGATTCTAAGGGCTTTATTTTGAACCTATTCCAAACCACAGGAAGTTGCTCAATATATTGTATCCCTCAGTCAGAATCCCATCTGGTCAGTTTTCGCTTTCTGAGGCTATCATAGCAAGATACCATAATTTGGGGCACTAGAAACTCATTGTCTTATAGTTCTGGAAGCTAGAAATCAAATATCAAGGTATTGACACTGTTGATTCTAAGGGCTTTGAGGAAAAATCTGTCCCAAGCCTCCTATAGATCTGTTATGGAAATTAACTTGAGGCTGACCTGGCCCTGGTCCATTGAGAAAACTCAATCCATACTCAGGATGCTTTTAAGTTTTAACCAATGGGCCTCAGATTCGGCTAACCTGTTCCAGAAAAACTGAGGCCCTGGTCAGAAATACACACAGGGTTTTATAGGATTTTTTCACCTCATCCTTTGGCAGTAATCATATTGGTGGATTTGAGATTTTCAGTACAGAAGTATACATGTCCCTTAAGTTATTATAAGACACTTAAATAGTCAACATTTTACAAAGAAGCAGATATTTTGGGCAAGTGTGGGGTTGTGACACTTCTCAGTAATGTGCTGAATGCCAGTACAATCTTAGCTATTTTGACAGATAGACAGCAGCAGGTGACTCCTCAAAGACCACTGCCTGAAGCAGCATTTTCCAGGCACTCATGGACTGCTGTTTTTGTGGTTTTCTGCCTCAACTTAGTTTAGCCTGAGATAGAGCCGAGTGGCCTTTATGATTTGAGTGTAAGTAGAAGCTTCCAAAGTCCTAACAGTTCTAACAGTTATGTACAGTACATAAGCTTCTAATCAAATACATGTGTTAGTACTTATTCATCTACCACATAGAACAAAGTTATACTGAGGTTAATTAGTTCACATTAGGTTAATTTTCCCACATCCATTCTAGGAGACTCCATTGTTCCTTGGCTTGTACCTGGTCCTTCCTCTGGGTCTCCATGCCATCTTTCCTCTATGTATATCTATCTATGGGTCCAATTTTCTCTTTTTGTTTTGTTTTGCTTTTTAGTGCTGACAATTGAGTCTAGGGTCTTCCGTATGTTAGGCAAGCATCTCTACGTGTGGATGTATCCCTGAGTTGCATCCAAGCCTTTTAGTTTTATTTTGAGCCAGGCTGTACTACTCACCTAGCCTAGCTTTGAATTTGTTATGTAGTCCACAAAGTTCTTGAATTTGAAATCTTTTTGGCTCAGCCTTCAGAATGAGTGAGATTACAGATATGTGCCACCACTCTCAGCCTAGATTTCTCTTTTAACAAGGGAGGCATTGACATTGGATTAGGGCCCACCTTAATGACTTCATTTTTACTTGATCATCCACCAAGGGTACTGGAAGTGAATTTCACAGTTATCTGGGGTACATACTTCAGCCTATCATATTGTCTGAGTTCATGCCAGGTGAGAAAGGCTTAGCAGTTAGAACCCCTAAGGTCTGCTAGTGAATCAGCACACCACCCTCGGTAGGGTGATTACTGTCATTTGACTGGCAAGTTAAACCCATACTCTCTTAGAATTCTTTCCCCAAGCCACCTCTGCATTTATCTTTGCACTTAAAATCACATTATGTGTGTGAGTGTTTTGCCTGCTCGTATGTAAGTACACCCAAATCATGCAAAGCCTCAGAAGAGGGTGTGGATTCTCCTGGAACTAAAGTTACTGACCACTGTTTGCTGTCCTGTGGGTGCTGGGAGGCTTACCCTGGTCCTCTGCAAGGCAGACAGTGCTCTTAACCCCTGAGCCATCTCTCTAGCCCCTATCTTTGCATTTATTTTATCTTTGCAACCAAAGATCTTAATTAGGACTTCTGGAAGCAGACCTGAGAAGTAGATTCCTGAGCAAGAGATTTATTAAGGCCCAGGAGAAGCAGGTAAAAGAGCTGGGGGAAACGGAATTTTAGGGGACTCTTGGCTTGATACCCTGGGAAGCTATAAACCACTATCTCCGAACATGCCTTCTTTGTGGCTTCCCCAGACCAGCCTCTGCTAGGTACTCTCTTGGGTGGACTGAACAAGAGGAGATTCGACATCTCTGAGGTTAAATCTGACGCACTGGAAAATTCAAAGCAGAGTGAGCCCGGAGCCCTGGACCCTTTGCCTGGCAGGTGCGGGGCTAGTCCTCTCCTGGGTGCGGGCGCCGACTGATGATGGTCCCACGGCCCAGAGCCCAAGCGAAAAGCTGCGGGCCCTTGCTCTCCGGGCGAACTGCTGATTAGACCAAAACTGGATGGAATCTTTCCACAACCCTTCAGACTCTTCACATTTCAACTATCAGAAGAGGTAACTAAATTTGTAATTGAAGTCATGTTGTGGGTTTTTCTAAACACCGTTCTTATTTAGGGAACAGATTTCGTTCTAATTTGTCAAATACCATTGCGAATGCTGCCTGGGGGCAGACCACTGAAGTGGACCTTTGTTTTTCTGAGACCCGCTCACATCGCAGGGCAAAAACCCTGAGCTCTCTTTTCTTTCTCTCTGTTCTCCTTCCTTCCCTCCTTACTTTCATTTATTTCTTCCTTCTTTCCTTTCTTTTCTGCTTCCTCCTTCTTTCCTGTCTTTCCTCCGTTTTCTTCATTTTTCTTTGTAGTAGTAGGAGCTAAGAACTCACAGCCCAGGGCATGTGAGGTAAGTGCGCTGGCCACTGACCTTTGCCTTTAACTTCCATCTTTTTTCTATTCGTTTGAGACCTTTCTGCATTGATCGGGCTGGCTTCAACTTCCTGGACTCAAATAATATTCAGCCTCTGGAGTACCTGAGACTACAGAAGGCTCAGCACCACTCTGCTTTTCTGCTTTTAAAAAGCTTATTGTAGGGGGTGCTGGAGAGATGGCTCAGTGGTTAAGAACACCTACTGTTCTTGCAGAAGATCCGGGTTCGTATCCCAGCATCCATATGGCAGTTAACAACTGCCCGTAACTTCAGTTCCAGGAGATACAACAGCCTCTTGGACATTGCATGACACGGGTGCACTTACCTACATGCAGGCATAATACTCATACACATAAAAAAAAAAAAATAAAAAGTTTATTCTAGGGACTGAAGAGCAATGGCTCAGTGGTTAAGAGCACTGGCTGCTCTTCCAGAACACCTGGGTTGGGTTCCCAGGACATGGTGGCTAATACCCATCTGTAACTCCGGTTCCAGGGGATCAACACCCTCTTTTAACCTCCCTGAGCATTGCATGTATGTGGTGCACTTACATACATGCAGGCAAAGCATTCGTACATATAAAATAAAAATAGATTGAATTTTTATTCTTTGAAAATTTCATACGTGGATACAGTGCATCTTGATAACCTCACTCCCTCCAACTAACTCACCTCCCAACACACCTTCCTCCCAGCTTCATGTCCACATTTTTTTATAACCCACTGAATCTAATTACTGCTGCCCATATGTGCATGAGATGAGTGTGGAGTCATCCACTGGAACATGGACAACCTACCAGTGGCTACCGCCCCACCAAAATGGGACTTCCTCCCCCAACAGCCATCAACTGCCAAAAGTTCCTTGGCTGGGGGTGGAGCCTTAATAACCCCTCCCACATGGCTGCTGGAATTTTTAACTGGCTTAATAGTGTTTAAGTAAACACAGCTCATGTTCAGAGAACAGCGTTTCACCCCCATCCTCTCCATCCTCCAGCTCTTATATTCTTTCCACCGCTCTCTTCCAAAGAGTTCCCTGAGCCTTGATAGTGAAAGGGATTAATATGAATTTCCCCATCTATGGCTGAGCACTCCCTTCTCAGCACTTTCAATAGTTCTAATTCTTTTCATTAATCACTATCACTACCCAGAGAAGCAATAGGAAGCTTCTCTGGCCAAAGCTGAGATCAGCACAAATCTATGAATATAAATATAAATATTTAGAAGGCCATTTGACAACGTGACCATTTAGCAAACCAGCATCAATGTAGTTCTCCCCTTGGGCCTATGACGTCCCTAATCAGCATTTTTATTTATATTATTAGTCCAGGCAGTACCTGTGGAGTGGCCTCAAATCCAATCAATAGAGCCCTTTTTAAAGTCTTGCCACAATTGCACCATTGGGCACATCTCTCCTGGCATACAAGGTACAGTGCTGGGTAAGATCACTGGTATCTTTTCTCCCCCATCAGCATACATAGCATTTCCAGCACAATGAAATTTAGCCAAGCAGCAGGCATTTCCTGGTCAGTACAAGACAGATTTCTCTATGTACTGTTCCAAAGTGTGTGGTGTCTTCAGCAATAGGGTCTTCTAATCTGGTAGTTATGGAAGGCAACCAACAGCAATAACAACAGCCTGTATTGTTTTGGGCACTTCTGGGGCCTCTCTGACCAACAGCAAGTAGAGAGGTAACCCATGCCCAGGCACTGAAATTTTTCTTTAATAATATTTGTTTTTGTTTAATAACCCATGTCTTCTGGGAGCAGGATTGTTCAATGATGCTTGGTACCTCTATTCAAACTCTCTTTTTAAATTATATTTTAATTAGCTTACAAACTAATGGGGTTTCATAAGGCTTTTTCATATATCCTTAGTTTTGGTTGCCCCACCCCTATGCTTCTTTTCTCCTATTCCTTGCTTCCACTGTCATTTAAATCTTTAGCTCCCAACATTCCAGCCCCTTTGTTCTTTCATATTAGTGTGTCCTGTCTACTCACAGTTTTTACTTGGAGAAAGCTCCTTACTTTCAGAAAGGGATCTTTGTAGCCTGCAATAGTGACATTGATAAAATTGTTTCTATCCATTTATACAATTTTGGTCCCCTCAGTGCCTTCCCAAGCAAGAAAAGTAAAGTTACAGTTTATTATAAAAATAAAGATATTGGAATATTGGGAAAATTAAACCAACAGAATTCTGCCATCTATTACAGCTATTATAATTATTATTTTGCATTCCTTTGCATACACAATTCTGTCACAGATACATACATACATTATGCCCTATTCCATACATTTATTTTATGTGGCTATAGCCATGAAGAGATAAATGGCAAGGGCTCTGGGCTAAAGTGCATCTAATTTGTTTTGGTGAGCCTTTTCATTGAGGCATTCATTTGACTCACTGAACATTTTGTAGAAAAGTTCGATTTGATTTTCTTTCCAAATCCCTGTCTTTCCTCAACTCCGCACCGCCTTCCTTAGATCATTTGTTTGAATTACCTCTGAATTCACTGAGATGTGTATTCATGCTCGTTGGGAGTTTGCTCACAGCTGTGATCATCTCTTTGAGTTCTTTGGAATTTCACCACTTTGTTACAACCCGGATCTTTAAGACTGTAAGTTGTAAAGCTTCAGAGTTGTTAGAACCTTTTTTTGGAAGAGTCTCTCTCACATTTCTTGTTTCTACATTGAGATTTGAACATCTGAGGCAAAAGCATTGGTTGGCTGTTTTAATCTCTTTTATTCTTTTAATGGAAGTATTTCCCAGGGTTTATGTGGAGCCAGACTGTGGCAGGGTTGAGTACAGTTTCTCACAATTAGTTGGGGGTATAGCTCATTAGGGAAACCTGCTCAGATACTCAGATCACCAGGCCTGTCCCTCAGCATCACTCAGAAAAGAAAATTAACTGTGATAGAACATTATTGACAGATGAGTGTTATGGAAATATATTAATAACCAGTTAAATTCTCACCACAACACCAATGAAATTAGAGGGAAAAAAGAACAAAATTAATATTAAATACTCTGAGAAGATACTTGTTAATACAGAGAGCAATGGGACTAGAACTATAGTTAAATAACACTAGAGAATAGCAAGACTAAAGAGAGTAAGCAGAGGGGCAGGACATAAACAGAACGGGGGACGGGGACACAGAAAAGAGAAGATCCTGTTAAAGGCGACTAAAAAAATCAGTAAACAAAACAATGAAAATGAAGAACATAAAATTTAATATTTTATTATTTTTATTTTATGTATATGAGTGTATTGTCTGCATGTATGTAAGTGCAACCATGCCAAGCCACACCTGATGAAGTCAGAAGAGGGGGATGGATTCCCTGGAACTGGAGTTACAGACAGTTGTTAGTCACTGTGTGGGTGCTGGGAACTGAACCCAGGTCTTCTTCAAGAGCAGTCAGTGCTCTTAACCACTGAGCCATCACTCTAGAGCTAAGAAAATAAGATTTAAAGAGGGGAAGAGAAGAAAGAAGAAAGAATAAGATGACATAAATAAAAAGAATAAAAATAGGGAATGGAGAAAAGACAGGAAAGAAGAGAGAATTAAAAATTAAATATCGAAACAGAATTGAAAATAATTGAAAATTAAATAATGACTGTAGGTTACACCTCATCATTCAGTTGTCCAAAGGCACGAAGTCAGAAAGCTAAAGTATGCCAGGACAAAAACAGGAAAGTAAATATTGAAAAGAGGAGAAATGAGCAGATTATACAAAGGACTAAGAGAAAAAATTGTTTAAAAAGAACAAAAGTGCCAGGTACGCTGGGTGTGGTGGTGCAGGTCTTTAGTCCCAACACTTGGGAAGCAGAGGCAGGCAGATCTTGGTGATTTGAGGACAGCCTGGTCTACATAGCAAGTTCCAGGCTAGCTGGGGCTACAGGGAGACCCTGTCTCAAACACACACACACACACACACACACACAAAGAAGAATAAAAGTTTCAATAAACATGTAAACCAATCAGCCTAGAAAAACATGGAAACAAAAAGAAATGATCCAGAGAGATGGTTCAGTGAGTAAAAGCCCTTGTGACACAATCTTGATGACCTCAGTTCAAGCCCCAGAATCCTCAGAGGAAGGAGAAAACGGGCTCTCAAAATTTGTCCTCTGATCTCCATATGCATACTGTGACGTGATGGCACCGCACACACACACACACAAAAAAAAAAAAACAAAATCTGCTTTCATAAAAGGGAATAAAGTAAATAAGCTTCTTGTTTTCAAAAGAGGACATTTCTAATCATCCAAAGAGGCCAGTCGTTTGGCTAGAAGTGGAGCTCTCAACTTGTCTTCTGTCTGTGGCTACTTCATGGATACCATTGTCTGTTGAAAGTCCATCAAAAGCATTTTTTAAAAGTGGAAAAAATCAAGGGCAAAATGAATTTCTCAATGAAAACACAAGTAAGTTTAATTACAATTAAGTGTTTTGGATTATAATTTGGAAATACATGCCATTTTATACATGTTGTATTAATTTTGATGTTTCTCAAGTCTTCATTTTGAGCTGTTAAAATGTTTCGAAGAAAAATAGAAAATACTGGCAAATATCTCCCTAAGTCTTTCATGAGCTGAGCAAAAATATTCAGAAATTGATGTGCTGCTTTATTGTGAACCACAAAGGGCTCAATGGTTTTAGTAGCAGGTAGGAAACAGGGAAGCCTCCAATGAACATTCTGGAAACAATGAAAGGGTTCTCTGAACTCCGTTACAGCCTTTCCTTTTGGTCACCACCTAGATTCTCTGGTATCCAGATGACTGATGGCGGATTTTATAGATGCCCAGGCCCACAACACAGAGGCCAGCCACAACGGCTGCGATCACAGGAAGCACAACCGTGTAGTCGGATAAACACTCGTCCACTAGGAGAGAAAACAAACACGATACAGCAGGTAAGATCTGATGAGGATAGACCAGAAATAGTCTAAAGTAGAACAAATGTGAGCTGTGGGGTCAAACATGTCAGATCTTGGCTTTTACTTTTATTTATTTACATATTTATTTATTTATTTATTTATTTATTTATTTATTTTGTATTGACTGATTGGTTGATTGGATTGCAGTGCTGGGGATCTAACCCAGGGCCTCATGCCTGGTAGGCATGCATTCTACCATTGAACTATATCCCCACTCCTAGGTACATAATTGTTCTAGCTTGTTTATCTATTGCTGTAATAAAACAATCTAACCAAAACCAACTTGTGGACGGAAAGGTTTATTTCATCTCACTCTTCCAAGTGACAGTCCATCACTAAGGGAAACCAAGGCAGGAGAGGTGGAAGTGAACGCTGCAGCAAAGACCATGGAGGACCTCTGCTTGCTCAGCTTGGCTTGCTGTCCTGACCTGTGCACAGCCTGCTTACTTATCCAACCCAGGACCTGCCCAGGGGTTATACCACCGTCAGTGGAGTAGGCCGTTCCACAGCACTCAACAATCAAGAAAGTTCTTCACAGACAGGCCCACAGGCAAATCCAATAGAGAATATTCTCCAATAGACGTTCCCTCTTTCCAGATGTCTCAAGTTGACAGCTAAGGCTCTCCAGAACAATAATCTTGGGCAGGTTATTTATTTTTGCAATTCCACATTCATAAAGAGATAATATATACAATTCTTGAATAATTAAATAAATCAACCTTTTCTAGCAATTAATAGCTAATCATTGTTATTCACATTTTCTGAACTGAAGAGGATATTTCCAGGGATTCTCCCTGGAAAGTGGGATGTGCCTACATAGAAGAGACCATTTGCATAATTAGATTCCAGATGATTCTCTTGAGAACACAGGGTGCTTACTTCATAAGTCATTACTATCACTCCTAAGCTTTTATTGTATAATTTTTAACTAATATCTAATGTGAGAGTCTATAAGCTTGACACAGGTTTACTTCATTCCTCAGAGAGCACCTAATTCAATTACTTTAAAAAGTAGTTAATTGGGGGCCAGAGAGATGGCTCAGTGGTTAAGAGCACTGACTGCTCTTGCAGAGGCCTGGGGTTCAGGTCCCAGCACCAACATAGCAGCTGACAACCATCTGTAACTCCTGTTCCAGGGGATATAATGCCTTCTTTTGACCTCCCAGGCATTGTACAGCATGGGTGCACTTACCTACACGCAGGCAATACACTCATACACATGAAATAAAGTAATAATAAATAAAATAGTTTAAAATGTAGCTAACTGGGTCAGAGACTAACCAGTCTCAACTGGAAAAAGATGAAAGGACTGAGGATAAAGGAGCCATCACAGAATTCTCCGTGAAATGAGGAGTAGGAAGAAAGAGCACATAAATGAGAACAAAATCCACACTTCAGAGTCTATGGCTCTACGCTAAATCTATAGATAGAAAAAAGATGTAGTGTGAAGGCTGTGTGTGAACCAATACAAGAAACTGTGTCCTGAACTGAGGGTCATCATTAACCCATTCCTATGTACCTGGGTCCAAAAATGAAGGATTATGAAAGATCTGAGGGGGGAGAATGGCAATTAGAAATTCCTAAAAAAGAAAATTTATGCAGAAAATAAACAGTATCTGCAATAAACTATTTGATTTGACAGTGGATCAAATCAAATTACAGAATTATAATATCATACATCTTATTAATTTAAGCAAAAGTATTGTTATTACTATAAAACCTTGTCTGGTATAGCAGAAGTCTACAACTGATCAATTAAGAAATTCAATGAGCCAGGAGTGGTGGCACATAACTTTAATCTCAACACTTGAGAGGTAGAGGTAGGCAGATCTCTGTGAGTTCAAGGCCAGCCTGGTCTACATAGTGAAGTCCAAGCCAGTGGGGCTACAGGGAGACCCTGTCTCAAAAAGACCAAAAAGAAAAAAGTACTTTGTCTCTCAGGAATGAATTTTTGCTTCTCATAAGTCCCTCCAGAATATATGAAGATATAGAATGAATTTAGGTGGTGTAAAGACTAAATAACATATGATGCTGTGCGTCAAGAGCATCCATTCCCAGTCCTGTACTGGCAGCTTCCCATACCCTTTTTATAACCAGTTTCCTTTATTACTCCTCACGTACCTCAGCTTACATTGGAATTCACTCCATGACTTAATTTTAATTTCATTTGTTAGAGACTCTATAAACTTAATACAATTATGTTCTCTGGTCTTTGGTGGTTAGGACTTCAATTTATGAAGGGGGAGGGGTGGTGAGGAGGAATTAACCAGTAACAGAAGTTTAGAAATGAACAGTTAATAAAATACAAAAAGAAAAACGGAAACAGAAACAAATCCCTGACAATTGCTTTAAGATGAGAATCTCTTCCCATTGTACCAGAGTTCTGTCAATGAATCCCTTTCAGTCAGATCTCTCTCTCTCCCTCTCTCTCCCTCTCTCACTGCTCTCACCCCTCTCTCTCTCTCCTCTCTCCCTCTCACCACTCTCACCCCTCTCTCTCTCCTCTCTCACCCCTCTCTCTCTCACACCCCTCTCTCTCCTCTCCCTCCCTCTCTCTCACCCCTCTCTCCTCTCTCTCCTCTCTCTCTCCCTCTGTCCCCGCTCTCTCTCTCTCCTCTCTATCCCTCTCTCACCCCTCTCTCTCTCGCCCCTCTCTCCTCTCTCTCCTCTCTCTCTCCCTCTCTTACCGCTCTCACCCCCTCTCCCTCTCCTCTCTCTCTTCTCTCCTTTCCCCTGGGAACTCACTACGGTTGGCAGCTATCCCGTAGCTTTGAATACCTTGTAGCTCACTTCCTTAACCTCCTCTAGACAAGAAGGAAGTGTTCACCTCCTTCCCCCACTTATTATAGGCTTCATAAAGTGGATATGGGGGTGAAGGGGCAGAGCAAGGCAGAGCTAAGTGTATACCTCACTGACCCTCCACTCTCCACTAGAGAAAGTCAGTAAAACTGAGAAAAGAACAAAACTAACATTAATTTACTTGTCATTTAAATGAAACCTCTGCTCTTTACGGTTACTGGAATGTTAACTAAAGTTCATTTAATGGACAGTTTGTGTTAGTATGAATAGATAACAAGTCTAGGCAGTTGCCATCAGCCCAAAGAACTCACTGAAGAGGATGGAAATGAAAAATTAAATTCTATTAAATGCCTTACTGCTTTGTTTTCAATGTTAAATTTTGCTTCTTGTCTCCATCTGCTTTGGGAGAGACTTCAGTGTGCTCCTTCAGGATAGCGAGGGGCATAGTGAACACACATCTCATGCTCTGTACTGCAGAGATTATCAAGTGCCCCTGACACTACACACATGGGAGTCTAGAGCAAATGCCTGTCTGATGGAGGAAAGGTGAACAGACCACAATAATGTTGGAAGTATTGAAAGACTGAGATTTATTGGCCCTCTTTAATTTGTCAAGATCTTTTGATATGTGCTTTACATTACGTGAAATAGTAGCAGTTTTTAAAATTTTATTTACTAATAATATATTTCAACTATATAAAATGCATCTTTTAAAAAATGACAGTAGGCCAGGTGTAGTGGCACATGTCTTTAATTCTAGTACTTGGGAAGCAGAGGCAAGCAGATCGCTAAGAGGTTAAGGCCAGCCTGGTCTACATAGTGAGCTCCAGGCCAGCCAGGGCTACATAGTGAGAAAAAAAACAAAGAAAGAAAGAAAAGAAAAGAATAAAAAGTGACATATGTTTACCCATCTATAATTTAAATAAGTCAGAATTTTTAAAAAAAATTCATCCATTTAAAATTAAAATCTGTTTTAAAATGGATTGGCTTTCCTAAAGTAATAAAGAATGCTGAATGTTGAGACTCAGAAATTTATAGGAAGCACTGGGTACAGTAGCACATGCCTTTAATCCCAGAACTTAACAGGCAGCTGAATGTTTGCGAGATGGAGGCGAGCTTGCTCTACATAGTGAGTTACAGGCCAGCTGAGTCTACAGGGAGACCCTGTCTCAGAAAGACAAAGGAAAACAAAAATTTATAAGAACCAGCACTGTTTAAAAATGTCTCCCGCATGGCTTTTCTTTGGGTCTTTGTTTTCTTCTTGTCACAGCTCCTTGCTCTGCTCCAGCCCACTAATTCTTGAAGCAGTGATGTTTATTCAGGTGTGAAAGATGTCTCTCAAACAGGTTAGGCATAGTCTCTCCCAGCCCACATGAAAAATTCAGGTGGGCTCCCCTCTGGTAGACTCCAGGTGGCATTGGAATGGGGACCAGTTTCCTCATCAGCTTAAGCAACCAGACAGGTCTGTCCTTTCACTTCTAGTTAACTCTGAAGCCAGAATCCTCAAAGCCTCAGAGCATTAACCTTGCACATTTTAAAGAATGGGGCCATTTATTTATTTTTAATATTTTATTTATTATTTTTATTTTATGTGTCTGAGTGTATTGCCTGCATGTAGTGAGTGTTCCGTGTCATGCAATGCCGTGGAGGTCAGAAGAGGGCTTCAGAGTCCCCTGGAACTGGAGTTAAGGATGGTTCATAGACACCATGTGGGTGCTGGGAATCAAACCCGGGTCTTCTGCAAGAGCAGTCAGTGCTCTTAATCTCTGAGCCATCTCTCCAGCCCCAGAATGGGGCCATTTATATGTGCTCATTATCCTCTTCTGGGACTCTTTCTGGTGACCAGGCAAGCTATTAACAATGTCTTGTAAGAATGAAATCATGAAATTTGCAGGTAAATGTTATACTAAGTGAAGTAACAGAAACTTAGAAAAATAAGCAAAGTATATTCTCTCTCATTTGTGGATCTTAGCTCCAAATCCTTAGATACAAGTACATCACCACCAAAAAGAAGCTTCTTTTCGCAACAAATGGGCATTACTACAGGGTTCCATAGCTGGTCAAACACAAAGAATAAGTGCCTGTGAGATGCCCAGCTCTAAGTGACACATCTACAATGCAACCTCTGCACCTAAGGCTCAGTGCACATTGTGAAAGAGGGGGCAGCAGAGAAGCTTCTTCATGCAACAGACAGTGATTAACATGGAAAGCCATGGCTTGCCAAAATGTATAGCATAAGAGACTGCACAGTGTGTGTCCCTGGATAGGACTCCTATAGTAAACCTCTGCCATCCAGAGTTCAGGGACCGTTGCAGAAAAGGTGTTGAAAAGACAGAACCAGGGGCGGTAGGTGGCCACAGGGAAGCAGAGGTTTCCAGGTGTCTGGGAACTTGCTCATGTGAACTTGCAAGCTCAGTCATACAGAGACCCATCTTAGAGGTTGGAAATGACCTTAGCTGAGGGAGAATAGGCAACTTATCACTCACTGCTGGGTGAGGGAGAGTTGGTCTTCTTAAAGGAAATGATGCTGGATACATTGACAAGGCTCCAGTAAATGGACTTACCCTGACAAATATTTGCGGACACGTATTTGACTCAGTGGACAGACTGCATAAAGTCCAGCAGGGGAGGGGGAATACAGGGAGGTGTAGATAGGGGAGGGAGTATGATCAAGATGTATTGTATGAAATGAACCAAAAATCAGTTAAAAACTAAAAAATATTTAAAACAGTGGTTTGTGATACTCAGGCCCATGGACATAGGGATTTCTCTCCTCTTTCTGTCTCTTTAAGCATTTGTCAGCTTTAACTGAACTCAGAGTAATGCTGGGAAGTAATGCTCCTCTGTCTGTCTCAACTTCTGAGGGAAAGGAAGTGAGAAGAGGTGAGCTGGATCCCCTCCCTGTTACATCCATCTGCACATGGGGGAGAACGAGGAAGGGAAGAGTCTGTGTAGATGAGAAATTAAGTTTCTATTGCAGGTCCCCAGGCATCGTGGAGGCCTGAAGATTCTATGCAGGTGGGAGGCAGATCCAGATTCAGGAAGCACTAGTTTGGGGGAAAGGGTCATGATCAAAGCAGTGTGTGACTTGAAAGCCAGACAAGACCTGGAGTCATATTCTTCAATTCCAGAAACCAAGCCACAGAGCCCAACTTTCCTATTCAAACTCTATGCTTCTTAAAGGGACTTCTGAGATAGCTAAGGACTCTGTGGATAGCAAAAATAAAACAAACCAAAACAATAAAAGTAAAACATTCTCACAAGCTTCAAGATTTGGGGAGAAAGGGTTGTATATATGGAGACTAGAGTCTTCAGTTTTGGATGAGTGTTTTCCATGGCTGAGCTTGGACACTTCCTGGATTCAACTCCATTTCTTTTAGTCCATTGAAATATCATCCATATACCAAGACTTCTAATCTATTCCTCATCATGTTTTGTGTTAATCTTGCCTTCCTTGAGTACCATGGCTTTTACATATGTCTTTTAATACTATGTCACGTAATAGCTTGCCCCTTTTAAAATACCATCTCTAGTTTAAAAAACAGCACAAGATTTACAGGATAACATATATCTTTCTACTTGAGCATCGTTAAGGAAACCCAAATTGCAAAACCTAGAAACGTGTACTTGAGCTAAAGCAGTAACCCTGGAATAAACAAGACTAATCATGCGGCAGTGAGAATGGTATAAGGTAGTGAGGGTTTGGTGAGAAGGCAAAATAGGGAGAAGAGTGCAGGGTAATTCCCTTATCGACTTATTGGATTTTATTTTCTTCTCTCTCTCTCTCTCTCTCTCTCTCTCTCTCTCTCTCTCTCTCTCTCTCTCTCT
>NW_008360167.1:254604-261091 GCF_000622305.1 Nannospalax galili
TTTGGTCTTTTTGAGACAGGGTCTCCCTGTAGCCGTGGCCTGGAACTCACCATGTAGACCAGGCTGGCCTTGAACTCTGCCTCTACCTTTAACAAGTGCTGGAATTAAAGGAGCATGCCACCACGCCCTGCATGGTGGTACTTTTCTTTAAGAAAACAAAGAGAAAAGCTATTCTTCATCTGCCTTTGAGCACTGGAAATGGGAACCTACTGTTTGAAAGATTTTATTCACTACACCTATCCATTTCCTGCCTTACAGAGATTCTTCACAAATGGACCAACCAGCAAGTCTGTGCCTTATTTTGTGATCACATTAATTTCAGAGTTTTTTCAAAACTTCTTGATTAATTTGCAAAGAAATAAATACTTACTAAACATTAGAAGCTCTCAGATCGGCTTGTGGCAACTTAACTGTAGTGAGCCCTACTAACCTGAGGCTTACTAACCATGAAACACAGACAAAACCCTCCAACACCCAGAATCCAAAGGCAAACAATACCTGACTCCTTTGTTTGCTAAATTGTCAGTTTTCTATGAGACATAACTTTAATTTCATAATGGAACTCAAAGTAAAATCAGATTTATATTAGAACTTCATAGTTTCACTGGTTTTGATGATTGAAAAACCCATAACATTTTTTGAGCTCTTATGAGAAACATTTTAGGTGAGGTTTGTGATCTTTCTGATCATCTGTGGAAGTCCTTATAACACTGTTTTCTAGACAGAAAGAGCTTTTCTAGAAAGCGCCCTGCCTCGCCCTGGCTTTTGTCCAAGGACTAGTTTATATCCTGGGAAGCACCAGGCAAGCTGTGTGGTTCAAAGCCAACGCTGAAGTCAGATGGAAAATAAAGTGGCTATGAGGAAGTGTCCAGTATAATGCCTTATAATCCAGAAAAGGGAATCCCACAGAGTTTCTTTCTTTCTTGAATTACCACATCTTGCTTTTTTCTTTCTGCAGGTTGGAAGATTCTACTACGAAATCTTGAAACACTCTGAAAACCTTTAAAGTGTCCTCTGAACATGTCTGAGTTACAGCATATATAGGAGAGGATGTCCACAGTGTTCCCTGACTCTCTCTCTCTGTGTGTGTGTGTGTGTGTGTGTGTGTGTGTGTGTATGTGTGTGTGTGTATGGGGGGTATGTAAATGACTCAGAATACCATGCTTTGGTAAGATGAAGAGGAAGCATCCTGCTGGGGAAGACAATGGACATGAGTTGGGTTCTCATGTAAGTGTAGGAGGGGAACCATGTGAGTAACCCTTAGAGCTTCGTGATGTCTTTCTGTTATAAGAAGGCAAGTGCTTTCAGTCCTTTGGCAGCTTTAGAATAAACACAACTTGGAATTACCCCTGGATCTCTGAAGCCTTTTTGACTTGAGTCTTTAACTCACCATTTCCAAAGCAGTCTCCTTCAAAGTCAAAGGCTTGAAGTTGGATATTCGTTGTTTTCATTAGAAGCTGGGCTGATAGCTGGATGCTTTGTTCATTCACACATTTGAAGGAATGCCCAATCACTGTCTCAAACATCATAGTACGTTTCATTCCCTGGTAGGTCTTCTCTGAAGAGAAAAAGTGAAACAGAGATATGCAAGAATCCTGACAATATCCACTGAGTTCCGGGTGCTGCCAGCTGCTTATGCACAGCCCAGCTGGCTTCCTTCACATGGGGATGCCCTGGAGTCTGCCATCTGTTCATTAAAAGTACCTTACAGCTGGGCTTCAGGGAGACCTTGCTTCAAAAAGACAAAAAAAAAAAAAAAAAAAAAAGAACTCTAGATGGGCAAACTTTTTCTGGGGTTTTTCTGGGGTTCTGTTTGGAGTGTGTGAGAGATATTTCACATAGTTTGGGATGTGGGAACATTAAACTGAGTACTTTGCCTCAGGGTAGTTTTACATCATCGGTGATAAGAGTTGTCCGTGCCTGGGGACTACAGAGCGGTGTGCCGGAACTTAAGAGATAAGAAAAGCAACATTGCTCTCATATAGTGCATGATACTGAATCACAACAAAAACAGTTAGATCTGCAAATCGTGTGTCTGGATTCCACAGGACTGAATACATCAGTGCAGCACAAGAAGAACTCACCAGGAGGTTGCTGGTTAAATGCATAGCTCTTTCATTGTGTGTGCTGTCTAGGGAAGGGGTCTGTTCATTAAATCAGTTACACTCTTTTCAAATAGGTAATACGCTAAGGCAGATGAAGTTAAACATCTTGATCAAATTATTTCATTCACCCTAATTCTATGCTCATCAAGCACTTTTCTCCTCAATGGGAGAAAACTGATGGGCCAGAAAGGCTCGAATATCTTGTACTTTTGTCAGTTACAGTAAGAAATAATCGCAGGAAAATTAATGAGCTGAAAAAAAATTAACAAATTAGTCCTAAATGATGTAGTAAATTGTTACAAATCTGTATCGTGTGTATATATCTGTAGCTCTATCTATTATCTCTAGCATCTGTCTGTCTTATATCCATTAATAGTAAGCCTGTTGTCATTACTGTAATTATGATAGATTGCTGTTACTAATACTAGCATTGGTACCACAGTGACATGCAAATCATCATTACTGTATCTACTCCTACTAATAATGCTGAATCCTTGATCATAGTAACCTCGAATTCGTTTTCCCGTTAGCCTCTATATTAATTTCTAGTCTGGTTTTCCATTCATTCCCCTGTCATTTGAGAGATGATTACTGGCTAAAATCTGCTCCATGCCTAATGATAACATTAAGCAATTTATATTAGCACACACACAATTCTTGTTCTCTAGTCTAGATGACACAGGTCTAATTAAGTTAACATATGTGAAAATGAGTTTTTCAGCTATGATATTTACTTACATTTGACAAGCAATCATTGACAAAATCCTCTTGAATGATATCAATAAAATATAGTAAATATTTTGAACAAGTACAACCCCATGGTTTCATTTCTTGGCATACTTCTTTAGTGTGAGGTCATTACCTAATAAAATAATGTCCAAGCCAATCCAAAGATAACATTTTGAAAAGAAGAAAACAGACATGAAAATTCCTAGCACAGAATCAAGTCCCAAGTTCTTAGTTCACCTTGCCCAAGGCTTTACAGGTTCTGCATTGGACCATTCTTCGGACCTCACTGCACACTCTCTAGGGCACATAAGAACCCTGCTGTTCTTTAACTACCTTAGCAAGCTCTCTCCTTAGGACCTGTTATCTCTTCTTCCTGCCAGCTGGAAAAACTTCCCCAAGACAGATATCCCCAAATGAAGATACTGTCATATCTTTAAAGTACTCTTCCTCCCCTGAGAGCTTCCAAAGGCCAACCTGAAATAGCTCTCTGTTCCCCTTCACTCTGGCTTGGGTTTGCTCATGAAACTTATCACTAACTTAAGAATACAAGAATGTGTGTTTCTATGGTCCTCCTACCTTCCTAGTGGAGTCAAACTCCACTAGGACAGGATCTTATCAGTTTGAATAATTATGTCTGTTCAATACCTAATACAAACAGAACTTGGTATCTAACAATAATATTTTTTGTAGAAATATTTTCATAGACTTGGTAGTGCATAGAATAAATTGCACTACCAAAAACAAATCAGTCAAAAAGTTACAGGACTTGTAATTTTTCTGACAATGATCACCAACATAATTTAGTCCAACCTCCTCCATGAGCACGTGGTTAAACTGAAGCACACACAGATTGCAAATTCCCCTGAGCTGTAATGCAGGTTATTTCCTCATTCTATTTCTTAAAAGCAGCATTAAAGTTATCAGATTCAATTATATGAAAAATAATCTAGGAAGAAAACTATGTAATAACAGCTACTCTAAATACTAACCTGTATTTGAGATGGTCAGATAGGCTCCCACCTCACTGATATAATATGAGTTTTCTTCCTGTAAAACAGCAACGTGTTAACCTTTGGGTAATCTCCATTTTTTTTTGTTTTGTTTTTATGATCTTCACCACTAAATCCTTGATATGAGGGCTTGAGGGTATATGTGTACTAGTCATAATTATACTTTTTAAATCAATAAAGGTGAGCGTACCACAAAATAAATTAAAAACTAGTAATGGCTAACCCCTGAACCCAGATTTCTCTGTTACTAGAGCCTGAATCTCAAATTCCACCAGTAGAATTTCAGTTATACCAAGTTTCTAAAATGCAATTACTTCTGGAAGATAGAGAGGCATAATTAATATTCAAAGGTAGATGCTATCAACTTGGACCATCCATTCTCAAGCATACATTGGGTGGGCATCAAGGGTTTCATCAACCCTCTGGATATGATAATGCACGCAAAATTTTATGTGCATTTTCCTTGGTAGAATGTCAACTGGTCTAAAGAAATTAATAGATCCATGTTTCCAAAATGGTTAAACAGGACAGTAACAAGGATTCTGGGAGGAGTCCCCCACAACTTATCTAAGCATTTTCCATTTGGAAAAACAAAATAAATTTTGTATGAAATAGCCCTACCATCTCTTAAAAGACTAAGGTCATAGAACTTTCAAAGTAATTGAATTTGGGTATGGAGGAGTCCATTTAAAAGGACATTAATTTATCTATTTGGTGCTGAGGTTTGAATCCAGGCTCTTGTGCGTGCTAAACACATACCACAGAGCTACATCCTTGGCACATTTCCATTTTTTTGTATATTTTTATTGAATTTTTGTGTATTTCATACAAAACATCTTAATCATCTTTATACTCCATGTGCACTCTCCTGTAGCACCCCCACAGGATTTCATGTATTCTGCCGTATACATTTAGGATTCTGTCAATTATGTTAAGGTCTATGGAATCAAGTTACTGTACCCAGATGACCCTCACTGCAAGTTCATCCACTGGGCTCTAGTCAGCCTATCTAGAGTCACTCCCTTAAAGAAGATCAGCTCTTCTTCACCCAACAGTAATCAGCTGCCAATAGTTCTTTGGCTAAGATTGGTACCTGCTGCCCATTTCCCCAGTTCTATGCTGGGTTTTTGTCTGCTTGAGTTTGCATGCGTCTTGTGCATGCTGACACCACTGCTGCAGGTTCACATGAGCAAGGTCTCAGGTGCTTGTAAAATTCTGTTTCCATATGGTCGTGCACCTCCTCCTCTGGCCCTTACAACCTTTCTGCCCCCTCTTCCACAATGGTCCCTGAGCCCTGGGTGAGTGAACTTTAATATAGGAGTCCTGCCCAGGGACCCACACTCTGCAGACTCTTATTCTGTATGCTTTGGTCATTTGTGGCCTTTTGTGTTCACTGCCCTCTGTTGCATGAGGGAGCTTTGTTAGTGAGAGTTGAGAGATGCATTAGTGTTTGCTCTGCCCCTTATTCGACTATGTTCTGTGAGCCTTAGGTGTAGATGTTCTATTGTAGATGTATCACAGTCAAAGAGACACCGGCAAATAACAAAGATGGCAAATTTCTGGCTTCTTCACTTGAGACAAAAGCCTGGGGGCACCTCCTCCCGCCAGCAGAGCCCCTCTTGAGACTGACTGGTCTAGAGCAGTGTATGTAAGTCCAAAGCTGGACCTGTACATTCCTCTCTTGAAACTCTGAGCCTATCAGCCCTATCTTCTTTTTTTAAGTGGACCAATGCAAAATTAGGGGAGGGAGACCCCCCTGTACCACCAAAAATACTTAAAAGACCCAGGCCCTCCTTGGGGCTTTGGAATTTTGTTTCCCAATCCCCTCTCCAGTTGAGGAGTCTCTCTGTGTGTAAGTGTGTGAATGCATATTGTTTTCTTTACTTTTAATAAAGTTTGTTGTTGCTATATCTGAGATTCTTCCTGCCTTTTAATTCCTTAACTGGTGGAGAAAACGAACCCAATCAAGACCTGTAGAGAGAAACATTTTCACAGATGATCCAGCAGAAAGCTCAGAGGAATTATGTATTTCCCTCAGATTCACATAGTTTGTAGGTGACACAAAACAGATCCTGGATTATTTTACTAAGAGGGATGTTTATAGATAGGCCAAAAATGTGTCATTTGAGATCTTTCTTTTTAAAAATATTTTATTTATATTTTTATGGGTATGAGTGTTTTGCCTGCATTTGTGTCTAAGTGTACCCATGTTGCACAATGCCCATGGAGGTCAGAAGAAGGCATCGAATCCTCAGGAACTGGAGTTACAGACAGTCGTTAGCTGTCACATGGGTGCTGGGAATTGAACTCCGGTCCTCTGCAAGAGTAGTCAGTGCTCAGGACCTTTGACTTATCTTCATGTGGATGGAACTGGTAAAAGAAAGGGGCCAGGGGCTCCTCCCAAGCCCATGTGACCCTTGAGGAACACATCCTCAAACTACCTTAAGTGTAAAAATAAATTGATTTATTTGGACCAATTGTATGGTCTTAAACACCCAAAAGGAAAGTATAACCAAAGAGTAAAGTCATCAGTATATTTCTTTTAGAGTTCAAGGGATTACACCTCCCAGACATTAGGCTTAATTCCATATAAAAAGTTATTTAGACAATTATTTCTCATTGATGATTTTGTTCCTAACCAGG
>NW_008360167.1:261279-263226 GCF_000622305.1 Nannospalax galili
AACAGCTATCAAAATACCTGAAAGCAAATCCTGAATCCATCACTCTAGAGTCCAGCCTTGGAGGACAAATGAAGAGGAATCCAATAGAAGGATGCTTTTGGAAGCCCCTGTCAAGAAATTCCAATGCACTCTCATATGAACATTTGAAAGTTTCCCTGTTCTGACTTTTTTCTAGTTCCCTATATAGAACTTATAATGCTAATTACTCTTGCCTTTACTTCTCCTTCACATCTTATTTACAAGTCAAGGACTTTCTTTTCCCCCTACAGATAAGAATTATGCAATTTGGGAGTCTTTTAGATAGACCCACTGAAGGGATACTCCAGTTGCCTCACCCTGCATCCCAGTTCAACATGGAGGAAGCCAGAGTAGTCTGTGTCCTGATTCCCTATCCACTAGTTGGGTAACCTCTTCAGAGGATGGTGTGATAAGAATAGGAGGTAGGAATTCACTAAGCAGGTAGGGAAAAAAGACCCCAAAGAAAAGTAACCAGTTTCTTGGCTAAAACTTACCATGTCCTTGGGCCTCTTAGCAACCTACTCCATTCCAAAGGCCAAAAATATTGAAAGTATTTGGGAGATTTTACCTAATCTTTAAAAGACTTTAGGGTTACCTCTTCAGAGAGGGGGATGTTAGAGTAGCCAAAAGCCCCATAAAGAAGAAGAAGGAGGAGGAGGAGGAGGAGGAGGAGTGGAGGAGGACATGAAAAAAAGAAAGAAAGGATATTGTCAGAAAAGAAGTATTCTCAAGTTATGTGAACCCAGATTTTAGGACCAACTTCTCTTTTCCAACAGAACCTTTACAGAATTGTAGATAAGACTACAAGTCCTAGATCTAGCTTGCTATTACGTTTCAGAGTGATCGTATAATGAATTAATACATGTAAATAATTCAGTGTAGTGCTTGTTCCATAATATATGTTAAAATATCTGCTTTCACTAAGAAAAAAAAATAATAAAATAAGTCCAAAAATAAAAAAAGAACATCTCTTTCCATAAGCACCATTAAAGAATATGTTAACTTGACTTTAGTTGTCCTGAATCAGGTGACACTCTCATTCTTCAGTTGAGGTCTGTGGGAAGGGGCTGTGATCATTTTAAACCAGGGTCACATGCCCTTATCTGATGTTAGGGTTTGCATAAGGCTGACCTAACATTGTCCACGCAGTGCACATGAAAGGAAGTACCGTATAAGATCTAAATTAAGACCAAATATGTGTGCTGCTTTGACATCTGAAATCAGGGTACCGTGAGCAAACTAACTTCAACTTCTTTCCTCCATCCTGACCCAGACATAGGTCTTCCAAGCCTCTTTATAGAAGGTACCAGCCAGAGTTCTGCTTAGCTATGAGTAGTGGGTTTCAGTTCCTGGCAATTCACAAATTCATTCCAGCAAGCCAGTGGCATACTCTTATGGGGAGCCAGGAGGCATCGCATCCTCTCAGTGCTCCAAAACCTGCCTCTCACAGTTCCTTGCTGTCTACTCTTCTAAAGTTTAACATCTGCTTGCTTAGCCTCCCATGGTGTCTAGTGTTACTCATAAAATATTATTGAGTTTGTGCATCTACTGGTGAGTGTTAAGTCTGGCCTTCCCCATAACCAGAGGACAGGAACTCATTGCTCTCAAGTAAGGTGAATAAACAGCATTAAAACAAAAGGAAAATTGCACAGAAAGGGTGAATGAATGCTGAGTAAGCCCCACCACTGAAGTAAAGTCCAGTTTCTGATCATATTTAAATCCAAGGGTTCCCTCTGCCTAGAACTTTGGAAAGAAAAGGCAACATTTGCATAGGATCAATACAATTTTAATTTAGAGCTCCTTACTGCAGCAGAGGGTTAAGACCGTAGAAAAAAGAAACAAAACTGATGATCCCAGTATATTAGATATTTTATTATTCAGTTTCCTATATTAATATTTTTCCTGCATATTTGACATAGTACATAGTAT
>NW_008360167.1:263718-275231 GCF_000622305.1 Nannospalax galili
AAATGTTATACTCTTCCATTATTTGCTAAAATACAAACGAGTATCTCAATAATTTTGCTGAATCTTTCATTAATATAGATATTGTATAACACTAAAGTTTTTTATGTGGTTATATTTTTTAAGAATCTACACTGAAATGAAGATTAGACCTAAATATTTCAAATTATATCACTACTTAAGGTGACTTCGGTTGCTTAATTTACTTCTCTGCATTAAAATTTTGATGTGAACTCATTATATTATTATTTAAGAATATAAATCCAATTCTTTTCATTAAAAAATTAATTAAAAAAAAAAAAAACCCACGAGTAGTCAGTACTCTTAACCGCTGAGCCCTCCCTCCAGCCCATGAGACCTTTCTTATTTCTGAAGTACAGTTGGAGGTTAGAGCCATTATAGGGAACAATGTACAAAATGAATTGGTAGAGACTTATAGGAATTGAAAATGTAGAGTCTGCTCAAAGACATAAAGCAAGATAAGCCTTCGACATGCACACAACACACATCCAGGATATACCAGCTCCAATAGCAATGCCATTCTTATTCCAATCCAGTGGTGCTTTACGGCACTAATCCAATGAGATCCCCATAGCAACTGGTAGAACCTTCACATTCACTGAGTTGGTATTCAGGACATAACAGAACAGAGAGTGGAACCTGCACTTGGATCTGCTTCAGTGTTAACTATGGCTGACAAGTACTGAGCTGATATGTTTAGGGGAAAAGAAAAGCGTTCGTGAGGTTAATTCATCTTCAGGGGAAATGCTTAATTTCTTTAAGATTCCAAGTGTTACATAATTTTTATGCAGGTGTTATCAAATGAATTGTACTTAGACAACTGGGCCCATCTTATTCTGGAGACTTATGTGTAGGAATGCTCTTGAAAGAAACAAAATTGTCTATTCTTTAAACTAGAGCAAAATCTTACAGTAGCAATAAGCCTCTTAAGAGAAAACTGGTCAAGAGAATAAAATCTCTGATCTAGATGAAGATCCAACTTTCCAGTTCTGCTGGTCAGTCATCTCATCAGGGCCACCCCTCAGAAGGAGGGTTCACCTTAAGTCATGCTAAAGAGATGGGCAAAAAACCTAGTGAATTAATGAGCTTTTCCTTCCTATAATCCCCACCCCTTAATATGGTGGCTATGGACCAGGCATAGACATGTGGCTTTTTCTAAGTCTGCCTGCTTTTCTAAATTCTTCAGAAAAGCGTAACCTCTCCTCTTCATCTGTGTTCTAACCATGCTTTCCCTTATGCTTTTCTCTGCCCCAACATCTTGGATTTCTTTACTTTTTCTCTAAAGCTTCCTTTTCCTCCCCACCATAGGTGTCTGACCTCCATACCAGCACTAAACCAGCAAGACTTTATAGTTTTTTGCCTTCTGTCCTCCATTCTCCTCTTAAGCGAAACTGCTGAGATTTACAAACTGCCTGTCCTGAGCATTTTTTTAAATTCTGATAAAATTATCCTAAAGCTTCTGTTTGAGTCTATTCTTAAATTCTTTTATGGATGAGATTGGAACCCTGAAAGGGACTCTGTTTCCCACTGTATCATCTGCATATTGAATAAGAATTCAAAATCTGTCATAATTTGAATGAAACTAAGAAGTGAGGCTAGGAAAGCTTTTGCTGTGAAGAACTAAATAGTAAACATGGTATACTAGGTCTTGTGGTTCCTGCCATATCTGTGCAAGTCCTCCATTGCTCTGCAAAAGCAGCTACAATGTAAACAAACACACATGATTCTATTCCTCAAAATATTTATGAAGCTTGAAATCTGAATTATTTTCTACTTCAAAAGTATTCTTCTTTTCAACCATTTAAAGCATAAAATGAGCTGGGGAGACAGCTCAGTTGGTAAAATAGTTGTATAAGCACACACATACACACACATACACACACACACATGCACACACAGCACAACACAGTATGAAAGCAATTCTCCACTTGTTGGCTGTACATTCTTATGAAAACTGGGTTTGCTAATTGAATCATAGTCTATACCCTGTCTTCTGAAAGAAAACTGAGTGTTGGGACTGCAAAATATCTGGCAACAGTAAAATCAAACACATAATGAATTCAAGGTGTTTCTGGCAATTCTTGCTCACATTGTATCACACATTTTCACTTCAACCTTGGCTCTGTAACACAGTATGCACACTTTCATTGTGCATGCTACCATGCAATCAGTACCTGAAATACTTTGGCTCAGATTTAAGACTACTGTGTGCTATAATTTGTTGTAGTCTTACTGTACATACAAAGCTTTCTGCTCTCCTAAAAACATAATAGTGGGAATTTTAGGAAATGAAGACTATTAATATTTTCTTACCACCATGCCTTAGCATGTAAATTTGTATATCTTTTGATTATATTATATTAAAAAAACACTGAATAGCTATTTAATTTCCTTTTTGTCATTTGAAAATGTCATACATTAGTACTATATTTATATTATTTCCACCCCTCCATCACTCCTTTCCAAGTCTTCACATGCCTCCCCACTTCCTTTTAACTTTGTGACCTCTTTTTTGATTATTATTGCTGCATGCACACACACACACACACACACACATCTGCTGAGTTCATTTAGTGGCGCTTGTATGTATATGTATCTAGGGCTAACAACTTTGGATTGGATAACTAATCAGGGAACTCACCCCCGGGTGGGGGGGACTGGTTCTGTCTCCTTCAGCAGCATCTCATCTAGAGGTAAGACTGTGAAATTTCCCCTGTCCACATTGGCCTCTCAAGTGGTGGTGTCCCTGTGCAGGTCTTCTGTGGGCAGCCATGCTCTAAATATTTCATAGCTGCAGCTTCCCTGTCATGTCTAAAGGACACTATCTAGCAGCAGGTGTCCTGGGCCTGTGACTTTTATAGTCTTTCTTCCCCTTCTTCCACCATGTTCACTGAGCCTTAGGTGTAGAAATTGCACTGTGGCTGTATCAGTTGGAGATGGACTCCCCAGTTCTCTTTATTTTGACCATTATGGAACTTTCTAATAGTCTTTGTCTATCGAAAAAAAAAAAAAAAAGCTTATTCGTTTAGGAAAATAATAGGCTTCTCCACTAGGATCTATGACCTCTCCAGTCACAGGTATTTGGCTATGTTTAGAGTAGCAGATATGAATTCCCAGTTATCGACCAGGCCTAGTGTCCAATTAGATAGCTATTTGTAGCCCTCGAGATAAAAGTGCCATATTGCACTATATTTTGCTAGACTGATCATTGTTGTAGTTCATAGGCATTACAGCCTGGCAGGACCATTGATTGCTTTTCTTCCATGGCAGCTTGTACAGCACCTGCCAATACTCTGAGAGCTAGTCCTCAGGGAGGAGGCTTCCAGGTCTGTTCCAGCTCAATTCCTCCAAGTTCTGTATCCAAAGTATATGGTGTCTTCAGCAACAGGGTCTTTATCTTTAAGTTCTGGGAGGAAACCAAGAGCTATGGAAATAGCCTATGTTATTTGGCGAGTCTCTTGGGCTACCCTGATGAATAACTCAGAGAGGTTTCCCTTGCCTGGCACTGGGATTTTTGTTAGATAGCCTTCAACTATACACATGTGCACGTGCGCACACACACACACACACACACACACATATAATATTCATTTTTCTGGGACTGGGTTACCTCACTCAGTACCTATTTTATATATCTAAAGAAATAGGCTCTCATAAAAATTTCTCAGGCAAGAAGGTTCACAAGTGGAAAGAGTTCAAGAAGTCCTGGCACATATCATTGAAAAATAAGATTGCTGAGCAAGTGTTATAAAAAGCAGTGTTGCAAAAAGAGTAGCTAACCGCCTATTGGGGAAAATGAGCTGTTGGTAAAAATGTTTTAATGTTAGTTAAAAAATATTTCTTTGGAGGGTAAGGCCGACAGGCAGCTAGGGAGATGCACAACTCACAGTGGCCAGCAATAGAAGCTGAAGACTCAGGGTGGGGACCTGTGTGACTCAGGACAAGGACCAATGTAGGGAATTCCACAACTCCTGGCACCAGTTGCAGACTCAGACAGAGCTGACCCAGAGTAAGGCTCATAGACAGACAGAATTCCAAAACTTTCTGCAGTGAAACCTGCAAGCAGTTCCTGAAAGCAGATGAGAGCTGACCCAGGCTAAGGCCACAGGCATATGAGGGGAGTTCCACAACCTTATGGGGAGGAAGCTGTGGACTCAGGGAGGCAGTCCAAGCTGTCCTTGAGTAAGGCCTACGGGATGGAGTCCAGCACAAGTGATAGAAATAGAAAGAAGACTAGAGCTGACCCAGAACAGTACTGAACCCTCAAAGGAAGGCGACGGGTGAGCCTCTGGCCCTAAAAGCCAATCGCATCAATATCACACCTCCTCCTTTTCAAGACTAAGAGATCATTGAGGAAAAGGGGGTGGAAAGATTGTAAGAGCCAGTGGTGGCAGATGAATACAAGGAAGCTGAGTTTTCTGGACACAATGGGCGATTGCACATATGAACTCACAGTGCTTATGACAGCATGCATAAGAGCTGTGCAAGCCCAAGCCAGAAAAACATCCGAACATAGATAGGGAAGATGGGCAAGAGGCACCATCTCTAGCTGAGGACTAATTGGCAATTGATAGCTTCTTTAAGTGTATGACACCTGGTAGGCTGATCATACTCCAGGGAATGGATCTTAGACCCACAATCCTGTAGAAGAGTTCTTCAAGGGGAACCCCCTAGAGAGAACCCAGGACACAGAGTGTTAAAGAGAACAATCATAAACATGATCAAGGAATTCAAGAAATTTAAAGAACACACAAACAAATCAAAGAACTAAAAGAAGATAAAGGATAAACTTCTGAATGAATTCACAAAAGAGAAATATTATAGAAAACTCAGGCTGAAATGAAGAAGGAAGTGAAAAACTCATTAAGCCAAATTGAAATGACAGGAAAGCCTCACCACTATGAAAGAAATGGAAAACAGAATATCAACACTTGAGGATAAAGTGAAGAGTTGAACCCTTAAAGCAAAGATTAAGAAATGGAATGGACTATGCAGGAGATGTGGGGCACCATGAGAAGACCAAATCTACATTTCATAGGCATAGAGAAAGGAGAAGAATTGCAGGTTAATGGCACTGACCAGATCTTAAACAGGATTGTAGAAGAGCACTTCCCAAAGTTAAGGAAAGACATCCCCATACAAATACAAGAAGCACATAGAAGAGCAAATACACAGGACCAGAAAAGAAACTCTCCACGGCATATCATAGTAAAGACACTAAATGTACAGAAAAAAGAGAGAATACTGAGAGCAGCAAAAGAAAAATAAAAAGTCACATATACAGAAAAGCCCATCAGAATTACAGCTGACTTATCAATGCAAACTATGAAAGCCAGAAGAGCCTGGCCAATTCTAAATAACCATAGATGCCAACTCAAAATACCTAATCCAGCAAAAAATGTGTGTTATAGTTGAAGGGGAAAGAAAAGTCTTCCACAACACAGATAGGCTGAAAGAATACATGTCCACAAAAGGAACCCTTCAAAGAATACTTGAGGCAGTACAAAGACTGGAGAAAGGAACAACTATACCCCAGGGGCAACAGAAAGAAATGAAATGAAAGCATAATCGTGGAAACACAAAATTAGTCAAAGAATGCAAACAGTAATCAAAATAAAGGCAACGAACACACATCTTTCAATAAAAACGTTAAATATCAATGGACTGAACTCCCCAGTCAAAAGACACAAGCTAGTTGAATGTATTAAGAAACAAAATCCATCCTTTTGCTGACTGTAAGAAACCCATCTCACTTTCAAGGGCAGGGACTACCTTAAGGTGAAAGGATGGAAAAGAATCTTTCAAGTAAACGGCACTAAGAAACAAGCAGGGGTTGCAATTCTAATATCTGACAAAATAGACTTCAAAGTAAAACTAATCAGAAGAGATAAAGGGGGTCACTTCATTCTGATGAAAAGAACAATTAACCAAGAAGATATTATAGGGGCTGGAGAGATGGTTCAGTAGTTAAGAGTACTGACTGCTCTAGCAGAGGACCCAGGTTCAATTCCCAGCATCTGCATGGTGGCTACGAACTGTCCTTAACTCCAGTTCCAGGGGAATCCAAAGCCCTCTTCTGACCTCCACAGCATTGCATGACACAGGTGCACTCATACATGCAGGCAATACACTCATACATGTAAAATAAATAAAATATTTAAAAAGAAGATATTATAACCATGAAAATACATACTTAACTCTGGTGCACCCAAACTCATAAAAACAACACTGTAGGACTTGAAGACATAGATTAACCCCAACTCAGTAATAGTAGGGGACTTCAATACCCCACTGTCTCTTTTAGATAGGTCAAAAAGACAAAATAAATAGAGAGATAGCTGAATTAAATGATACCATACTCAAGGGGACCTAACAAACATCTTCTGAATCCAAGCACCAAAGAATAAACTTTCTCAAAAACTGACCACATACTGTGGTACAAATCAATCCTGAATGATTACTGCATCAAAGGAGAAATACAGAAAGAAACAAAAATATTACTGGGTATTCAATGAAAAGGACAATACAACACAGCAACACCTCTGGGACCCTTTAAAAGCTGTCCTAAGAAGGAAGTGCCTACATTAAAAAACCAGAAAAACCGCAAATAAATAACTTAACATTGCAACTCAAGACTCTGGAAAGGCAAGAACGAATGAAATTCAAACCAAGCAGATGAGAAGGAATAACAAAAATCAGAGCAGAAATTGATGAAACAGACAACAATACGAAGAATCAATTAATCTAAGAGCTGGTTCTTTGAAAAGCTAAACAAGATAGACAGACCCTTAGCCCAGTTAACCAAAAGAAAGAAAGAGAACCTCCAAATCAACAAAATAAAAGAAGAAAGGGGAAACATCACAACAGACACCTAAAAAATCCAGAACATTATAAGGGAATACTTTTAAAACCTGCACTCTATTAAATTTGAAGACCTAAAAGAAATGAATGGATATCATCTAAAATCATGGGAACTACCAAAGTTAAACCAAGAAGAGATCAACAGTTTAAACAAACCATAACATATAAGGAAATTGAAACAGTAATATAAAACCTCCCAACTAAAAAACACCCAGGCCAAGATGGATTTATAGCAGAATTCTACTAGACATTTAAAGAAGATCTCCAACCAATACTACTTAAAATATTCAAAGCAATAGAAAAAGAGGGAGAACTCCCAAATTCCTCAGACACACATCAAAAAGATCATTCAGTAGGCTTTTGATCAAGTAGGCTTTATCCCAGAGATGCATGGGTAGTTCAATATATGCAAGTTAATAAATGTCATTAATCATATAAATGGACTCAAAGACAAAAACCATATTGTCATTTCAATAGATGCAGAAAAGGCTTTTGACAAAATTCAGCATGAATTTATGTCAAATTCTAGAGGGAATTGGACTGGAGGGAACATACCTCAACATAATTAAAGCTATAAACAAAAAACCCACAGCCAACAACATTCTAAATGGAGGAAAACTGGAAGCATTCCCATTAAAATCAGGAACCAGATAAGATCTTCACTATCTCCACTCCTTTTCAGTATATCACTTGAAATTTTTACTATAGCAATAAGACAAGAGAAGGAAAATAAAGGAAAAAAAGAGGTCAAATTATCTTTTTGCAGATGATCTGATACTATACCTAAGAGATCCCAAAAATCCCACCAGAAAAATCCTAGAACTGATCAACACTTTCAGTAAAGTGGCAGGATACAAAATTAATCTACAAAATTCAGTAGCCTTTCTGTATACCAATAACAAGAAATCGGAGAAAGAGTACATGGAAACCCTCCCATTCACAACAGCCTCAAAAAATTAAAATATCTTAGAATATACCTGATGAAAGATATCAAATATTTCTACAATAAAAATTTTAAATCTTTAAAGAAAGAGACTGAGGAAGACACCAGAAGATGGAAGGACCTCCCATGCTCATGGACTGGAAGAATATTCTGAAAATGACCTTCCTATGAAAAGCCATTTACAGATTCAATGCAATGCCAATCAAAAGCCCAATGATATTCTTTATAGAACTAGAAAAAAACATCCTAAGATCCATATGGAAGCACAAAAGACCATGGATAGTCAAAGCAACCCTGAGCCCTAAGAGAAATGCTGGGGGATTACTATACCAGATTTTAAACTATATTACAGAGCTATAGTCATAAAACAACTTGTTACTGGCACAAAAAATAGACACATAGATCAATGGGACATCATTGAAGATCCAAACTTGAGTACACAAAATTTCAGCCACCTGATATTTGACAAGCATGCCAAGAACACACAATGGAGGAAAGACAGCATCTTCAACAAATGGTGCCCACCTGTAGAAGAGTGAAGCTAGATCCTTATTTTTCACCTTGTACAAAAGACAACTCCAAATGGATCAAAGACCTCAATGTGAAACTGAAAACTCTGAAACTATTAGAAGAAAACATTGGCAGTAACCTACAAGATATAGGTATAGGAAAGGACTTTCTAAATTGGAAACCAGTTGCTTAGGAATGAATGTCAACAACCAACAAATGGGACCTCATTAAACTAAAAAACTTCTGTACAGCAAAAGAAACTATCAAGGAAGTGAAGAGAAAACCCACAGAGTGGAAAAAAACCTTCAACAGTGACACATCTGACAGTGGTTTAACATCCAGAATACATAAGGAACTCAAAAAACAAAGAATCAAATAAACAAATGACCCAATGAAAAGATGGGCTAAAGATCTAAACAGAGTTCGGAAAGGAAGAAATAAAGATGGCTAAGAAACATCTTTAAAAGTGTTGAACATTGTTAGCAATTAGGAAAATGCAAATCAAAACCACCTTAAGATTTCAACTTACACCACTCAGAATGGCTAAGATCAAGGGAACAAATGATACCAAATGCTGGCAAGGATGTGAAAAAAGAACAACACTCATTCACTGCTGGTGGGATTGCAAACTCATGCAGCCCCTATGGAAAGCAGTGTGGAGAACTCTTAAAAACTAAAAATGAACCTACCATTTGACCTGGTAATACCACTCCATGGCATATAGCCAAAGGACTCATCCCTATTGCAGCCCATGTTTTTTGCTGCTCTTTTAACAAAAGCTAAGAGATAGAAGCAACTTAGTTGTCCCTCAACTGATGAGTGGTTAATGAAAATGTGGTATATTTAGGTATATTTACACAATGGAATTCTACTCAGCTGTAAAGAAAGATGAAATAATGAAATTTGCAGATAAATGGATGTATCTAGAAACTGTGATATTAAGTGAAGTAACACAGGCTCAGAAAAACAAAAGACATTATGTTCTCCCTCATTTGGGGATCCTAGCACCAAATCCTTATAAGTGAGTACGTATCCTGATGTAATTGCAGAAACCAGGAAAATGGAAGGTAACCAGGGAGGTAAAGGGAAAGAAGGAACCCGAGAAAGACTAGTAGGAGACAGGTGTTACTAAGGGAGAAATGTGTAAAAAAAATGGGGGGGTGTTAAAGGGGAGGGCTGTACAAAGAACTATGGGAATAAAGGGGAAGAAGGAGCGCAAAAGAAGTGGGACCATAGCAGACAGAAATTATCAAGAAAGAAATGGGGACACTTTAAATGAGATGAGCAAGTATGGAGGATAAGACAGGAAGAGAAAGAGGAGACATGAATAATGCCTAGGTAGTATTTAAAAAAAAAAAAAACGGAATCGCATTAGTCCAAAAATCTTTTACTATGTACAAAATATGGATCCTTAAATTACAGAGAAGTATCCCAGTCACCACCTATCAAAGTAGCTTCTTTTTTGACAGAAAAATTATACATACAGTGAGTCCATGAGTATAGCTGAAGACTACATAACAAGAAATGATGTGAGACAGGAGAAACCTTCCTTTGAATTGTTGGCCAGGGTAGTCCAAGAGACTCCCAAACTCACACAGGCTATTGCCACAGTCCTTGACTGCCTCCTAGAACTTGATGGTAAGATCATATTGCTGAAGACAGGACATAGTTTGGACACAGGATTTGGAGCAATGGAGCTGTAACTGACCTGGAAGCCACCTTCCCTGAAGGCTATCTCTCATAGCTTTGGCGAGCACCATGCAAGCTGGTAAGGAAGAACACCAATCGATGGTCCAACCCCAGTTTCGAGGCCTAAAAACCACATCAGTGACCAACACAACAAACAACATTGGTGCAGTAGTGGCACTGTTATCTTGGGGTTAATCAACAGCTACCTAATTGGACTTAAAGCCCACTGCATGGGAGGAAACTCATGTCTGGTACTATAAACCTAGCCAAATACATATAGCTGGAGAAGTCATAGATCTTACAGAAAACCCCATGGCTCTCACATCATAGACAAATGTAATTTCTTACTATGTACAAAATATGGATCCTTAAACTTACAGACAAGTGTCCCAGTCACCAGCCATCAAAGTAGCTTCTTTTTCAACAGACAGAGAATTACACCACTGGTCACACACAGATGCTCTCTGCATTGCCCTAAGTGGCACATCTAGGATGCAGCCTCTACACCTAAGACTCATGGAACATAGAACAAGAGATAAAGAGAACACAAATATCATGAATGTAGCTCCGTCATGAGATGGAAAACTAGGAACACAAAAGGCCACAAATGGCCAAAATGCAAAGAATAAGAGTCGGCAGAGTGTGAGCCCTTGAACAGGTCGCCTTTATTGAGGTCCACACACCCAGGCCTCAAGGACCATTGGAGAAGAGGGGGCAGAAAGATTGTAAGAGCCAGGGAGGAGGTGCATGACCATCTGTATGGTCCTACAGTCCTACGGGCACCTGGGACCCTTCTCATACAAACCTACAACAATGGTGTCAGCATGCACAAGACCCATGTAAACTTAGGCAGACAAAACCCCAGCACAGAACTGTGGAAATAAACAACAAACCCCAATCTTAGTTGAAGAATTATTAGCGGCTGATTACTGCTGGGTGAGGAAGAGCTGATCTTCTTGAAGGGGGAGACTATAGATAGGATGAATAAACCCCGGTGACTGAACTTACACTGAGAGACATCTGGGGACACTAACTTTACGTAATATGCCTTAATACAAATGACAGAATGTATGAACTCCAGTAGGGGTGGGGGTGGGGGCTATGGGAGGTGCCAAAGGGGAAGGGGGAAGCGGGGTATAAAGATGATTTTATGTATGAAATACACAAAAATTCAATGAAAAATAGCAATGGCAAAAAAAAGAATTGGGATGTGAAACTGAATTTTAAAATAACTAATTTTCAACTATTGTGTGTCATATGTGGCACTGTGATTCAGTTGCAAGGCTATTTCAGAAGTTAGGATAGCAACTGTGCTTATAAACTTTCTGTTACTACAATGAACTACATGTGGCAATCAACTACAATAAAAAAGTCAATTTACTTAACTAGTTTTTGAGATTCTAGTCTAAGGTCTAATGGCCCCAATACTTTGAGCCTCTGGTTCAGACAATACATCATGTCCAGAGTACATGGCAGAATGAACCACTTACAT
>NW_008360167.1:293063-294551 GCF_000622305.1 Nannospalax galili
TCCATTCATCAAAGAAGTTTCTTTTGCAGCAAATGGAAATTATTACAGAGTTCCACAACTGGTTATACGTAGAGATTGTCTGTGAATTGCCCAAGTCTAAGTGGCACATCTACAATGCAACCTCTACACCTAAGGCTCATGAAACATAGAACAGAGGTAGGGAGAACACTAATGCAGCTCCCAGTCCTCACCAGTGAAGCTCCTCACGCAACAGAGGGCCATGGACACAAAACGACACAAATGACCAAAGCATAGAGAATAAGAGTCTGCAGAATGTAGGTCCTAGGACAGGACTCCTAGATTAAACTCCCCCCCACACAAGGCTCAGGAACCATTGGGAAAGAAGAGCGGAAAGATTGTAAGAGCCAGGGAGGAGGTGCATGACTATACAGAAATAGTCCTATAGGTGCCTGGGACCCTTCTCATACAAACCTACAGCAATGGTGTTCTCATTCAGAAGACCCATGCAAATTTAGACAGTCAAAAAACCCAACAAAGAACTCTGGAAATGAACAGCAAGCCCCAGTCTTAGTTGAAGAATTATTGGTAACTGATTACTGCTTGGTGAGGAAGAGCTGATCTTGAAGGGAGAGACTCTAGATAGTCTGACTAAACCCCAATGGATGAACTTGCACCGAGGGACATCTTGTGACACTAACTTTACGTAATATGCCTTAATACAAATGACAGAATGTATGAACTCCAGTAGGGGTGGGGGTGGGGGCTATGGGAGGTGCCAAAGGGGAAGGGGGAAGCGGGGTATAAAGATGATTTTATGTATGAAATACACAAAAATTCAATGAAAAATTTTAATTATTTATTTTATAACCACATAATTAGAAGTATTCCATTACAACAGCACTGACATATTCAGTAATAACTTCCAGAGCTAATATGCATCTCTTTCAAAACTGGCTATAAATTTTTAGGTTTACAGTTGAATTATAGTCATAGATCTTACAGAAAACCCCATGGCTCTCACATCATAGACAAATGTAATTTCTTACTATGTACAAAATATGGATCCTTAAACTTACAGACAAGTGTCCCAGTCACCAGCCATCAAAGTAGCTTCTTTTTCAACAGACAGAGAATTACACCACTGGTCACACACAGATGCTCTCTGCATTGCCCTAAGTGGCACATCTAGGATGCAGCCTCTACACCTAAGACTCACGGAACATAGAACAAGAGATAAAGAGTCCTATATTGAGGTCCACACACCCAGGCCTCAAGGACCATTGGAGAAGAGGGGACAGAAAGATTGTAAGAGCCAGGGAGGAGGTGCATGACCATCTGTATGGTCCATGGTCCGCTTCTGGGAACTTGCTCATATGATTCCGTGGAGATAGTAGCAGCATACACAAGTCTCACGCAAACTTGGGCAGATAAAAACCCAGCATAGAACTGGAAAAATCAACATCAGACCCAATCTTATCTAAAGGAGTATTGGAAACTAACTAATTGCTGTTAGGTGAAGAAGAATTG
>NW_008360167.1:294999-297148 GCF_000622305.1 Nannospalax galili
AAAAAAAAAAATTTTTTTTTTTTTTTTTGGTCTTTAGATATTTGCAGTTACAAATCAGTCACAGTCAGTTACTTTCTGAGATCCTTTACACCTGAGCATGGATATAAAGTCATCAGGTAGATTTCAATGGTAATGTTTTTCACATCTACCAATTAACACGAAGCAAATTTTTATGCTTCTTCCACGAATATAACTTATTTTTTTCTTTATTGATTTTCTCTTTGTGTGTATTTCACACAGAACATCCCAAACAATCTTATTCATCTATATACCTGCATCCCAAGTGACACCTTCCAATTCCTCTCCACTGGAGCCCATATACTCTGTCATCCCTGTTACTATCCACTGTGTTGTCAGTGCCCCCAGCCATTCCCCAGTGCTTATCCATCTACTGAGTCTGGTCAATCTATTTATAGTTCCTTGTTTTAGGAAGATTAGCTCTTCATCATCTAGCAGCAAGCTGTTGCCAATATTCCTTTAGATAAGATTGGGGTCTGCTGTTCATTTTCCCAGTTCTATACTGGGTTACTGTCTGGGAGTCTCATGGGTCACCCTGGCCAACAACTCAAAGGAAGGTATCTTCTGTCTGGAATTATTTCTTGTTATATAGCATTTAGCTATACACAGAACTCTTAAAGAATTATATTGATCCCTTTAATCTTTGGTTATACTTTCCTTCTGGGTATTTAAGACCATGCAGTTGTCCCAGATAAACCAATTTATTTTTACTCTTAAGGTTGTTTGAAGATCTGTTACTCAGGGGTCACATGAGCTTAGGAGGAGCCCCTGGCTCCTTTCCTCTACCAGTTCCATCGATGTGAAAATAAGTCAAAGTTCCTGCTTGATCATGGCTGGCTTTGCTTGGAAGCATGGAGGAAATATTTCTCTGTGTTGACCCTCTTCTTTGTAGACTGGACCCTGGTGCAAGTCCATCTGGTGGGGTCCCTATGGCCTCCTTGATCAAGAGGATAGGTGACTCACCACAGTTATAGGACATTTTGGAAGATGCTCCGTAGTCCCCTGGAACTTAGTTGACCTTGGAGGGCAAGGAGTAAAAACTGTCCTTTAAGCCCCTCTGACCAGATTAATATAGGCCTCAAAGTATGGCTGTTAAACATCCAAGAAGGTTAGTTCTACCAGTCTGGTGCTTCTAATTACCATGTGTTATGTAGATAAAGCTTGGGCAAAGACCAAAGGTTCTCAGATAAACCCTGACTAGACATATATTATGTTCCTTGAGCTAGTTTATGTATAATTTGTCAGTAGGTTGTTGGACTAATATAGTTCCCACTGTTTTTTTTTTTTAACCAGCTAGGCATTATTTGTCACTCACATTGTCTAAACCTTCCACCATGTTTCCCCATTTAAAGTGCCCCCATTTTTCCCATTTCTCCCTTAACAATACCCTTCTCCTATGGTGCTACCTCTCTTGAGCTCCTTCTTTCCCTTTATCTGCAAGTTTCCTTCTATAACCTTCCCTCCTCCCTCCCCTTAATATAACCCTATATTTATCCATATCTCCCTTATTAACACCTGTTCCCTACTGTTCTCTTTCAGGTTCTTTCTTTTCCTTTACCTCTCTGGTTCCTTTTCATTATCTTGGTTCCTATAGTTATGTCTGGATACATACTCACTTATAAGGATTTGGTGCTAGGATCCACATATGAGGGAGAACATACATCATTTATTTTTCTGAGTTTCTGTTACTTCACTTAGTATAACAATTTCTCGTTCCATCCATTTACATGCAAATTTCATGATTTCATCTTTCGTTAATGCTGAGTAAAACTCCATCGTACACATTTCATTATTCATTCATCAGTTGAGAGACAATTAAGTTGCTTCCATCTCTTAGCTATTGTGAAAAAAGCAGCAACAAACAAGTGGATGTACAAGTGCCACTTGTATGCCAAGGAGTGGTATAACTGGGACAAATGGTAGGTTCATTTGTAGTTTTTTAAAGTGATCTCTACACTGCTTTCCATAGGGGTTGAACAAGTTTGCAATCCCACCAGCAGTGGATGAGCGTTCCCCTTTCCCCACATGCTCTCCAACATTTGGTATCATTTGTTCTCTTGATCCTGGACAGTCTGTCTGAGGTAAGAGGAAATCTTAAAGTGGTTTTAATTTGCATTTCCCTGATTATTAG
>NW_008360167.1:297306-328821 GCF_000622305.1 Nannospalax galili
ATAGCTGATGAAGATTTTCTCCCATTCTGTGGGTTCACTTCCTTCGTTGCTTCTTTTGATGTACAGAAGCTTTTTAGTTTAATGAGGTCCCATTTGTTGAGTCTTGACCTTGTTTCCTGAGCAATTGATGTCCAGTTTAGAAAATCCTTTCCTATGCCTATATCTTGTAGGTTATCACCAATGTTTTCTTCTAATAGTTTCGGAGTTTCAGGCTTAATATTGAGATCTTTGAACCATTTGAAGTTGAATTTTGTGCAAGGTGAAAGATGCGGGTTTAGATTCACTCTACACGTGAAGATTCAGTTTTGCCAGCACCATTTGCTGAACATGCTGTCTTTCCTCCAGTGAATGTTCTTGGCCCCTTTGTCACTATCAGGTGGCTAAAATTGTATGTACCCCTATTGGGGTCTTCAATTTTGTTCCATTGATCTATGGGTCTATTTTTGTGCCAGTACCATATTTTTTTTCTAACTATGGCCCTGTAATACAGTTTAAAATCTGATATAGTAATCCCCCCAGCATTGCTCTTAGTGCTCAGGGTTGCTTTGGCTATCTGAGGTCTTTTGTGCTTCCATATGAATCTTAGGATAGATTTTTCCAATTCTGTGAAGAATGTCATGGGGATTTTGATTGGCATTGCATTGAATTTATAAATAGCTTTTCATAGGATAGTCATTTTCACAACATTAATTCTTCCAATCCATGAGCATGGGAGGTCCTTCCATCTTCGGATGTCTTCCTCAAACTCTTTCTTTAAATACTTCAAATTTTCACTGTAGTAATGTCTTTGGCCAGGTTTATTCTGAGATATTTTTTTTTTTTTGCAGCTATTGTGAATGGGAGTGTTTCCTTGTACTCTTTCTGTGATTGCTTGTTATTGCTCTAAAGAAAGGCAACAGACTTTTGTAGATTAATTTTGTAACCTGCCACTTTAATAAAAGTGTTAATTATTTCTAGGAGTTTTCTGGTAGAATTTTTGGCATGTCTTAGATATAATGTCACATTAGCTGCAAAAAGGGATAATTTGATCTCTTTGCAAATTATTACTCCTTTAATTTCCTTCTTTGTCTTACTGCTCTTTCAAGAGTTTCAGGCACTATGTTAAAAAGGGGTGGAGATAGTGGACAGTATTGTCTTGTTCCTGATTTTAATGGGAATGCTTCCAGTGTTTCTCCATTTGGAATGTTGGCTGTGGGTTTGTTGTACACAGCTTTAATGATGTTGAGGTATGTTCCCTCCAGTCCAGTTTCCTCTAGGACTTTGAAGATAATGCATGTTAAATTTTGTCAAAGGCCTTCTCTGCATCTATTGAGATGACCATGTGGTTCTTATCTTTGAGTCCATTTATATGATTTATGACGTTTATTGACTCATATATTGAACCATCCCTGTGCATCTGTGGAATAAAGCCAATATGATCATGATGGATGATCTTTTTATGCATCTGTATGCAGTTTGCAATTATTTTTTTGAGAATTTTTGCATCTATTTTCATCAAGGATATGGGTCTATAGTTTCTTTTTTGGTTGTATCTTTACCTGGCTTTGGTATTAGAGTGATGCTGGCTTCATAGGAGGAAATTGGAAGTCCTCCCTCCATTTCTATCTTTTGAATAAATTAAGTAGTATTGGATGCAGATCTTCTTTAAATGTCTGATAGAATTCTGCTGCAAATCCATCTGGTCCTGGGCTTTTTTTAGTCTGGAGGTTTTGTATTATTGCTTTAATTTCCTTATGTGTTATGCCAAGTTTAAGCTGTTGATCTCTTCTTGGTTTAGTTTTGGTGATTCCCATGCTTTTAGATACCCATTCATTTCCTTTAGGTTTTCAAACTAAGTACCATACAAGTTTTTAAAGTATTCTCTTATAATGTTCTGGATCTTTTTGGTGTCTGTTGTGATGTTTCCCCTTTCATCTCTGATTTTGTTGATTTGGAAGCGCTCTTTCTTTCTTTTGGTTAACTAGGCTAAGGGTCTGACAATCTTGTTTATCTTTTCATAAAACCAGCTCTTAGATTCGTTGATTCTTTGTATTGTTTTCTTTGTTTCTATTTCATTAATTTCTGCTCTGATTTTTGTTATTTCTTCTTGTTTGCTGGGTTTGGGTTTCATTTGTCCTTGCTTTTCAAGTGTCTTGAGTTGCAATGTCATTTATTTGAGTTCTCTGATTTTTAAATAAAGGCACTTAACTCTAAAGACTGCTTTAAACGTGTCCCAGAGGTTTTGTTGTGTTGTGTTGTCCTTTTCATTTAGTTCCAGGAATACTTTTATTTCTTTCTTAATTTCTCTTTTGACCCATTCTCATTCAGGAGTGTGTTGTGTAATCTCCATGTGTTCATGTGGTACTAGGGTTTCTTCCAGTGTTGATTTTAAACTTTATTGATTGTGGTCTGATAGAATGCATGGAATTATTTCAGTCTTTTTGTATTTGTTGAGGCTTGTTTTGTGCCCCAGTATTTGGCTGATTTTGGAGAAAGTTCCATAAGGTGCTAAATAGAGAGTATATTCTTTGGTGCTTAGGAGGAGTATTCGGTAGATGTCTGTTAGGCTCATTTAATGTATGGTATTGTTTAATTCAGATGTCTGTCTGTCAAGTCTCTGTCCTGTTGACCTATCTAATGGAGTTAAAGGGGTATTGAAGTCCCCAGTTATTAATGAGTTGGGATATATCTGGGTCTTAAAGTCCTATAGTACTGTTGTTATGAAGTTGGGTGCACCAGGTTTTGGTGATATATGTTCATGATTGTAGTATCTTCTTGGTCAATAGTTCCCTTGATCAGAATAAAGTGTCCCTCTTTATCTCTTCTGATTAGTTTTTTTTTTTTTTGAAGTCTATTTTGTCAGATATTAGAATTACAATGCCTGCTTTTTCCTTAGTACCATTTGCTTGGTATATTTTTTTCCATCCTTTCACCTTAAGGTAGTGCCTGACCTTGAAAGCGAGATGACTTTTTGCAGACAACAAAAAGATGGGTTTTGTTTCTTAAGCCATTCAACTAGTCTGTGTCTTTTGACTGGGGAGTTCAGTCAATTGATATTTGAAGTTATTAATGAAAGATGTGCATTGATTCCTGTCATTTCTATTTCTGTTCACATTCTTGGTGTAGCTGTGCATTTCCATAATTATACCTCAGTTATACCTTCATTAAGTTTCTTTCTGTAACGTTTTGGGTATAGTCAGTCCTTTCTTCAGCTCTTTGTTTTGCTTCAAGAACTCTCTGAAGGGCTGCTTTTGGACATGAATTCTTTAAGCCTATTTATGTCATGAAAGATTTTTCTTTCCTCTTCGAGCATAAGAGAAATTTTGGCTGTGTAAAGTTATCTGGTTTGGCATCTGTGGTCATTTAGAACTGGGAATACTTTGGTCCAGGCTCTTCTGGCTTTCATAGTTTACACTGAAAAGTCAGCTGTAATACTGATGTATGGGCATGCCTTTCTTTAATTTTGGGAAATTTTCTACAATCCTGTTGAAGATCTGGTCCATATTGTTATCCTGAGATTCTTCTCCTTCATGTATGCCTATGATTCGTAAGTTCAGTCTTTTTATTGTGTCACACAATTCCTGCATATTCCATTGTTGTGTTTTCTTAAATTTTTCATAATCTTTGCTTGAGTGGTCTAATTTGTCCACTTTATCTTCCAGTCTTGCTGTTCTGTTTTCCATTTCATTCATCCTGTTGGTGAGGCTTTCTCCTGTCATTTCTAACTGGCTTACTGAGTGTTTCACTTCCTGCCTCATTTCAGTCTGATTATCCTTCAATATTTCTAACTCTTTTCTGAACTTATTCAGCAGTTTATCCCTATCTTGTTTCAGTTCTTTGATTTTTTTGTGTGTTCTTTAAATTCACTTAATTCTTTTATCATGTTTATAATTGTACTTTTGAATTCCACGTCCTGTGTTATCTCTAGGGTGTTCTCACTGTTCTCCTCTACAGGACTATTGGTACTTGGTGGGGATATATTATTTGGGCTTTCCATGTGATTATTTTTTTGCTGTGACTTTGACATGTGGATTTCTTTTGTAGTTTCTGATTCTTGTGTGAGACTCCAGCCTTCCTTTGTTGAGTTATGTCTGCTTCTTTTTGTAAACTTTGTATACTTTTGTGGTTTACTTATAGGGCATGAAAAGCTGGTTGGTCTAGGCTTCATGTTCTGTCTTTTGATTTTATACTGGAATAGCCAAATTGATTTCATCTTCCTGCTCAGGAGTTCCTACAGAAGCCCAAGTCAGATGAGGATGAGATGCTCTTAGGCTTTCTCCTAAGGACTAGATCTCTCCAGGAAAGATGCTGGCCCCACATGGGGGCAAAAAGAGGCCCTGGGGGCTCCCAGGGACTAGAGGGAGGAATTGGTTGGTCTGGATGCAAAGGATCAGGAAGCAGTAGGGAGTCTGGGTCAAGAGGTCAGTCCAGAGGTCTGTAGTGCCAAGATAAGAAATGTGCCAGTGCCCCTGCTAGGAGGAGAGACGGGGTGGTGAAGCTGGGAGGGTGAATGAGGCTGGGTGAGTCAAGGCACAGTGGGCACCGCCAAACTTACCCAGGAAAGCTGCTGGCCCCAGCTCAATAAAAATTTTTAAGAAAATAAAAATGCATTGTATGAAATTCTTAAAGAATCAATGGGAATATTTTTAAAGATCCAATATCCCCTGGTGATAAAAGTCATGGCGAGGCTAGAGAAGAAGCAAGTGTACCTCATAATAACAAAAGTTATAACCACAAACCTATAGCCAAAATCATACTAATGGGAAAAACTCAATGTGTCCCACTAAGATCAGGAGCAGGAAAAAAGTTTTCACTTTCTTCACTTCTATTCAATATCGAACTTGAGGACTTAGTTGGATAAGAGAAGGAAATAAAGGGTTACAAGTTGGTAAAGAATTAAAAGTGTCCTTTTTTTGAAGATGATATGATTCTATATATTAGACCCTAAATATTCCACCAGAAATGTTTTAGAGCTGATTAAACATTTAGCAAAGTGACAGGATATTAAATTAGCACAAAAATTAATATCCTTCCTGTATACTAATGACAAAAAGACTGAAAAAGAAATCAAGGAAACAACCTCATTCACAACAGACACACACACACACACACACACACACACACAATAAATCTACCCAAGGGAAAAACATACCTCTACAATTAAAATGTTAAGATACTGAAGAAAGAAATCAAAGCGGGCCTAGAAGATGTCTGATAAGATAAGGTCTGCTTTTATTTCCCCATTTCAGGTTCAATGTATAGGTTTCAATACAGAGAAAGCAAGGTCTTTGTTCAACAGCACCGTTCTAGGAGAAATCTGAAGGATCAGGTTCTCAGAGCAGTTCTGGTCCAAGAATGGATGCTAAAATGACTGTGATTATTCCGGCATCCCCGCAATGTGGCATCACATACTGCTGCAGGGGAGGTGTTTTCCAGGCCACCTCCTGAAAAGATACTGGTTGTTGATAGCTTCCAGGAGAAGAATCATTTTTTTCTGAGGGTGTTTCTACTGATAAGTTGCTCATGGCCAGTCTCATACCCACGTGCATATGGACAGAACTAATTGGACATAGTTGGTTATCAAAAAAGAAGATGAAATTAATTTTTGAGAGGGACATTTTAGTGGGTGGCTTAGTTTGTTTCTGTTGCTGCAATAAACACCAGGATAAACAAAGGGGTTTATTTCACCTTATAGGTCACCATTCATCACTGAGGGAAGCCAAAGCAAGAACTCAAGGCAGGAACTTGAAGTAGCAATGATGGAGGAATGCTGCTTACTTGCCTATTCTCTCTGGCTTGCTCAGCTACCTTTCTTATACAGCCCAGACCCACCTGCCTAAAGATGGCACTTCTGGGCCCGCCAACATCAATTAATTAAGGAAATGCCTCACAGACAGGCAGACCTCTATAAGTCTGAGGCCAGCCTGTTCTACATAGAAAGTTCCAGGCCAGCCAGGGCTACATAAACCCTGTTAAAAAAAAATTCAAAGACATAACCACAGGGCCACAGGCTAATCCAGTCTGATGTAGGAATTTCTTTACTGTATCAGGTTGACAGCTGAAACTATGATAGTGGAGATAAAGGAGGAGTTGGAGGAGGGAAGTGAGGAATGGATATTACCATATTTCATTGTAAACACTTGTGAGGTTCTCAAAAATAAATAAAAATTATAATAAAAATATTTTTTTGTTTCCTTATTAGCCTGATAGGAATTGTCAGGTCTTTGTAAACATGCCCCAAATTTATCTTTGTACTACTCAGTGAAATAATTGGGATAACCACTGAATTCAGTTAGGTTGATATGAGGAATAAATGAAGGAAAACTTAGGAAATTTAATCTTGGAACTGGAGAGATGGCTCAGCAGTTAAGAACACTGACTCCTCTTGCAGAGGACCTGGGTTTGATTCCCAGCACCCACATGGTGGCCAACTATTCCAGTTCCAGGGGAATTCAATCCTCTCTTCTGACCTCTGCAGGCACTACACAACATGGGTCCACTTACATACATACAGACAATACAAGCATACACATAAAAATAAAATAAATAAAAATAAAATATTAAAAAAGAAACTTAATCTTCCCTCAAATTTAAAGTGTTATTAATAACGGCACTAATATTTTAGATTGCTTCTTTCTAATAAACTTTTCTCACTGAACTCAAATAATGAATTTTATCTGTTTCCTGGAGCTCAGGTATACTGGAAAGAAGACAAGCAAGTGAAATCAACTAAGTCCTATTGATTAAACAGACAGAGATACCTTCTGCCTGGGATCAAAAAGGGGTGAAAACAGATGGGGCGGGAGACAGATCAGACGCAGAGTAAGAGTGGGTCAGAACTTTAAACAGATGTCGTATTTAATCCAAATCCTGGGGAAAGTACATGCAATGTTGTTTTGCAGTGCTTGCTTTCCTGTTTGAGGTATATGATGTTCTTTTTAGATGTCTGGATCAGAACATGACAGAATCTTGAACTCATAGTGAGGGTCCTTAATGTAACCACTGGCATTGCCATAAGGAGTTGAAGACTTCTAATAGCTGCATGTTATAACATAAACACAGTATGGGTTTGAATGGACCACTTGTTGAAGTCTCATCTTCCTACTTAACCACTGAGATTGCTAAAACTGTGCATCCCACTACCAATATCTACAGAGAGCTCTCTGAGCACCTCATTGAAGGGATCCTAATTCTTCATGGACCCCTAAATGGATGTCCACCAACATGTCCATATTTGTACAGCAAAGATGGAGGTTCAAAGCAAGACAGTCAATCATTAGTTCTTCAGGAAGTTCATTGACTGTGAAGCCCCAGGAACTTCCCATGGATTTCTGCAAAATGTGTTCCGGAAGTTTAATAGCCACAGATGCCAAAAATGTAGACTGTTTTGTTTTTTGTTTTTTGTTTTTTTTTTTGGTCCTCAGCATCAATTAGGATCTTTTGTCCTTCATTTTGGTGACTAAATCAGCAAGCCCTTGTTCTGGATGTGGTAAAAGTAAGTCAAAGAGGCTTCTTCACAGCTATGGATCCACTCTGGAAACTTTGTAGACCCTGTGCTCTGCAACACTTAGATTAACTCCTTATTTATTCATTTATTTATTCATTTTCTCATCAAACATTTGCTAAAGATATACTCTGTAAAAAAAGGTGAGGCTAAGAACTAGAGAGAGAAATGTCACTGAGTCGTAGCGTTTGCCTTCAAAATGACAAAATAAAGCTGACCTTGGTGGCACATGTTTGGAATTCCAGCACTCAAAGAGGCTGAGGTACGAGTATCATTAAGTTCAAGGCCAGTTGGACTGTATAAAATTCTGTCCCCAAACAAAACAACACCCCCACAGCAATAAAAATCCAATATAGCCAAATGAGTGACAAGGATATCAATGAAGGTTAGAGAATGACAAATGGAGATTCAGGGAACAAAGAGAACAAATTCCTTCCTTTTTACCCGGCATGGGAGTGGGGTAGAGAACACCTCACAAGGTATTGATCATTGAGCCATCTTAAAGGGTGGATGCTAAAAGGAACAGAGAGCAGGACAGACATAACCCACAGAAAATGTTGTACCCACAAAATTCGTAAATAGCATGCATATTTGAAAAGTTTTTTAAGTGGTGCATCTAAGGGTGTTAACATCTGACTTTGATCACAGTTCTCTGGAATTCAGTTTATGAGCCAATAGAGTACTAAACACTCCTCAAAGGTTTTGGGAAAACACCAACTGAGTCAGTAGTATAGATCTGAAGACCTGGGTTAGCCAGTACACTGTCTGGTACCGGCACCTTCTCCACTGGGTGATTAATTTCCCTGTGTCCAAGAACCAGGACTGGAAGCTGCTAAGTCCAAGGAGCAAATGATAACGAGTTAGTAATGAACATTGAATCTTTCCACATATATTGGGGTACATCTTTCCCACATACCAAAATCTCAAAGGGTACTCAAGCTCTTTCATAAAATGATTCAGCATTCACATATAACTGAAACATATGTGCCCATATACTTAAATTACTACTAAAAGTTGATTTTAATATCTAATATGATGCAAAAAAAATGTTCAAGTATAAACTGTGTAACTTTCTTTTTCTAGAATTTTTTTTTTTCAGAAGTAGGAATTGAACCTAGGACTTCATGTACACTAGGCAAGGATTATACTGATCTATAATCCCCAGCCTATTTTCCCTTCTATATTTCTATCAGCTGGTGAAAACATAGGTGTTGAACCACAAATTTTAAAAAGGTGATTAACAGCAGGGCCTGGTGGCTTATACCTTTAATCCCAGTACTTTGGAGGCAGAGGCAGGAGGATCTCTGCGAGACTGAGGCCAGCCTGCTCTACACAGCAAGTTCCAGAAGGATTTTAAAAATAAGTGAATAAATAAATTGGACAGGAAGCAAGCTGTGGGAGAAAAGGGAAAGAGGTATGTTTATCTTTTGAAATATCTGACCAATTTTCAGCATGCCACCCTAATCAAGTGAGGCCCTGACAGGGAAAAATCTTCAGCTCTTGAAAGAATGAAGTGAGGAGAAATGACACAGGAAACCAGAGCTGCTGGCCCACTCCAAGGTCAAAGACCACCTTTAGCGCCTTCATATGGATTAGCATGCCCTACTCTCAACCCCAGATAGCCCTGCTAAGCCAAACTCTGGAGACCAAGGAAGTAAAGAGTTTAATGAGCTGTTACAGATGCTAATTTTTTAAAAAAACAAAACAAAAAGGTTTGCAAAGCAGAGCTTAAGCAAAGAGAGAGACAGAGACAGAGAGACAGAGAGAGAGACAGAGAGACAGAGAGAGCATGTCCACTATGGGTTTTGAAATTTTCCAGCAGCAAGGTTAGATTGCAGTAAGAAAACTGTCCACTGGAGCAGAGCTAAGAGCCTTTTTATGAAATTGGGAGAAGACGTGTTTATCTCAAGCCTGCATTTGGTATAGAGAAGGGGAGGGTACATTCATGAGAAGCTTGAGCTAGGAAGACAGTTATAAGAGGTGACTGTCGGTCTGGTTTGGGTATAAGCAGGATGTGGTAGGGGTAGGGATTTGAGTGAAATTTTCAATATGCATTTAGGAATGTGACACTGGCTCTGTTGGTTTGGCCTCTAGCTGCTAACTGACTAACTCCCTCCATTTTTCCTCTTCCGTGTTCACCAGCCCTCTAAGTTGAGAGTACCTCTGGATTTTTTTTTCTGTCTATCCTATCTCAGAGAATTTCACAGAAACTCTGAGACCCCTAGTAATATGTCCAGAGTCACAAAGAAAATAATATGGATAATTTAAGTTTTGCTTGAACAAAGTTAAGTGACACTTTTTAATTATTTATATATTATTTATTTATTGACAGGGTCTCTCCACATAGCCCAGGCTGCCCTCAAACTCAAGACTCTCCTGCCACTTTCCCAATCTTGGGTTTATAGACGTGTATACCACTGTGCCCAGTGTCTGAAGTGATGCTAAAAAGGCAGATATTTTTATGCTAATATCATTGGTAGTGTTTCAACTAAAACATTGTAAATCACTGTACATGATTTGAAAAATCGAACTATGGTCCACGTGTACTTTATTTTCTTCCACATGTCTGGCTCGTTGTTAGGGGCTGTGGGAGACAAATGATTGCTGAGCTAAAGAAAAGTAAGAATGTTTTTCTTATTAGCTTGAAGGGGAAAATAAAATTATTTTGTCTTCAATTCTTGAGAAACATTAGTTTTAATCTTCATCAAAATTTAAAATTCCTTTAAATAAGTTAAAAGTTCAAAGAGTTCCAGATGTGGTGGCACATGCCTTCAATCGCAGCTCTCAGGAGGCAGAGGCAGGTGGATCTCTGTGAGATCAAGGTTGACCTGGCCTACATAGTTCCAGGCCAGCTTGAGGTTACAGGGAGATAGGGAGACCCTGTCTCAAAAGGAAAAAAAAAAAAATTTGGACTGGAGAGATGGCTCAGTGGTTGAAGGCACTGGATGCTCTTGCAGAGGACCTGAGTTCCATTCCCAGCACCCATATGGTAGCTAACAACTGTCCATAACTCCAGTTCCAGGGGATTCAATGCCCTCTTCTGGCTTCTGTGGGCATTGCATGACATCGGTGCACTTACAAACATGTAGGCAGAACATTCATACATATAAAATAAAAATAAATATTAAAAATTAAAAGAGAAAAAATGTTTTTATTGGTCTGCTTAGCTCCTATAATCCTTGAATTAAGATTGTACTTTACCTTTAGCAAGTTCTCTAAAATGCAGAAACTCCTTAAGAATACAAAGGCTGGTGGGGATGTAAACCCTCTTAGAGTATCTTTGCTTCTTTCCTGTCCTGGAACTACAGTCAGGAATTCATGCTGGGAGTGGAGTGATTAAAGGTGTTTGTCTGATACTCTAGCAAAGCAGTCAGGCCACACTTCTGCTACAGATGGAGAGTGGTTTGGAGATACTGGGTGGAGGCAAGAAGGGCTTCTAGCTCCACCTGAACCTTCATTTCCTGTTCCTGTCCCTAGAATGAGCAGAAATTGAGCACGCAAAATATTTTCAGAAAAGGCAGGGATTGAAGATTTAGGTATAGTTTGGCCAAAGGGTCCACACCAAAGTCATTAAAAAGATCAAGAACATCAGGAGACAGAGGCTCAGAGGAGGTATGGAAGACAGAGCAAAGAAGAGAGAGGGAAAGATAGACTGACTGGAAAATACTGAAAGAAACTCATGTTAGCAGTTCTGCCTAAGGTCTGGTGGCAGCAGTCATGGTGTGTCACAAACAAATGCTACAGACTTCCCACATGATTACCACTGTGGCTTATTCGTACCTTAGTCAGGACAGGTTCCATGTATAAGTGAGCCCTGAACAAGGCATAAATCCCTAGTCTGCAACTTTCATTTCTCCAAGGTGATTTTTAAAGAATTTGTGAATACTTGCATAGTTGAACATCAGTTGCCCAAGGGTAGGGTCTTTATTCTGTCCTGAGGAGAAAAGTATGCACCAGGAGAACAAAGCCCTGGAGACCAAGGTAGTAACAACAGTAATAACCACCTTCCTTTATTGAAAAAATTAACTATGTTAAATAAAATGCAGTAATAAATAAAATGCCTCCTAGGCCACTGGTTTGGCCTGGGTTCCAACAAACTAAACCAAAATGGAATCACTCATGTTGAAGTTTCATGTCTCAAAGCCAAAACCAAGTTGTTATCTGACCTTCCCGGAAATCAAGAAAGATAATAGCCAAATCTTTACACAGCCAGTTTTAACTAGCTCAGTAAAACCCATTATTTATACGAAGTTTCCTACTTATAAGGAAAAAAATAACTTTGAAATGTAGGATCCATTTTATGTTTTGGTTCTGGTCTCAGAAACATCTTTCTCTGTCCATAAAGTTAGCCTTCAAAGCTGAGCTCATGACAACACTATGTTACAGAATGAAATGTTATTCAATCTAGAGTCACAAATAAGAACCAATGAAAATCTTTACCAAACTGTCCTAGTTTGCTTTCTGTTGCTGTGGTTAAAACACTGACCAAAATCAAACTGGGGATGAAAGGGTTCATTTCATCCTACATTTCCAGGTCACAATCTATGATCAGGAGAAGTCAAGGCAGGAATGGAAGCAAAGATAACGGAGCAATGCTGTTTACTGGCTGGCTCCCCTGATGTGTTCAACTGCTTTTCTTATACAGCTGGATCCACCTGCCTAGAAATGTCACCACCCACAGTGGGTTGAATCCTCTTACATGGATTAGCAATCAAGAAAATGCCCCACAGATATACCTACAGGCTAATCTGATGGAGGAAATTCTTCAATTGAGATTCGCTCTTCTGAGGTACATGTCAAGTTGACGAAAGCTAACCAGGACACAAGATAGTTTACATATACATATAAATACTGTGCTAAATAGTTTATATGCACACTTCTAATCCTCCCAAGGGTCACAGTAGGTCAGTCTCATAACTTCCATTTTTCACATGAAGAAATGGGCTCCAAGTAGCTTGAGCTCATGCAGCTAGTACCAGCTGCAAGGGTCCTTTCACTATCACAAGCAGGCTAAGGCTTTCCTGGAAGGTGGGCTTATCCAGGCTCTTCGGTTCCCCCTTGCCCTGATGTCTGTCAATTGTAGTCACTTCAGTTATAGCTGATACCTATAGAATATTCACCATTTTCTGTGTACTGAGCATGCTTTTTACAGAAGTGATCCTTTGCCCCATTTTTCAAATAATAAAACAGGTAAGACAATGATGAAGTCACATCTACAGCTGACTCTCTGACCTCAACACCCACGTCGTCTTCATTCCACTTTGCTGTCTACTCCCTTTCAGTAAAACCCAGAGCCTGCCTAGCCCGTGAATTTTTGTCGTCTGGGGTTGGAAAGAACCCATTCTACTATTTGATTCTGGTTTTAGAATAATCTTGTTTATCTAATATCCACTGAGAATTACCATAAATCTTTTCATCTGTATAAACTTCCTCCTTTAGGGCACTGGTGACTGGACTCCCCAAAGCTAAGCCTTCCCTAAGAGGCACTGAAGCCCTTCTTGAACTATTCGGAGGAGGTGGAAGGAGAAGAAAACAAATAAGATGTCAATACTTCCTTCCTTTCCCTCCCAGGCCTCTCATGCTTATCTGAGATCTCAAGAGGCTCTGAGATATTTCTATGGGTCTTAACTGGAAGTTTAACATTACATCACTGGCACTAGATGGAGAAGAGGCCAGTTCATGCTAGAGTATGTCAGTGTGAAGGACTTCATGACTCACCTTGATGAATGTGACATTCACAGATCCACCCTGGAAATTCAGGAGAAGGCTGGATTTTTGGGAGCCACATTTCCCAGACGCTTGAGTCATGTTGGGGTCAATGTTGAAGTATCTCTGAACCAAATAAGATAGATCAGTTCAATAACAGGAAGAAAAAACCCTAAGTCAGAGACCCAGAAGTATAGGCTAGAAAGTGGATGTTCACTTGAAAACACAAAGTCTCTGAGTGGATGGCATCTTCTCACTTCCAAATACTTAAGCTTGCTGTAAAACCTTTCTAAGGAATTCCCCCCATGACAGGGACTTCTTATTCGGTAACTCCTAGCATGTAAGTTGCATGGAATTCAATTTTTGTTCAATTCTGCATGCTAAGAGGCAATACAGGGAGTAGTCTGCACTCTAAGGGGCCTCTGTCTCAAAACTAGCTGTGGAAATTTTCTTTGGAATTACCAAATTGTATTAATATTTCATGATGATTCCTTACTAAATCAGATGCTCATAACCCCCTTATTCTTGTTAATCTAGATTTTCAGATTAATGTTACAATGGGTTGGAACCATAGATAACATCAGATCCCAGTGTCTCATGTCAGAAAGGACCTGAAGTTGGGCAGCCATGAAGAGGGACAGAGTCAGGCTGAGATGGTCACTCAGTCTTCCCTAATATTGCCCATGCTAGCTAGAAGCAAAAGTTATACATATTGAAATTCTCTTTGTGCCTGAATTGTCTATTTTTACATGTCCTCTAAAGCATATACTCACCTTGTAAAAAAGAACTGTGGAGAAAGATGAGCCCACAGTTATTTGTTCCATTTAAAGACAGGATATAGGGAATTGTTCATTCTTAGCAAGACAAAGTCAAATCAGACATTTTGAAGATAGCATCACAGTCTTATGGCCCCAACTTACCAACTCATTTTCTTGAACGATCAGCTCTATCCCCATCTGTGCTTTTATACAGAGCCTGCTTCCATTTAGAACTTCATAAGTTCCCATCTTGACTGGCGCTGGCTGAGGTACAAGAGCGGGCCCAAGAACTGTGGGGGCAGGTGAGGCTGTTAGGCTGTCACTGTGTGTAGCAGCTATTGATGTTTCTGGGATATGTATGGGTAGAGTTGGCTTCTGATAGGTTGTGCTTTTATGTGCATCCACAAAGAAAGTTCTGAGAAAGGTGGTCTGACCATCAGGTTGGGTGGTTTTCCTGGTGGTGTGGTTGACGGTGGATGGACTAGATCCGGTTGTAGGAACTGGTGAATGTGGAATTGAATCACGACCAATGGTAACTTCAGTAATTGGAACAGTTGTGTGTGAGTTGTTAGGTGTGACCAGGGAGTAGATAGTTGTGCTGCTGGATAGAAGCCTTTTTGAGGTTACTGGGATATTTGTTATTTTTATTGTTGTGTGAGGTGGGTTCTCAGAATTGGAGATTTCAGTGGCTTTTTGTGAGGTGATGTGAGCATTCCTTGATCTTGCTGCTGCTGTTTCATGAGGTATTTGGTTAGTTGGCTGTGGAACTGGTTTTACTATGACGTCTCTTGCTGCTGTTATAGTGGACTGAAGATAGTCTCTGATTTTTGGAAATGTTTTTTTTCTTATTTGATGGCCATGTAAAATTTCTGCAAATCAGGAAAACAAAAGTGTTACAACACTAACCAAATGCTTAAAAGCACACATATTTTTATATTTGCTGGAAATTTGCCAGAGCTCTGATAAGGAAGTGGAGATCACCCCCCCAAAAAAAAACCAGTACCAGACAATAACTGGAATGTCTTGGTTTGCATCTATGGGTTTGATACATTTATAGTATACAGCAGACATTCTACATAAAGACCCTTTTTCTGAATAGGATGTGATACTAATACATATCAAAATGACCATGTTTAGCTGTGAAACCAGAAAGATGGCAAAATAATGCTTGTAAGTAAACAGCTGCTGTGATAGAGTCCTGCAGGTCATTTAGTCTAAACCCTTATCTGATACATGAATTGTGCCTAATTGATATGTATTTATGCAACCTATGCTTAATTGCTTCCAATGAGGAGACTCTTTCTCACAAAATAGTCCCTTCTACCTATTATTTTTCTAAATATAGATCAACTTCTATTATTTGCTTAATCTTTTGAGCAACCCAATCTTTCTCAAACAAGAAAAAATTTCAGGCATAATTGCTCTGTTCCTTCATGTCCTTCTAACAGCTCCTTAGAGACCTCCCTTGTCCTTCTTATATGAAACAGGTCCCCATCACCATGACTCTCCATCTCAGTGTTATATGTGTTGCCTCAGCTGCCCCTATCAGGTCTTATACTCATATATGAGGATGGTGTTAAAATATTTCATAATCGAGCTGGCCAGTAGGTATGCTTAGAATTTCACCCTTGAAGAAGGGTTTATTTAGTGGTTCGTTTGTTGGCTATGCATCTTATTCACTAGATTAAAATCCCAAAATTAAGAATTATGTGCGTAGTTTTCACCACCAGTGCCTGTGCATAGGGTGTTTAGCAAATGAGTTGGAAGAGTAAATAACTGAGTGGGTAAAGGAGGATGATGGCCTCGGATAACTTGGATAAGTTGGTTTCAGTGCAAACCTTCAAGCTGCAGTGTCTGCTCTTGTCACAACTTCTCTCCAGAGATGTCTTTAAGGGTTCAAGACCTCTCACTCTTTTCATTTAGTGTGGTTCTATTGTGCATCATTCTAGGCAGATGTTAACCCAGAAAAAGACAAAATGCTTATGCTGGCCCTTGACAATCTATGCCTAGGCATGCTGGAAGACAAGTCTGTCCCTTCAAACTTCCGTGGTTTCATCCTCCCAGCTGTCATTCAGGGAATCTTGGATTGGAAGCCTGTGAGCTAACTGCTGCCTGCTGTGAGGACCTAGATTCTTCTTTTACCCACAGTAAAACCCTGAGGAGAATCAGCATATTGGAGAATGCCTTGGTGTACAGTGGGGTCATGGTGCTGAGTGAAGACCAGAAACAGCCAAAGTGTAACCTGCATGCAAACGCTGCAAACAAATATCTTTGTTGATGAAAAGACCAAGGATGCCCAACTGCTGAGAAAAAGACAAAGCCCTACTTGACCTGTTTGTGAAAGAGAAACAGAAAGTAAGAGTAAAAACTCTGTTTTAAGAAATGTGGGTATATTCTGACCCAAAACTATGTACAAAGGAAAGGGGGTGGGCCCTTCCTTGTGTAAGAAGTACAGATCACTAACACTCTAATGATATAAGCTTTCTCTGGCACCTAGCTCAGATGTGTTATATAAGATGGATATGGTTTTTCATTTGCAAATAGAATACACAAATTTGGGGGTGGGTAGGGTGAGGCTGGAGATGGGGGAAGTCTGAATATAATAAAAATTTATGGTATGAAATTCTTGAATCAATAAAATTTCTCTTAAATTTAAAAAATGACAACAATAAATTCCAATTTTAAAAAAGGTTCCATGGTTTCATTGTATTTACTCAGACATTAATGGGCACTGTAGTTGCTAGGAGCTGGACTGAGATGTGGGAAAATATGCAGAGAGACAAAGGACATACTTTTACCCTGGTGTTTACAAGGTCCTCAGGCTGATATCCAATCAAGATAGTCCATAAACACCTTTCTATCTTCTGTTCCATTCAATATATTTTTAAGTGGTTAATTTTCCTGTACATGTCAATAATAATAATAATATAATAATAATAATACCCTTGACTTGCATGGTGCTGAGGATCAAACTCAGGGCTTTGTACATGGTAGGCAAGTATGGTATCCCTGAGCTACATTCCCTGCCCCTAAAATCCATAAGCTACCGGGTACTTACTACCTGGAAGCTTGAAAACAAAGATTTTTTTTTTATTGTTTGGGGTGGGGAGGTGGAGCATCTCTGTATTGTTGTCTTACCAATTCTTAAAAGCTTGCTGGTGGTAATTGTCTATACTCACATATCAAATGAGAAAACTGCTTCTAGAAAATCCCAACAATTTGACAACAATTATACAAAGAGTCGATGTTGGAACTGAGATTTGAATTTCTATAAGCCTGAATCAAAGCCTGTCTTTGGATTAATGAAATGGTGAAGATGTCACAGACAGAATGGTGAGAGAAGAAATAAAAGAAGGACAAGGGACCAACGGGTGGGCTCCAGTGATCACAATTGCCCGAACCCTCATCATGCTAGTCAGACCAGCACAGTACTAAGACCTGGACACTATTTCTGCATAATTACCTCACAAAATGGGAACTGGAATAGCATTAAATTGTGTTGAATCCCTTCTTAAAACACTCTTTATCCATGATATTAAGTTGTACGAGATCATACTTAAAGAATTTTTCATATTTAAAATATTCATTTGGATAAGTTAAATACATGAATTCAAATGTTACAGATTCTTAAGAGCTGTAAGGTTACTTCAAGGCTGGGGAGATAACTCTACATGAGGACCTGAGTTTTATCCCTAGGACCCTGCAAATAAAGTGGGGCACCCTCTCATGCACTTGTAATCCCAGAACTGGAAATGGAGAGAAAGACAGATCCCCTCCCCAGGGCTCACTGCCTACCCAGCTTAGCATGTGCCACAAGTTCCAAGCCATCACGAAAGACCTTGTCTCAAAAATTTAAAAGTGACAGGGTATGGAAATGCACACCTTTAATCCCAGTACTACAGAAGCAGCAACAGACAGATCTCTGTGAGCTCAAGGTCAGTCTGCAAAACACAGTGAAACCCTATTTCAAAAACAAATCAAAACAAAAAACAAAAATTAAAAGTATGGTACCTGAAGAACAACACCCAAGGGTGCCCTCTGGCGCACGCACACACACACACACACACACACACACACACGCACACACATCCACGCACGCACGCACACAAAGACTTTCCACTTCAAGACGGTAACAGCACTTGGTTGTTGTTGAAGATTTACCTCCTTAATTCAAATGAGCTAAGCCAGAGTTTCCAGTACCTTGGTCAAGAACTCAGTAAGAAATGTAGTAAGTTTATACTGCTCATATAGAAAAAGAAAATTTGGAGCTAGAAAGATGGCTCAGTGGTTAAGAGCACTGACTGCTCTTGCCAGAGAACCCAGGTTCAATTCCCAGCACCCACAAGGTGGCAAAGAACTGACTGTAACTCCAGTTCCAGGGGATCTGACACTGTCTTCTGACCTCTGCGGCATCGCACGATATGGGTGCACTTACACACATGCAGGCAATACACTCATACACATAAAATAAAATTAAAAAGAAAAATAAAATTCACCCCCCGATGCAGTTTTTAAGAACGTCTTGAGATGAAAAGCAAACGTTTGTTACAGAAAATCCCAGGGGACTAGAAATCACTGGCTGGGGAGGGTGATCCCTACGTCCTTCTACAGCCTCACCGAGATTGTTGGTGCTTATAAACTAAAGCAAATCTCAACCGAGTAGAATTTCCTAAACTGAGTAGCATGCTCTTTGAAGAGTGGAGGCTTCCTTAAGGTTAGAACTCCTCTTTCAGTAATTATAAATGAACTCAAATAAAGTATAAAAAGTATTTTGTCCTTTACAAAGGAAAAGCATCCCAAATAGGCCAGGAAGACTTCATTGTATCTTGCCAAAGTGTGCTGAATATGAGGAATACTGGATGGTCAGACTGGAGGGTGACAGTCACATCCTTGATTTGGTGTACAAATGTGTCCTTTGGACAAAGAATGAGTAGTTGCTATGGTTTGGATCTGTCCTCCAGAAGCTTCGAACCCAGCTTGACACTATTAGAAACTTTGGGAGATGGAGTGTAGTGGGAGGTCCTCAGGACATTGAGAGTGTGTGGAGCATTGTGGAATCCCCATCTCTCCCTCCCTCCCTCCCTCCCTCCCTTCCTTCCATTTTCCAGTCATGAAGAGCATGGTTTTGCTCTACCACCACGCACTGCCCCATTACAGGCTGAAAGCAAAAGGGCTAATCAATCATGGTCTGAACCCCCTGCAATCATGAACCTAAATAAATAAACATTTCCTCAGATATCTTTTTTAGTGACAGAAAGTTACTAACACAATGATGAACAGAGTTACTAACACAAGGCTAGGCAGGCTGATGGCTCTAGACCAAACATGCCAAGCTTGCAGGTGTTACAGATTGAACCATTCAAAGAAACACAGTTCAATACTACCTCTCATAGTTCAATACTTCTCTCTGATCCTCTCTTCTTTTCCCTTTCTTCTTCTAGGAATGTGGAGTATAAACAATGTGCATGTGGTTTGATAGTAGGTAGGTGTGCTGTGCATTGTAAATGCCCCCAGAAAATTCACATGTATACGAAGTACTCAATGAATCTGGGACATAGAACTGTGTTATATAGTCCATACTTCTATTCAGTCTTTGTCAAAATTAAGTCCACTTTTCAATGGGGCATTGACCCCTAGAGATTTAACTAAGGTCAAGCTCACTGGTCTCGTGTGGAAAAACCTACAAAAAATGGCTGGTATAGAAGCAAAGGAGCCTGTAACTCAGAAACTCAGACTCTGTCTTGGCCTTACTTAGTTAACTAAACTATGACCTTTTTTTTTTTTTTTTTGTCTTTTTGAATCAGGGTCTTCCAGTAGACCCAAATGGCCTGGAACTCACTGTGTTGGGTCTGCAGGCAGTTTCCACAGGGTACAGCAAAGAGTCAAAGGCTCTGCTCGAATAGGAGCTACTCCAGCGACCGCAAGCTGATTCCTCCAAAATCAGGCCTCCTTACCAACAAAACCTTGGCTATAAGCTGAGCTTGTTTCCTGGAATAAAGAACCTTTCATCCTACTTCCCCTCCTAGCAGGGAGAAAGCATGGGGATAGACAGAATTTTTTGTTTTTTTCTTAGCTTATGATGATAATTTTTCCCCCCTTGGTGACAGGGATTGGATCCAGAGCCATTTATGTGCTGAGCAAACACTCTACCATTGATCTACATCCCCACCTCAGGTGATTTCTTTTCTGAACCTCCAAGAACATGAAATTGTAACTCTGAAATCATGACACAAACAAAAGCTATTTGGATTAAGGTAGTTGTCATGACCCTTCTCACAGCTTCCATAACTTTCACAGAATCCATGTAACAATCAAAAGTGCTTGACTGTCCTCTACTTGAGCAGGTCAGCGTGGCATAAACATAGAGTCTGTGGTCTTGCAAGCTCAATTCAGTGGTTCTGGAAGGAACTGGAAATTAGCTGGTGTACTTGCTAACCAGAACAGAACAACAGTCTGATAGGATTCAACATCTTGGGCATAAAACACTCAAGCAAGTGTAGGGGTCTGGAACAGCCAGTAATCATGCTAAGCTCAGACAACCTTGACAACCTCTCTGAATTAATGTGCAACGGCAGTATTTTTTCAAAAAACAGTTGATGCCCGATTTACACCTTTGTGAAATGGTGTAACTGATCAGATCATATCTGATGCATCTTCACAGTTTGCTGCTGATATAAACTTACCACTTGCATTTAAGAAAAACTGGAAGTGGGATATGACTAGATAGCACGCCCCAATTTCTGAGCCCTAGCTCAGTTCTCCTAAATTGAAGTGATTTCTATAAACTCACCCTGATATGGTGTCCAGACTAATGTGCCAGAGACAATGTCTTCCAAGGTTAATAACCATTCTTTTTTTTTTTTAACTCATGGAAATTCAGCCCAAACCTTAAGAGCCCTTGGAATAATGGAAGGTGGGCCTCAGATGTACAACAGGTTGGAAATGTTTTCACATCAAATATCTGCAGAAACAGAAGCCATATCTATAGCTCCCATCCTGCCTCACCTTCAGTCCCGGGCACCAGTGTGCATTTAGATAATTAGAATTAAAAGGACCAGATACAGCATAGCCACCACAGAAAGTGGGGTATGTTACTCACCAGTCAGGGACAGGAGGAGCAAAGCCACTGCGGAGAGTTGCACAGGCATGACTGGTGAGCGACGGTGACCTTTGTGCGACATTGGCTCCACTGCTGCTCTGTGCTTCGCTAAGCCCTGGTGGCCCTTCTGAACTGCAGGAACAGAGCAAAGTCCAGGTGCAGTCTCCAAAATACCCCGGAAGACCAAGCTCCTTACCCCTCATCCACTTGTGGCAGAAAAACTAAATTCACATTATCAGAAGTAGCTCAAGGGGCCACCTAAGCATTGTGCTGCAATGCAGGAAGCCACGGGTGGAAAAGTAAGCACTTGCCTCTTTTCCTGGAGTGTTTGTGAGAGGCAAACGTGAGGGTGGGGGCTGGCCAAGATGAAGGGCATCAGGAATCATTTCTCCAGAAAAGGTGGTAATCTCTGGCAGCTCTTTCTCTTGTAACTTGGGTCTCCTCTTTCTCTAAGAGCTTGGGGACATTTCTACAAAAACCTTGTCAACTGGAAGAAAAACCAACTCCTCAGGCATGAGGTCATGCAGTCATGTGGTAGCTCCCAAACAGCAGCTGGGAACTGTCTCTGTGTAAAACACATACTCATGATAACCATAGTTGCCTCACTCTGGAATCTTGGACAGTGGGAAGCAAAAGGATTGTGAACTTGAGAACTAGGGAGATATGAGTTTGAATCCAGCTCTGGCCATTCACCAGCTGAACTGCATTGATAAACTTTTCTCTTGAGCATGGCAGTGTCAAAAACAGATAGATATATGTATGTCTTCCCACAGTGTCAGAATTCACAGAACAATAAATTCACAAGAAACGGGGGTTTCTACGGCAGCTATTTGCCTGATGTTCCTGTTTCCGTTAGTAACCCTGGCTGAGGTGAACAAAATTTCTTTTATTCCAATCTTAATTATTAATTTTAACCAGAGTAAATACATGTGTAGGTTATAGAATGACTGTGAAGGGCTAAAGAAGCCACAATAGAATTCAACAGGTTTTGCAGTAAATGTAAATTTTTGAAATGTAAATAGAGTCCTTATCGATAACATACGGAAAGATAAGGAGCCCAACTAAATTTAAAGGTGGAGGCTAGAAAAGTGGCTGAGAGTGTGTTGGTTTGAAAGTGAAGTGAGTCAGTATGCAGAGGTGAAAAGCAGACCATCCAGATGAAAAGAGGGACAAAAGATCCAGATTAGCAAACAAGAGGAAGAGTGGACAGGTGGAGAGAGGTCGAGTCGGCCATGTAAACAGTGGGGACCTCAGCAGTTCCCTGAGGGAAACTAAAGCCCCAGGGACATTCAGGAGTTTTCTGCCTGTCAGTCCTTATGTGTACACACCACACACACACACACACACACACACACACACACACACACACACACGGTGCTCAGATGGCAGGTCGGTGAGGGTCATCGCTTTTGCAGTACTAGGTATTCACTTCTTTATTGGGTTCAGATGAGAAATTTACACCGTCCCTGCGTGGTCTGGCCTGACAAGTTCTGAGGTCTGGTTTCCCTGATATGACTTTAACATGTCCATATACCTCTGCAGTCTCAATTCATTCCAATAAATTTATAAGTTGACACCTTTTCTACTCTGAGGAATATATCATTTATCAATCTGTATTACGTGGGGCATACATGGGTATGTCCATGTGGTACATGGACAGATGGTACAGTGAACAAAAGTTCTCAGAAAGAAACTATATCTTCAAACTGAACCTCCTGTAAGGATAAATGTCCTCTGACTAATAGAATAAAAACCTTTTGGAATGTATGAACTTAACAAAACCCTACTAGCTTCCACCAACCGAAAGACTGTCATCAGAAAGTATCTGAAGCCTATAGCTGAGATTTCACTGTTTTACTATAACCATCTACTTAATGTTTGCACCAATGTATTTAAAAAGTCTTGAATTTTTATTTTCTTTGTTCTGAAGCTTGAGTCTTTCTGCTGGTCCTTGAGGAGCAAAATTTCAGCAGTGGTGACAGGCCTGAGTGGAGGCTATTAGGGAGCAGTGGGGAGCATGGTTGAAAGGTCAAAGTAATGTTACATTAGAAAGACTGAAAAAGACAGAGCAGCTCAGCTGGGCTTTGAGAAAGGTCTCAGCCTCTGATCGACTCTTGCAGTGTTTTCTGAAGAATGTCTGGAACTGGTCCCTGAGCAGGTACCTAGACAGTAAGAGTCTTAAGCCTCTGTTTCAGGGCATCTGCCTTTGATTAAAGTGTGATAGGTCTCAGTTGGTGTGCTGGATAGCTTTAGTGTGAACTTGACACACCTGGGTTGAGGGACCCTCAATTGGGGAATTGCCTCTATTGGACTGGCCTGTGACCATGTCTGAGGGGCATATTCTTGATGAGTGATGTGGGAGGGCCCAGCCCACTGTGGGTGGTGCTACCCCTGGGCAGGTAGGCCTGTGTTGCCTAAGAAAGCAGGCTGAGCAGGGGCCAGGGGAGCAAGCCAGTAAGCAGCATTCCACCATGGCCTGTGCTCCAGCTCCTGCCTCCAGGTTCCTGCCCTGAGTTCCTACCTTGGGCTCCCTGATGAACTGCGACCTGGGAGATGTAAGACAAACCCTTTCCTCCCTAAGTTGGTAGTGGTCAGAGTGTTTTGTCACAGCAATGAAGAACAAACTAAGACAGCTGGGTATTTCAGAAGCATCTGAAACCTGGTTATATACATTCTACCCCACCTATTGCCAACAAAATAGTTGCTAGTTTCTGAGGACCTGTAAGGCATATTTGAAATCCCGAAAACCGCATTCTTTATAAGAAATTAAAGGAAGTCGTAGATCTTAGGCAGTAACCTACCATTGTTATTTTGCTAAACAGTCATGTTGTCAAATTTCCATCTAAATACGTTTATACCCATCTGGGAGGCTCTCAACCTTGGTCAAAGAAGATTCCTTTATAGTCGGTGTAGACTCACAACTGTTCAAAGTACTAAGAATAAGTGACTGAGTGCTCAGCCCAAAGTGGAACATCTATATCAACCACCACATACCCCACCAAAGATCAGGGAGTATTCTCAAAGAGGGGCATAAAGAATGTAAAAGTCAGACAATGGAGAGAAGTGCAGTGAAATGCTGTCTTTGGGACATGGCCATTGCTCTCATGAATCCACAGCACATATGATTACATCCATAAGACCTGTACATGATCAAGCCAATCAAAATTCTAGTGTGGATGGGGAAGGGATTTACAAGGCCCCATCTCTATCTGAAGAGCTATTGGTAGTTGATGGTGTCTCAGAGAGGGATAGTCATTTCTCCTTGGAGTTGTGAACATTGCTAGGCTGCCCATGCTCCAGGGGATGGCCCCATACCCAAACGGAGGAGCACTAGTGGATGAAGTTGGATATATTAAAAAAAAAAAAAAAAAAACGAATTGGGAGGGCACATTTTAGGAGGGCTCCAGGGAGAGTTGGAGGGAGAATTGGGGGTGGGGGTGTATAATTATAATGCATTATAATAATGCATGAAATTATCAAAGAATCAAAACATCAATTAAAATAAATTAATTCAAAATCCTAGTGGCTTTGTCAGGAACTTGGTTGGGTCAAAGACCAAACAAGCAAAACATTGTCTCAGAACCCCTATTTAACAATGATTTTAGAAACTCTTCTTAGGAACTGGGAGTAGATATCCAATAAGTTTCTTCTTAAATTACAATGTCCCTGTAGCTTTTGTTTTCAAGGATTTTTTTCCTTCCAAGCTGTTGAATTTTTTACCATAAAGCTCTTTATCATATACCCATATAACGTCTGTAGCATATGCAGGAATGTAACTTCTCTTATTGATAATACTGATAAATAATATTCTCTTTTATAATCCGTCCGGTTTGAGGTTTGTGTTAGTTACTTTTCTCATAATTATGACAAAACACCTGATAGAAGCAAGTTATGGGAGAAGGGATTCAGAAAATACAGTCTATCACGGCCGAGCAGGCATCTCATGCCTCAGGAGGTGGCAGTGGAGCTCACAGCTCAGCTCCTTCCATTTCAGAGAACCTGGAAGCAGAGAGCTCTTGCAAGAGAGACCCAGCCTATAACCCTCAGGTCCTACTTGACAGCCTCGCTCAGCCAGCTAGGCCCCATGTCTAAAGCAATAAAAGAATTCACGATCTCTCAGAACAGAGCTACCAGCTGGGGACCAGGTAGTCAAACGCATTGGGAGCCTATGAAAAGGCCAAACCTACAAATAATGCATATAGAAGTGAAAACCCAGTCAAAGGTACAGAAAATATTTTCAACAAAATTATAGAAAAAAATTCCCTAAATCAAAGGAAAGAGATTCCTAGCAAGCTGTAAGAAGTATACAGAACACCAAATAGACCAGAAAAGAAACTCCCCAGGTCACATAATCTAAACACTAAATGTACACAACAAAGAAAGGATATTGAAAGCTACAAGAGAGAAAGACAAAATCACACATAAAGTCAGAGCCATCTGAATAACATCGGATTTTACAATGGAGAATTTGAAAGCCAAGATAGCATGGACTAATGTGCTACAAGTTCTTAAAGACCACAGATGCCAGCCCAGGCTCTTAAACACAGAAAAACTGGTAGCAAAACTATCAATTGTAATGAAAGGAGACAGAAAAAAGCTTTCATGATAAAAACAGATTTAAGGAATTCATGACCACTAAGCCAGATTTAGAGAGGATGCTAACAGGAGTACTTTGTTCTGAAGAGAAAGTTAAACACACTCAAAGAAGGACAGGGAATAAACAATTCCAGAACAGTTAATCAAAAGAAATCAAAGAAAACAATAGTACCACCACAAAATGACAGGAATTAACACATATTGTTTAATAATAATTCTCAGTATTAACTGTCTCAATTCCCCCAGAGACACAGGCTAACAAATCAAATTAGAAGACAGGACCCATCTTTTTGCTGCCTCCAAAAAAAAAACGCCTCACCTTGATGATAGACACTACCTTAGGAAAAAAGGGTGGAAAGGGGTATTCTGAGTAACTGGTACCAAGAAACAAGCAAGTGTGGCTATTCAAATGTCTGACAAAATAGACTTCAAATTAAAACCAGTCAAAAGAGATAAGGAGGGACACTTCCTACTCATTAAAGGAAAAATACACCAAGAAGATATAACAATCTTAAAGATTCGTGTACCTAAGACAGGGCTATCTAACTTCATAAAAGAAATACTATTGGACCTAAAAACCACAAAATGACCCCAACTTAGTAATAGTGGTTGACTTCACTACCTCACTCTCCACAATAGAGAGGTCATCTGGACAAAATCAGAGTTAAATTGCATCCTAAATCAAGTGGATCTAATAGACATCTACAGAACATTTCACCCAAACACTAAATACTCTTCTCAGCAGTTCATGGAATTTACTTGAAAGCTGACCACATATTAGGATATAAAGCAAATCTCAACAAATGTAGGAAAACTGAAATAACACCCTGCATTCTATCCTACCACAAAGGAGTAAAGCTGGATATCAGCATCAATAGAAACTACAGAAAGTACACAAACTCTTGGAAAATAAACATCATAGTACAGAATGAAAATTGGGTCTAGGGAGAAATCAAGAAGGAAAATAAAAACTCCTTATGAATGAAGAGAAATGAAAACACAACATACCCAAATCTATGGGACAAAAGGCAGTCTTAAAAGGAGAGTCTACAGCACTAAGTGCCTACATCAAAGAACCGGAGGGCTGGAGAGATGGCTCAGCAGTGAAGAGCACTAACTATTCTTACAGAGGACCCAGGTTCAGTTCCCAGCACTCACATGGCAGCCTGTAACCATCAGTAACTCCAGTTCCAGGGCATCCAACGGCTCCCGTAAGCATTGCTTAACACGAGTGCACTTATGTACATGTAGCCAATACACTCATACATATAAAATAAAAATAATAAATGAAAGATTTTAGAAACTGGATAGATCTCATATTAATCATTTACTGAAGGCCTTGGAAAAGCAAGAACAAAAAGCACCCAAAAACAGGATGAGAAAAGATTCAAAATAAAGGTTGAAATTCATGAAACAGAAATGAAAAAATACAAAGAATCAATGAAACAAAGGGTTGTTTCCTTGAAAAGGTAAATAAACTTGTTTAATTTTAGTCAAATTAACCAAAAGAAAGAAAGAAAGAGGGAACTCCAATTAATAAAATCTGAGATGAAAAAGAAAACATTACAACAGACGGGAACTCAGAGACTCAAAGGACATACTTTAAAAATCTGTATTCTACTTAACTGGAAAAGAAATGAATTAATTTCTAGACATATATGACCTACCAATGTAAAGTCAAGATAGAGTAAATTTTATTTTGCCTTTTTGAGTCAGGGTTTCCCTGTATCCCCAGTTGACCTGGAACTTGCTCTATAGATCAGGCTAGCCTCCAACTCACAGAGCTCCACCTTCCTCTGCCTCCCAAGGTGTGCACACCACACCTGGTTCTAGTGAATATATCTCAACATAATAAAGACCATGTATAATAAGTCCATAGTGAACTTAATGCTAAATGGAGAAAAAGCTCAAAGCATGTCCACTAAAATTATGAACAAGACAAAGATGTCCACTCTCTCCATTTCTTTTCAATATAATGCTTGATATCTTAGTTAGAGCGATAAGACAAGTGAAGGGGGTTATGCAGGATACAAATACGAAAGGAAGATGTCAAACTATCCTTATTTGAGGATAATATGATTCTGTATGTAAACGACCCTAAAGACTCCCCCAGAAAACTCCTACAGCTAATAAATATTCAATTCAGCAAACTAGCAGGATACAAAATTAATACATCTATATCAGTAGCCGTCCTTTATACAAATGACAAATATACCAAGAAAAAAATTAGGGAAATGATCACATTCAAAATAGTCTCAACAATAAATATCTTGGAATAAATCTGACCAAGCAAGTGAAACACATATAAAACGTCTTAAAAGATGGTAGAAAGAAATTGAAGACACCAGAAGATGGACAGAACTCTCATGCTCATGGATCGGTAGAATTAATACTGTGAAAATGGCCATCCTACTAAAAAAACAGTCTATGGACTGAATGTAATCTCTATCAGAATTCTAATGCAACTCTTCAGAGAAACTGAAAAAATAATCTTAAATTTTATACAAAAACATACACACATATACACACACCACCACTACCACTACCACCAACAAAACCCTGGCTAGCCAAAACAATCTGAATAATAAAAGAACTACAGGAGGTATCACTATCCCTGGTTTTAAGTTATACTACAGAGTTACAGTAATAAAAATAGTATGGACTGGCTGAAAACCGGATACACTGATCAGCGGAACAGAACTGAGGATCTAGATACAGATCCTCACATTTACAACTACCCGAGTTTTGACAAAGAGGTCAAAAATACATGCAAAGAGAAAAGAGAGAAAATTCAACAAACTGGATAGCTACATGAAGAATAATGAAACTACACTCCTCTGACCTGGATATTCCCCTGACTCTGTGATGAAAAGCCATGGTCCCGCCTCCTTCCCACACTCTGTGGAAGGAGCCAAGCCCTCTTCCAGCCAATCAGTTGACCTTAGTTGCTTGAAGAGGAGGGACTAAGGGTTTAAGAGCTGGGAAAAGCACTAGGCTGCTCTCTCGTCTTTTTGTTCCGCTGTCGGGAGCCCATGGGATTTATGTTTGGGTGTGGACTTTCAAGCACAGCTGTGAATGGGAGCTGGAAGTAAACCTGCACCCCAAGCTCAGTTCATTTGGGGTGAATTCTTGCCTCATGTTGTCATAAGGACGGTGGGAAAAGGGGATCCATAGCCACATGAGCCTCCCAGCAGTGAATTTAACTTACAACCCCTTTCTCGCTCCATGAACAAAATGCAACTACAAGCGGATCAAGAACCTCAACATAAGGCCTGATACCTTGAATCTGATAGAGGATAAAGTAGGGGATACATTGGAATTTATAAGCACAGGAAAGGACTTTCAGGATAGGATCCCGATAGCACAGACATTATGACCAACAATTGACAAATGGGACCACATGAAATTTTAACACTTCCATACAACAAAGGACCCCAACATCCAGTGAAGAGGCAGAATGGGAAAAAAATTCTTATCAACCATACACCTGACAGAAAGCCAATATCAAGGTTACTTAAAGAACTCAAAAAACTAAACATGAAGAAAACAAACAACCCATTTAAAACTTGGGGCAAGGAACTAAACAGAGAGTTCATAAAAGATTAAATGCAAATGTCTGAGAAATATTTTTTAAATATTCAACAACTTTAACCATGAAGTAAGTGCAAATTACATCTACTTTGAGATTTCATCCTACCCCAGGTGGAATGGCTAAGACTAAAAAAAAATGACAAAAAATATTAGAATGGATATGGAGAAATGGGAACACTTATTCATTGCTGGGGGGTTTGCAAACTGGTGCCACCACTATGGAACTCACTGCAGAAGTTTCTCAAAAACCTAGAAATAGATAAACCACATGATACAGCCATACTCTTCTTGGGCATATACCTAAAGGACTTGATATCCTACTATAGAGACACTTGACCATCCGTGTTCATTGCTTGTCTGTTCAAAATAGCCAACACATGAAAACAAACTAGATATTCATCAACTGATGAGTGGATAATGAAAATGTAGTACATTTATTCCCATTAAGAAAAATAAAACAATGAAATTTTCAGGTAAAAGGGTAGAGCTGGAAAGAAGTCATCTTGAGTGAGGTAACCCAGACCCAGAAAGGTAAACATCACATGTTTACATATATAAAACAGCTTAAATGGAGTTATCCTACAATGGAGTACAATGCCTCTATTAGACACCACAGGCTAGCAAATAAAAACCCAGAGCTAGGAAGTGGTTCCTTCTTTTAGAGTTGTTGACCAGTGGGGTCCATGGACTCCCCCTCCAAAACACATTACTGGCTATTGTCATTGCTCTTGGTTTCTCTATAGAACTTGAAAGTAAGACCTGTTGCTGAAGATACCACATACTTGACTTATAAAACATGAAGAAATCAAGTTAATACCCACCTGGAAGGTTCATCCCCACTGGTATTGAAAGGTGCTATGCACACTACGAGGGGTAAAAACATAATCAACCATCTTACCCAGCTGTGAGCCCTGCAAACTATAATAATGACTGGCCTGTCAAGTTAGGCTCACTGATGCAATAGTGGCATGAATGTTATGGGAACAACCAAACACTTTCCGGTTGGATTTAAAGCCTGCTTCACATGATGGAATTCATGCCTGGTATTATTAACTGGCCCAAAAACACATAGCTGGCTAGGACAGCCTAATACTAATGATTATCCTGTTAAGTGGACATAGCAGTAATTTATACCTGAGTTCTTATCTTTATAGATTAGTGCATTTCTCCACCCTCATCAGAGAAGCTTCTTTTTTATGGCAATTGGCTATAAATACAGAAACCCACAACTGGTCAAGATACAGAGAATAAGAGACTGTGGACAGCTCTAAGTGGACATCTATATCCCACTCTCTCTCCCAAGGCTCAGGGATCACCATGGAAGATGGAGTGGAAAGACTATAAGATCCAGTTTGTCTGCAACATAACAGTATTTGACAGACATGATAGCTCCATCACACCCATGAACTCACAGTGGCTATGATTACATGCAGAAGATGTGCACAAGATCGAATAGCCAAAATCCCAGCATGGATGGGGGAGGAGATCAGGAAGTCCCTCCCTTGGCAACTGGTGACTCCTGGAGGAAGGAGAGTCAGTTTTCTTCAGGGATGCGACCCTGAAATGACCCTTGCTCCTGTAGATGGTCCTACACTCATGCAATATGGGCAGAATAAGTGGTCCCAGTGTTTGTTGTTTGTTTCTTTGTTTTTTTTAAGCATATGGGAAAAAAACAGTGAGGGAGGGAAAACAGTGAAAGGAATAGGGGAAGGATTGAAAGGGGAGAGAATGGGGGTAGACTTGATCAAAACACATTACATGCATGTGTAAAATTCTCAAACAGTAAAAATGATATTAAAAAAGACAAAATATCTAATAAAAGCAAATAACTCATAAAATAAATTAATGGAAAAATAAATAATCCAGAATTCAAAATAACTGATAGTTGTGAATATAACCAACATTGAAAATAAATTACTCAATGGCAATTCAAAAACTTTCAATGAATTTCAAATCATCAATAACTATAAAAATAGTTGAGCATGGTGGTGCACACCTTTAATCGCAGTCCTTTGGAGGCAGAGGCAGAGGCAGAGGTAGACAGATCTCTCTGAGATCAAGGCCAGCCTGGCCTACATAGCGAGTTCTAGGCCAGCTGGGGCTATAGGGAGATCCTATCTCAAAAAACCAATGAAACAAATAAAAATGTACAAATAAATATTCAATACAGCAAAAAGTAGTAGAAAGCAGTACAGATATTAAGTGCAAAGATAGATAATTAAAAATAATAATTGGCCGGGCGTGGTGGCGCACACCTTTAATCCCAGCACTCAGGAGGCAGA
>NW_008360167.1:328909-329748 GCF_000622305.1 Nannospalax galili
AATTATAAATCAATGAAAATGAACAACTAAAAACTTGAAGATAAAATAATTTTATCAGGCAACTAAAGTTATGAAATTGAACTTGAAAGCTAGCAATGAAAACAATATGTCCAAAGATGAAGATAACGGAAAACAGCTACATGAGATTATAAAAACTAATAAATCATTGTAAATATCTCAGAACTTGATTTGGAAGTCACCCCTTTCTGAGCCTGCACAGAGTTGGGATAAACATGAACCTTACATGAATGTTCTGTGACGTGGGGGAACGGGGAGAGCAGCATGCTTGGCTCACAGCGACTCCTGCAGTCCGGGTCACTGATTTCCATTCCATCCCAGAGGAAGCTGCCAATAGCTGAAGGCTTCTTCGTCAGAATTTATAAGCAGGCCAGCACTGCTGTGAAATAGCACAGCACAGCCCCAACAATGACTTATTTACCTGACCCCAAGTGACAAAATTGCCACAGATGAGACCCTCTAACTGAGCTCTCCAGAAGTGGGTCGAGCAGACATGAGGGCGCAGGGTCTCTGGGCTACTCTCCACCTAAGGAGCACAGGGCTGGCCGAAGCGAACTGCAGCCACAGCGCACCCTGGGCAGTCCTCTGTTTTGCTGACGGCGCTGAAATTCTGAGCACAGAGAAGCACCAGTCCACAGATTCACGTTCTTTCCTCTTCTGCATTTGCCTTTCCTCCCCCAAGTGCTTTTTCTACCTTGGGGCGTTCACTCCTCTCCAGGAAAACAGATTGGAAGAAACAGGGTTCACAACTGTCACCCAATTGGAAAAGTCCCAAGAGGCGAAAGAGCAGGGACAGGGCTGCACCCTCAGGGGAGGCGGGG
>NW_008360167.1:329877-347648 GCF_000622305.1 Nannospalax galili
GGGTGGGTGCCTCAGCCCAGGCAATGGCCCTTAAGTGATCCCCTCACCTTCCTCACTGGGATTCCTAGGGGGAGCCCCTCATTATGACCAGAACCCAGCATGCGGACGAGGAGACGGTGCTGGGGTACGGAGGGGCATGTAGGGTTCAGAGGTTATGGAGTTTGAAGGTCCTGTGACCCTAACCTCAGCTTCCTGCTCAGGCCCGGTGCCCCGCGGGGAGAATACTAAGAAGGAGAGAAGAGAGGCAGAGGGGACAGGGCCAGTGGTGAGCCTCAGCGAGGGAGGATAGAATGGAAGCCAGAAGGAAAATTACCCTCTCTTTTTCCATAGCTGATTCTTTATCTTCAGAAGTTTCCATGGAGATGAACTGTGGTCCAGAGCAGCCTTGGGGAACAAAGGGGAGAATTTCAGCTCCTGTGGGGAGGTTGGATGGTCCATCTGCCACGAGCATGGTGCAACAGGCAGTACTTATCTCCACGACACATCTTCCTATCGCTAACTTTCATCATGAAGGACTGCACCATCTTTCAGTCATTTCCTTGTCCTCACCATTTTGCACTGTGAACACAGGGACCCCAGGGTTCGATGACTGTCCCAAAGAATATTCTGAAGGTGCTTTCTGTACCCCGAGTTCTAAGATAACACAGGAGCTGAAAGACAGAAACTCCAACCACTCACTCTGCAAGATGAAGGATACCATGACATGAACAATGAATGGGAGTACCAGAGGCACCTGCAGTGATTTGCCAACCGCCTTCCTGGACTCTGATGAGACACCAGGAGCTAGAACTACCTAGCTGGTCACAGAAAGATGTGACCATGTGTTTGTAGCTTTAAGCCACTTGGGTTTGGGGATCTTATGATAAAGCTGTGTCCTAGTTACTTTCTGTTGCTGTGATAAAAACAGAGGCCAAAATCAACTCTGGGAGAAAAGGGTTTATTTTATCTTAGATCTCCCAGCTCACAGTTCATCACTAAGGGAAATCAGGGCAGGAACCTGGAGGCATGGGCTGAAGCACAGACCATGGCGGAACACTGCTTACTGGCTTTCTCCCCTGGCCTGTGGTCAGCCTGCTTTCTTATACAACCAAGGACAACCTGCCAAGGGGTGGCACTACCCACAATGAGCTTGGCCTTCTCATATCAATTAGCAATTAAGAAAATGCCTCACACGACATGTCAACAAGTTGATCCTATAGAAGAAATTCCCCAACTGAGGTTCCCTCTACGCAGGTGTGTCAAGTTGAAAACTGAAGCTATGCAGCCACATACATGGGAAATGGCCAACACATACATGGGAAATGGGTGAGGGATGATAGCTGGGGAAACTGGCTCAGGGATGTGCGCCCCTTGTAGGAAACTATGTGAGACTTTGTTGGAGCAGCTGTTCTGCACTGATGTCTACTGATGCCAGGGACAGCAGAGAGAATGGGGAATGCAGTCTTCCTTGAAAGTCGGCAAGCAAGGTTGAAAAGATGGACAGAGCCCTGTCTTCTACCATCCTCTTTGTGATCCAGAAAGGATTTCTCTCCAGGAGCCATAATCTCAGTTTCCAAACAATAGGAGGCTGCCAGGGACCATAGAGTCTTCTGCTGAGAAATAGGGTGGTAGTTCTGAGGTTTTCATCACCCCTACAACTCCCACAACCCAGGGTGGGTAAGGCTGGGAAGCAACACAGGAACTATGACCTGAGAAGGTCCATCTGCTCAGCAGGTTATTGGCCCTGAGGGTAAAGTGACGCCCTGGAGCTAGTTGTCCTGGCTCTCCAGTCTCCCCCATGGGCCCCATGTCTTTAGCACAGAGAAAATATTCACCTGGGCTTTCCACGGCTCTTGGAAGAAACACAACTCTGAGAACTTCTAAGCCTTGAAGCGCATCCTGCAGTTAAAACCCCGACATACAGAAAGAAAAGTGAAGCATACAGATATCTAGCCAGTGGCAGTTATTGAACACCAGGTCATGGGCTCAATGGGAATCAGTCAAAGCCATAAGTGGGTCAAGACCCAGCTGTCTTGGCCCCTTCCCTCACCTAGGTCTTTCTAGTCACTGGACAGCCTTTTGTTGCATCTTAAGTCATCTACATATATACTCCTCTTCTGGGTTCATTGCCATGGGCTCTGAAGTCCTGAGTCTTGGCCACTGAGGAGTTAGCAGAGAAGGGCACAGAATCTCAGATTCAGGATCTTTGTAGCAACAGGAATGTATGCAGGTAGGCGATCAGAGGCCACTACCCAGTGCTGGGAATCAGCAGACCTGAGTTTGATTCTGACTACCACTCATATCTGTGTGCTCTTGGAGAAGTCATTTCCTCTTTCTGAGCACCTATTTTCTTAAAATCCCCCAAATGGGGATAATCTGTATTTTATAGGGTTCGTAAGGTTAAAAATTGAAAATGTAAGATTCTTGATAATCATAGGAATTCAGTAAGTAATACTTGTAATGATTATTACTAGTAGTAATTGTGGCAAAAGTGAACAAAATCTCTTTGGAGCCACTCTGGGCATTCCAACGTGTTATCAATATTTATGGGTTAGGGGAGTATTTGCCTTATCTCATAAATAGGCAGGAGAAGAAATGGGTTATAAAAGTAACAAATGGCTTCAAAAAGAAATGGAAAATGCAGAACACACACACACACACACACACACACACACACACACACATATACACACCACACCACCACCACAATAACAAATGTCCAATTTGATTATAGTAATATGTTAAGATAGGTACATTCTTGTGTGGAATGTACCTGTTTCTAGAACACACACACACACACACACACACACACACACACACACATATACACACCACCACCACAATAACAAATGTCCAATTTGATTATAGTAATATGTTAAGATAGGTACATTCTTGTGTGGAATGTACCTGTTTCTAGCAGCCAATACCTAGCAGGGAAGAGGTGCTCTGTGTCCTGAGGGCACTTCCAGGCTGTCTAGCAGAGTGAGTATAGAGTGTTGGTGAGGGAGAGTAAGAGGAAGGAAAAGAAGTGAACCATAGAACCTCATGGATGAACTTTATAGCTCACACCACATAAACCTGACAGGTGTTAAGGAATCTACTTTTAGTAATTTTAAAATTCTAAATTGTAATTCTGCTTAATAAATTGAGTGAAATTTTCCAAGTGAAACTGTTAGTGAATTTAAAGTATCCTCAACAAAACACACATTTTTCGTAAATGATACACTTTGAAGAGACCATTTGTGACTTTTTTCTTGTTGTCCACTGGGTGGGGCAAAGTCACCACTGTACATCCTGCTAGCTTTATTCCTTAAAGGTAGGTATAATTGTGTAAGTTCATGTCTAGTATGTCAACCATTTTCACTTAGGGGCCAGTGTGGAGAGCTACTCTAAGTGAGAAACTATTTGTTCATATTCTGTGCTAACAGCGGCCTAGGCCTTATCCTGGAGCTTCATCACATTTGATCCCCACAAGACTCTGCACTATTACCTCCATTTTGTAAAATAAATAGTAAAAGAATTTAAACACAAAAGATCTATCTAAATAACTGACTGCTTAGTTGTGTTGTGTTAAAAATCAAGCTCCAGGCCTAGAGAGATGGCTCAGTCTAAGAACACTTGCTGCTGTTACAGAGGACCTGGGTTCAGTTCTCAGCACCCACATGGTTGCTCAAAACTGCCGGTAATTCTAGATCCAGGGGATCCAATACCCTCTTCTGGCCTCCAGAGGTACCAAGCAGTCATGGTAGTGCACACACATACGTACGTGCAGGCATGCATACATAAAATAAAAATAAATCTTTACCAAAAAAAGGTCCTTCTATCATCTGAGGTTTAATGCATGGGGCCACTTTCTGCTTGGTTATCCTAGTTGCTATCCAGACACAGGACAGAATACCAGAAGGTTCCCAGGAGAACAAGTCTGGATTTTTTTGTTGTTGTTGTTGTTTGGTGGCCCAGACCATAAATTTGGACATTGAAGTTGGTCTATGGATGAAAGCTCTGTTTTATTGCAAAGATAAGCCTCAGAGGAGCCAAAGAGCTAATCACTCATAGTCACTTTCAGATTCCACTCTTTTCTTTCTGTCTTTTTTCTTCTCTTCTTTCCTTTTCTCAGTGTCAAAGTCCTTGCCAGAACATGGAGCAACCGGAGTCGACTGCCTGAGAAATTAAGAGCTGCTGTAGACCAGGTCAAACTGAAACTTCCCAACTAGAAATTACCTCCTAGCTCAGCAACCAGCTGCCTTCAAATCTGAGCTGGACAGGTACTCATCCACTGGGTAGAGGTAAAAAGAAGCTAATACATTTTGTTGCCTTCAGTCTGAGTCTTGCTCATTTCACCAAATTTATTGATAATTTTTAAGTAAGACTGAAATATAGAGCCAACCGTACCAGAGTGTGGCTTTAATTTTGTAAAACAATTATTCGTTTCTATACACAAAAGCCTGGGAGATGATATTTGTACTGATTATATCTGGTTATGTCTGATTTGCATTTTATTTGTGCTTTTCTATAGTTTTTAATTTTTTGACATTCTACATGTATATTTCTTTTGTAGTCCAAAAAGAAACTTAAAATAGTTAAAACCAATTGGTCAGATATCTAAAACAACCTGCAATCCCACCAGAGAGAATTGTTTGATAGAACTAATTTTCTTCATCAAAAGACAGGAGTACAGAGCTGGGATGATGGCTCAGCAGTTAAGAGCATTTGCTGCTCCTGCAGAGGACCCAAGTTCAGTTCCCAGCACCAACATCAGGCAGCTCACAACCACATGTAACTCCAACTCCAGGGGAACTGACACCCTCTTCTGGCCTCCATGGGCATGCACATGGTGAACATACTCAGGCATACACGTGTACATGCATAAAGTAAAAAAATACTCCAAGCGTCATGTCTTCGGTGCCGGTGGCTTCCTGTCTGCTGGTTCTATCCTCAAACACCAGGACATGGGTAAAAACAAAAAGAAAAAAGAAAAAAGAAAAAAGAAAAAGAAAAAGATAATCTTTAAGAAAGTATATGAAATAATTTTGAATGAGAATGATGGTGATGATGAAAGTAAATTAGTGGGGCCTAAAAGTAAGTGCCACAAAAAAAGCAAAGAAAGCATTCTTATTATTACACTAGCTAATCCATAGTCCTCCAAGACCCTGAGAACCAACAAAGGGACAGTGGTAAAGCCTGTAGAGGTATCTGTAGCTCCAAGATATACTTCCTTTCCTACAACAGAGGCAGAAAGTTTATTTTCAATCTATATATCTTTCACATGGTAAGGAGTTAGCAAGTTGTTAACCAAGTTCTCTTGGGGTCTCTTGCACTATCAGACAAACCATATAACATATTTTTATGTGAATTTATTATAGTTTATACCATGGGGGGATAACTCACAAAGAGACACACACTGAGTGCCCAGCTCTGCGCCACCACTCAGAGCCCACCATTCCAGTTCATTCCCACCCATAGTCACTGCTAGCTTTCACCCACACCTCTTGGGCCTGCAGTCTCATCCCAGGTGGGTAAATGCCAGGCCATTCATTCTCGTGCACCCACTGCCACGCTCCAGTCTGCTCTTGTCCCAAGATGTCACAGCAAGCCCCTCCTCCTGTGGCTAGCTATTTCACAGTCAATTCTCCTCAGCAGTCCCGGCCCCTTGGAGGAAACAGGCTGTTCAGGACACACTCCACCCCTTTCCTCCACTCTTACAATCTTTCCAGCAATCTTCCACTAAGGTCCCTGAGCCTTGGAGGGGGTGACAGATGTAGAGCAATCTCTCTTGTATCATGGTGAGATAGTGACTTCTTGGGCCTCCCCATTATTTGTCTTTAAGCTGTGGCCATTGATGTGTCTCAGTGGTGTTTTGTCTACTATAAAGACAAATGGAAGGAAGTAGACACATCTAAACAAACATGAATGTAAATGCAGATGCCTAGAAGATATCCCAGTAGGTGCACTATATTCATTAAACAGTGTACTTGTGATGGCTTCCCCATTAGGACCTGTAGCCTTTCTTGACACAAGGCATTGGCCTGGTCTACAGCACCAGATGTGTGTTCCACCCCTAGAAGCGGGCCTTATCCAATTAGAAGTTTGTCAGTTGTACGTATGTTGGTGGAGCCATTATTGCACTTGCAGGCATTGCTTGGCATGTCCATAGTGTGCAGCATGCGTGGTCCATTGTTGAGAAGAATCATAGGGGATCCTTTCTTCCCTAACCATCTGCATATTGCCTTCTAGCAATATGAACATCATCCATCAAGTGGCATGGAGTTTTTGGCTTAGTCTCAGCTCCATCTCTTTTTCTTCTCTCGCGCTCACATCATGTAGTGTCTTGAGCAACATGGGCTTACCTACCTTTCTAGTATACAACCAAAATTAATGGCAACAGCCTTGGTAAATTTGAGGACCTCTAGAATCTCTCTCTGACCAACAGCTCATAGGGGGGCAACCCACCCCTGGTACTGTAGATCTTCTTAACAGTTGTATACTTTGAGAGTCTCTGTCTTCATCTTACCCAACCATAAAACTCCCAAGAATCTTACAGCTACAGCTGGCCTTTGCTTCTTCGGGTATCTTTTAAAAGGGTTTTACATTAGAAAAACACTTGAAGGAAGGTTAACATCATATATTAAATCAATCATAGTCAAGGTCTAACACAGCATGGAAAGGTTTTATCCATTCATATCAACTGTTTTCTCCATAAACCTTTGTTACGTACATAGCATGGGTATGAGGCATTAATTTGGTTAGCTCTTTATCATCTTTAGTTATCTCTTTGGAGTCATTTTGCACTTGAGGGATCTTACATGGAGTTTCTTTGTATTCTTTTGTTCTTGATACACATAAAGGTGTTGGCTCCAGTTGTCTGACTCTGCACTGGGCTAAGAAGGCAGGGGGTTTTCTCCTGTCCCTGCTTCACCTGTTGGTTCCCTGAGTCAGGCAGGCCCTGAGTCTGCCTCATGACTGTAGCCCTATCTGTAATTTTTCCATTGGCCACACCTGGCTGCTGGGGAAGAACTTGGTGGGAAAAACTGCTTCCACTGCTAGTATAGCCTATATCAGAAGACAAATGCATCTTATTTAATCCTTGGGGATTCTTAACCACCTTTGGGACAGTTTTTATCTTTTAAATGCCTTTTGTAAACTGTTCTGTTTTTAAAGCCTTCCAGAAACTCATTAGTACTGAATTTGGTTTCCTATCAATTTTTTTCCTGGGAATTTGGGCTCAACAGAAGTCTTGCTGCATTTGTCTTCACGTAACCCAAGTAGACCATTCCTTCAGTCTGGTTTTATTTATATCTCTTATAGGGTGTTCTGTTATTCTACAAACATGTTTTACATGTTGGTCAGAATTATTTAGATTTTCCAAAGGCTCTCTCACTTTACAAAGATCCTGTCCCATTAAAGGGCTTAGTAAAACTATTAAAGCCCCATACCATTCCCAAGGTCCCAGTTGAATTAAGCTTTCCTTCATATCTCTGGTGAACACAGTCTTATCTGGCCCAGTGAACTAGACATCATATATTCCTTTTCTCATACCTAGTTCTCTCAGTATTGCCTGCCCTTCCTTTGTAGTCCTCTAGCCCCTGCTAATCATGTTAGTCTCCCTTGCTGACGGCCATGTATGTTTAATGCCTTCAACCAGCCACCCTATTAAGGACTGCTCCCCCCTTCATTGGCCTAGATTGAACAGCCTATATCACAAGGATGGATGGGTGGTTATATAACTCAGCTGTGAAGCTTCATTTGCTCCCATGTCTCATACTCTCTTCACAAGCCACTTGGCTAGGGGCTCTCTGCTTGCTTGCTTGTAAGTTTGTCCTAGTTTTAACAGTTCCAGTGTGGAGTATTTCCTAGCTACAGCACTGTTAGCTTTTTTTTCCTTTTGTATCAATGGTTGAATCTGAGGGGCAGCTTTAGCTACTTTGATTTTTAGGTCATTTTCTTTTTTACTGTTATCTGTCTTTTCCTCTGAGTCCTTGGACCTTACACAAGTTAAGGTGTCCCACTTTTTTTTTTTTTCTCTCTCTCTCAAGCTCTGCAACTGGATCTGCCGGGACCTTGCTTGCCTTTTCAGCTTCCCCTGCCTGGGGCACATCTTTTATTATGCAAAGTGGCCATGCCCCCTCACTGGATTCCCTTTTGTGCCCAGAGCCTGTAAAAGATTTTCTAGCCTCTGGAAAACCTTTAACAAATCTTCACATACCTGCAACATACCCCCACATTTACAACACAGCTGTGGCCCATGCTTCTGCATGGCTGGCCCCTTTTTAGTTATATATTTTATAATCCACTGTAAAAACCACATCATCACCACCATCAGCTCTCTAGCTTTTTTCAAAGTTCCATGGTTTGTCCTTTTTAGCAACTTCGTCCTTCCAACTTGTGCCAATTTTGTCACCTGAGTTCTCTCAGGGTCTCTTGCGCTATCAGACAAACCATATAACATATTTTATGTGAATTTATTATAGTTTATACCATGGGGGGGGTTAACTCACAAAGAGACATATACTGGGTGCCCAGCTCTGCACCGAGGCTCAGAGCCCACCATTCCAGTTTGCTCCCATGGCCCACCCATAGTAACCGCTAGCTTTTGCCCACTCCTCATAGGCCCGCAGTCTCACCCCAAGTCAGTAAATGTCAGGCCATTCATTCTTGCATGTCCCCCGCTGCGCTCCAGTCCCTGCTCCAGTCCCAAGATGGGACAGCAAGTCCCTCCCATGGCTAGCTCTTCAGAGTCAATTCTTCTCAGCAGGCCCCGCCCTTTGGAGGAAAAGGGCTGTTCAGGACACACGTCAACAAAAGTAGACACAGAATTCAACTTTCAACACAATTCAAGCTATTAATAGTAATTTTTAGCAAAGAAAGTAGTTGCCACTCTAGAAGAAGAACTTGGCTCTGATCACTGTAAGGAGATAGCATTGCCACCTAGCAAAGGCAGAAATTGGCTCAGCGGATCCACTGAGGCATCTCTCAATATTTCCATATCCAGTTGTAATTGTATACCGAAGCAGAACCATGGCCTGACTTGAGCCTGGGATATGCCAGATGGTTGTGTGTGTGTGTGTGTGTGTGTGTGTGTGTGTGTGTGTGTCTATGTGCTTTTGAATAGGCAAGTGGGCCAGTGGGTTCTGTGTTCATATGTCCATAGCCTCTTTAGCCTCTTTTACGTAGTAAATCTCTTGATCACAGCCATGCTGATTGACTGATCACATATTGAACTTTTCAGACTGGAGTGGGCTGATGCAATCAGTTTGTCTCCTCAAGGGATACTACCAAGCCGAAAAATTCATCATGGCCCACCTCTGGCAGACTAAACATTCAATATAGTCCATCTTTCTTCATGAGAAAAACAACTGTCATACGAAGAAACTCATTTGGATGAATCTGGGGTCTTGGAAGCTTGGCTCCCTGTAGTCTACAAACATACCTAAGAGCTGTTTGGGATTCTAACAGAAAAGTAATCTTCTATCTGGGAGCATGTCTTTGAGCATGCAGCTTCAAGAAGGAGGCTCATATGGAATAGCGATGGAAGGAGTGCCAGCCTAGCCAGCCAGATTAGCCAAATCCACCCTGGAAGGCAACAGTGACATGCCACAACCAGATTGTCTCACATGTAAGATCTGTCTTGTTGACAGGGAGTACACAACACTGGGCCCATGCATGGTGTCCAATTCTGCTACCAAAGCTTCTCAGTGCCCATAGTGTAGGCACTGAGGTATCAAAAAGGAAGTTGGCTGTCACTGTCCAAGTCATCAGTGGAGTGGATCATTTGGTACTTCCTTTGCAGTAGATCTTTGGAGGGTGTCAAAGTGTTGTGGGAAAGATCAGGCAGGAAACTGGGAATGTACAAGAAGCAGGTATTTTATTTAGGCTGCAACATGGGGTCAATTAAGGAGAGGTCACACATTTATATGATTACATAGTCATAAGCATTATACATATTCAAAAGCATCACAGTGAGGTTTCACTTCTCGAAATACTTTAACGTTTTCAAAGAAGGGCAGGAAGTTGCAGGTGCTTATTGCAACTGTCTGGGGCTAGGGTGTCATGTGATCTCAGCCAGATGCCAGAGATGTTATCATAAAAATTCTTTCTAACCTATCCTAACCAAAAACTTGTCAGCTGAACTTTACTGACAGAGACAGAGAGAGAAGGGTTGAAATCCATATTTTTCTTAATTATTCCATTTGGCTCTGCATCAAAAGCACATTTCGAAGATCCTCATATATTTGAGCTCATGGGCCTGCAGTCAGGTCATGATGTAAAATCATCCTTGTTTTTCTTTTGGAAGGAGTCAGGAAGGGGGTGGAACTGGACAGGATCAAGCATTGTTTTGCTTGCACTTCTGTAGCTTCTGTGCAGTCTTAGGGGATAAGGGTGGGCATGTCCATCCTCCAACAAGGGGAACACTGTACAGCAATTTCCGAATTAAGCATTCCATCTTGGAGGGAGGCTCATTAAGTCTCAGGAAATTCCAAGTTGAAACATTTTATCATGAGGGGGTCCTCTTACAACTCAGAAAACAACTCATGAACACAGGAACTCCCTGAAACTTACCAGAATTATAAGGGTCATCCATCCATAAGGTTATAGTCACATACTGCTGAAGAGAGAGACCTGCAGAGAGTTCCAAGAATACAGATTTTATGAGTTGTTACTCCGGTGGAGTGGGCTTTCTGAGGATGCAGCTGCCTTTGAGTTGTTCCTGTTCCTGTAACCAACCCCTTACCCTTACTCCTGTAAGTAACTCCAAAAAAAATCATTGTTTCACTGAGCTGGATTTTGGTAGAATTATTTCTCAGGTCTGTGTTGGTTGGTTCTTTAGAGCTTATGTCATGTCTCTCCAGGAAAAGTCTCACGCAACAGAAGAGAAGGCCACTTCTGCCAGCCCAGAGAATCAATATGGCATGTATTCTGACACTGTCATTACAAGTCTTGGGTTCCTTCTATATCAGGGTGTGACTTTGCCTGCTCCTCTACTGTCACCAGGAGCTCAGAGTGAACAAGTGCAGACTTCCTCAGGCTGAGTATTTACTCCCTCCTCAAGTTCCACTTCCATTTCAGATTTTAGCCAAGTCTTCCCTCTGATGTTGGGCAGGGATGGGTATCGACAGGGATTCCCTTTAATTCTCAAGCTTTAAATTGTAATGTCTCTGAGTTTGTCACACTCTTCAGTGTTTCAGTGGTACTTAACAATAGCTCTCCAATTCCACTACCCTGCTAAAAAAATGTATAGCCCCAAACCCTCAAATGCTAAAGACATTGCACTAGCTGCTGTGTCCCTGTACACCAGTATCTGATCCCAAGTAACAAGTTAAGCTCTCAGTCTCTACATAATGCCAGAACTGGGGTACTTGCTGCCATTTAGTCTAAAGTGACCCAGTACTAGAATCCTACCATTTCTAGGACCTCTCCTGGTACTAACAGTTTACATTCCACAGAAGTACATATCAAGTAAAGGATTTAGGTTCAGCCAAAGTCTAACATCAGCTTGAACCCATGAGAGTGCTAGAGCATGGACGGCACCATGTTTGAAGGTGCCTTAAATGGAGACATCATTCGTGGGACACAAACTGCCTTTGTGAGATGATATTACCTCTCACTTATGTCCTGTCTGTCAGTTAGGGTCATTTTCAGAAAGGTACAATAGCTGTCATCAACTAATCCTGAAGCAGCTGGAAAATAATAGGTGCACCAGCCTGGTAGAAAAGCAGCTAGCAGGATGCCAACACTTCTGCCATACTGTCCATGCCATTCACTTCAAAAAAGCTTTTTTGAAGGTTCAATTTTTAAAGCTGCTGAAGGGTCACAATAAAATCCAGAGAACATTTACAGATTGCCCATACATACCATTCCCCTCTGCATGCATAGCCTCCCCCACTGTCAACATTCTTCATCAGAGTGGTGTATTTGTTATAATTGTTTAGCTTACAGCACCATTATCCAATGTCCTTCATTACATCAGGGGGCATTCTTAGTATTGTGCATTCTATAGTGTTGGACAAATTTATAATTACATATATTCACCATTATGTCACAGAGTTTTTCCCCTGTCTCAAATGTCCTCTATGCTGTCTTTTCCCAACTAACCCTGCAACCACTGGCCCTTGTGTTGTCTCTACCATTTTGCCTTTTCCAGAATGTCATAAAGGTGAGTCATACATACTGCAGTCTCTGTAGCCTTTTCACGTTGGATTTTTTCATTGAATAATATACATTTAAAGTTCATCCATATCTCTTCATGACTTGATGATTTGTGTGTGTGTGTGTGTGTGTGTGTGTGTGTGTGTGTGTGTGCATACAGAAGGATATCTTGGTTGCTTCCAAGTAATAGCAATTATAAGTAAAGCTTCCACAAACATCCATATGCAAGTTTTTGTGTAGACATAAGTTTTCTACACTTTGGGGAAATGCCAAGCACACTAGATTGTATGTTAACAATATGTTAAGCTGCTTCATTTCCATCTCAGCATTTGATGTTGTCAGTATTCTGAAATGTGCCTTATTGTTTTAATTTTCATTTCCCTGAGGACATGTTAAGGAACATCTTTCTGTGTATGTATGTGACACATACATTCTTTTGTGGGGTATTAATGTTGTTGGCTCGTTTTTTAAGTTTCATTCTTATAGTTGAGGGGTTTTTGTTGTTGTTGTTTTGTTTTGTTTTTTGGTCTTTTTGAGACAGGGTCTTCCTGTAGCCCCAGCTGGCCTGGAACTCACTATGTAGACCAGGCTGGACTTCTACTCACAGAGATCAGCCTGCCTCTGTCTCCTGAGTGCTGGAAATAAAGGCATGTTCCACCATGCCCAGCCTCTTATAGTTGAGTTTTAAGAGTGTTTAAGTCACTTAGGGCTCTTGCAAGTATTGACTTCTAGTCTTTACCTTGCCTTTTCATTCTTTTGATGGTGCTTTTAACACAACAAACATTTTTACTTTTAATTAATTCTACCTTATCAATTCTTTCTTTCATAAATCATTCCTTTGATGTAATGTCTGGAACAGTCATCGCTAACCACAAGTTATCTGGAATTTCTCCTATATTATATCCAGGGTAAATCCATACATATTTATGTTTATAGAAAAATTGAAAATAATATGTAGAGAATCCATAAGCACTGTCCCAGTGTCCCCACATTTTCCCCATATTAATAAATTGCATTAGCACATCTATTGCAATTGATGAGCCATTACTAACATTGTACTAACCATATCGCATAGTTTACATCTATCATAAAGGTTAGTGTACATTTGCAATGTTATAGAATCATCATTATAGTATCACACAGAATAGCTTCACTGCCCTTTTCTGGTGCCTCTCCTAATTATCCCTTCCTCTCCCTGAACTCATAGTGACCACTGATCTTTTTTGCTATCTCTATAGTTCAGGCTTTTCCAAACTGTCACAGAGCTAGAGTCCTATGATATGTAGCCTTTCCAAACTGATGCTTTTCACCTAAGTTCTTCCTATCTTTGTGTCCAAATGACTCATTTTAAAATCATTAAATAATATTCCATTTTTAAAACATTTGACAGTTTTCAAATCATTTCAAGTCATAAATTCTGAGAAGTGTGATTGATGTGTTGCTTAAGCTTTATAAGAAACTGACAAATTATCTTGCAAAGTGATTGCACCATTTTGAATTCCCAGCAACAAGGAATGAAAATTCTTGTTGCTATACATCCTCACCAACATTTGATTTTTTTTAAAAAAATATTTTATTGAGTTTTTGTGCATTTTTTATAATAGATCTTAATCAAATTTAGACCCCCTTCCCCATCTCCACCCCCTATACACACTCAACTGTATTTCATACATTCTGTCATATATGTTAAGTCCTATCCAGTCAACCATTTATGCCCAGATGTCCCTCCATGCAAGTTCATCTACAGGAGTTTAGTCAGCCTATCTAGAGTCACTCCCTTAAAGATCTACTCTCCCTCACCCAGCAGTACTCAGTTGCCAATTGTTCCTTAGCTAAGACTAGGGCCACTTCCCCACTTCTATGCTGGGCTTTCTCTGATTGAGTTGGCATAGGTTTTGTTCATGCTGACACCATTGTTGCAAGTTCATATGAGCAAGTTCCCAGAGGCCTGAAAGCCTCTGTTTCCTTATGGTCATGCAACATCCCTGGCTCTTACAATCTTTCTGTTCCCTCTTTCACAATGGTCCTAATTCCCAGATGGGTGGTTTAATATAGCAGTCTTACCCAGGGACACACACTCTGCAGTCTCTTACTCTTTAAAACTTGATCAGCTGTGGCCTACTGTGCATCGCACTCTGTTGTATGAGGATGCTTCGCTGGTGAGAGTTGAGGGATGTATTAGTATTCTCTCTATTTCCTGTTCTGCTATGTTCCAAGAGCCTTAGGTATCCAGGTTCCACTGTAGATGTGCCGCTTAGGGCTTGACATCTTTCAGACATATATTCTCAGTGTGTGACCAGTTGTAGAACTCTGCAGTAGCCTCCATCTGTTGCAAAAAGAAGCTTCTTTGGTGAGTGGTGTATGATATACTTGTCTGTAAATAAGGATCTATATTTAGCATATAGAAAAAATTTCATTTGTCTAAAGGAATGACAGAGATAGGGTTTTCTCTAGGATCTATGACCTTTCCAGTCATGTGTATTTGGTTATATTTACAGTGCCACACATGAGTTCCCTCCCACTGAGAGGGCTTTAAGTCCAATTAGATAGCTGTTGATTACCTCCTAGATAAAAGTGCCATACTGCACTAATATAGTTTGCTGTGCCAGTCATTGTGGTTATTAGGGTTTAAAGCTGGGGTTGGACCATTGATTGATTTTTCTCCCTTAGCAGCTGCCATAGTGTCCTCCAAAATTGTGAGAGCTAGGCTTCAGGGAGAAGGTTTCCAGGTCAGTTCCAGCTCCATTGATACAAGTCCTGTGTCCTGTCTTCAACAATAGGATCTTACCTTCAAGTTCTAGGCATTAATCAAGGGCTGTGGCAATAGTCTGCATCATTTTGGAGTCTCTTAGATTACCCTGACCAACAACTCAAAAGGAGGGAGGTTTCTCATGTCTGGCACTGTGTTCCTTGTTATATAGCCTTCAGGTATACACATGCACTCATATTCAGATATTGTATATATATATATATTTTTTTTTTCAGGGCAGGGGTTGAGTTGATATATTCCCCCTGGCTTTTCAGGCCACCTAAGCTTTATTTATCTCTCTCCTCCTCTCTCTTTCTCTCTCTCTCTCCCTGTTTAGCCTCCTTCCTCCTGCCCCAGTTTAAATACCCCCTTTCTTTCCTTGATACTACTCATCTCTTATCATCCCCTCCTTTCTTGATCTCCTTCTTCCCCTTTACCCCCATGGATTCTTGTATGTCTGTCCCTCCTCACTTTCTAGTTGAATACCCTCATTTTCCTCTTTTCCCCTTGGTAACATCTGTTTCCTACTATGTCTCCCTTTTCAATCTCTTTCCCTTTACCTCCATGCTTCCTTTCCATTTTCCTGGTTTGTGCTGTCACATCAGAATATACACTCACATATAAGGGTTGGTGCTAAGATCTGCAAATGAGGGAGAACATATATATATATATATATGTAAAAGATCATCTACCACAATCAAGTTGGCTTTATTCAAGATATACAGGGATGGTTCAATTATATGTCAATAAATGTAATAAATCATATAAATGGACTTAGAAACAAAAATCACATAATCATCTCAATAGTTTCAGCAAAGGCCTTTGACAAGATCCAAAATGCCCTCATGATTAAAGTCCTAAACATAATAGGACTTGAGGGAACATACCTCAACATAGTAAAAACTATATATGACAAATCCACAGCCAGCATCATTCCAAATGGAGAAAAACTCAAAAATTTTTCATTAAAATCAGGAATGAGACAGAGCTGTCCAGTATCCCAACTCCTTTTCAACACAGTGCTTGAAACCCTAGTTAGGTCAATAAGAGAAGGAAATTAAAGAGATACTGTGTGGATAGCTTCAATTGCTAACTTGACACACTTGGGAAGAGGAAACCTCAATTCGGGAATTTCCTCCCCCTGGGCTTGGGTTATACAGGAAAGTAGGCTGAATACAGGCCAGAGAAGCAAGTCAGTAAGCAGCATTCCACCCTGGTACATGCTTCAGCCCTTGATTCCAGGGTCCTGTCCTGAGTTCCTTAACTTCCCTCAATGTTGGATTGTGGGAGTTGTAAGATGAAATAAACTCTTTGGTTTTTGGTCACTGTTATCACAGCAACAAAAAGTAGCAGGAACAGATGCTAACAGGAAAAAAAGAAGTCAAATATCCCAATTTGCACATAATGATATAACACATAAGAGATGCCAGAAACTCCACCAGAAAACTTCTAGAAATGATCAACATTTTTACAAACAGACCATGAAAACATTCCCATTCACAATAGCCTCAAAAAAGAAAGAAAGAAAAGAAAGAAAGAAAGAAAGAAAGAAAGAAGAAAAAAGAAAAAGAAACTCCTTGACTCTGCCAGCTTCTTTCACTCTCCCAGCTCCCCCGCCACCTCTCTCCTCCTAGCCTGGGTACTGGCCCATTTCTTGTCTTGGCAACCCAGTCACCAGGGTTAACCTCTTGACCCAGAGCCACCAGTGCTTCCTGAACCTTTGTATCCAGACCAACCCAGTCCCTCCCTGCAGTCCCCAGGAGCCCTCTGGGCCTGATCCCACCCTCACCTTCCTTTACTTCCCTGGGTTACATAGCCTCCAGGCATCCTGGTGCCAGCACCTTTTCTGGTCCCCAGGAGCCCTCTGGGCCTCATCCTGCCCTCATCTCCCTTTGCTTCCCTGGGCTTCACAACCTCCCCATCCTTACTCAGTATCTTTCCTGTGTAAGTCCAGTGGCACCCACCATACCTTCCCTCCCCCAGCCTTATTCACCCTCCCAGGTCCACTCCTAGTCTGGGTACTGGCCCATTTTCTGTCTTGGAACCACAGACTCCTGGACTGACCTCTAGGACTGGAATCCTCACTGCTTCCTGAACCTTTGGATCCAGACCAATCCAGTTCCTCCCAGTAGTCCCCAGGAGCCCTCGGGGGCTCTTCCTGCCCCGATCTCCCTTTGCATCTCTGGATGGCACAGCCACCAGCTTCCTGAAACCAGCATCTTTCCTAGGCCCTGCTCCCAGGCCGGTCCAGCCCCCAAATTCCTGAAGGCAGCATCTTTCCTGGAGGGATCCAGACTTAGGAGAAAGCCTGAGAGCATCTGAGCCTCATCTCACTTGGGCCTCTGTGGGAAATCCTGAAGATAAAAGCAATTAGACCACTCCAATATAAAATCAAAAGAGAGAAACTGAAACCTAGATCAACCAGCTTTTCATGCCCAGAAAGTAAACCACAAAGGCACATAAAGTTTACAAAAAGAAGCAGATCTAAACTTGAAAAAGGAAGGCTTGAGTCTCACACAAGAATCAGAAACTATGAAAGAAATTCACATGGAAAAGTCACAGAGAAAAAATAACATGAAAACCAAAATAATATATCCCCACCAAGTACCAATAGCCCTCTAGAGAGTACAGTTAGAACCATCTAGAGATAACACAGGACATGGAACTCAAAAGAGTAGTTATAAACATGCTAAAAGAATTCAGTGAATTTAAAGAACACACAAAGAAATCAAAGAACTGAAGGAAGATAGGGATAAACTTCTGAATAAATTCAGAAAAGAGAAATATTGAAGAATACTCAGGCTGAAATGAAGAAGGAAGTAGAACACTCAGTAAGCCAATTAGAAACGACAGGAGAAAATCTCACCAATAGGATGAATGAAATGGAAAACAGAGTATC
>NW_008360167.1:353259-356477 GCF_000622305.1 Nannospalax galili
ATTGTGTGACATCATTAAAAAAAAAGAGAAAAACCAAACTTACAAATCATAGGCAGACAGGAAGGAGAAGAATCTCAAGATAATGGTATAGACAAGATCTTTAACAGGATTGTAGAAGAAAATTTCCCAAAATTAAAGAAAGACATGCCACTACAAATACAAGAAGCATATAGAACACCAAATAGACAGGACCAGAAAAGAAACTCTCCACAGCACAGCATAATAAAAATACTAAATATTCAGAACAAAGAGACAATACTGAAAGCTGCAAAAGCAAAACAACAAGTCACATATAGAGGAAAACCCATCAGTATTACAGCTGACTTTTCAGAGCAAACCAGGAAAACCAGAAGAGCCTGGACCAAAGTATTCCCAGTTCTAAATGACCACAGATACCAACCCAGATTACTTTACCCAGCCAAAATGTCTATTATAGTTGACAGGGAAAGAAAAATCTTTCATGACATAAATAGGCTGAAAGAATTCATGTCCAAAAAACCAGCCCTTCAGAGAGTGCTTGTCTTAGTCTGTTTCTCCATTGCTGTGACAAAGCACTCTGACCAATACCAACTTGGGGAGAAAAGGGTTTATTTAGCTTACATATCCTGGGTCACAGTTCATCCAGGAGCCCAAGACAGGAACTCAGGGCAGGAACTAGAGCAAAGGCCATGGAGGAACACTGCTTACTGGCCTGCTCCCTGGCCCCTGCCTAGTCTTCTTTCTGATGCAACACAGGCCCATCTGCCCAGGGGTGGCACCACCCACAGTGGGCTCAACCCTCCCACGTCACTCATCAAGAAGATGTCCCTCAGACATGGCCACAGGCCAGACCAATAGAGGAAATTCCCCAGTTAAGGCTCCCTCAACCCAGGTGTGGCAAGTTGATGCTAAAGCTATCCAGCATAGTACTTGAAGCAATACAAAGAGCCGAAGAAAGGAACAACTATACACAAAGGGTTACAGAAAGAAAGGCAATGAAGGTATAACTGTGGAATTGCACAGCTATATCAAGAATGTGAACAGAAATAAAAATGACAGGATTCAATAAATATCTTTCATTAATAACTTTAAGTATCAATAGGCTGAACTCCCCGGTCAAAAGATGCAGACTAGTTGAATGGATTAAGAAACAAAACCCATCTTTTTTTGTCTGTAAGAAACCCATCTCACTTTCAAGGACAGGCACTACCTTAAGGTAAAAGGATGGAAAAAAATATACCAAGTAAATGGTACTCAGAATAAAAGCAGGCATTGCAATTCTAATATCGGATAAAATAGACTTTAAACTAAAACTAATCAGAAGATATAAAGAGGGCCACTTTATTCTGATCAAAGGAACAATAAACCAAGAAGATATTACAATCACAAACATATATTCACCAAATTCTGGTGCACCCTACTTCATAAAAACAGTACTATAGGGCTGTAAGAGCCAGATTAATCCTAACTCATTAATAACTGGGGACTTTAATGCCCCCATTGTCTCCATTACAAAGGTCAACAGACCATAGAATTAACAGAGAGACACCTGAATTAAAAAATACCATATATCAAATGGACCTAACAGACATCTACTGAATATTCCACCCAAGCACCAAAGAAGGTACTTTCTATTCAGCACCCCATGGAACCTTCTCCACAATAGACCATATACTGGGGTACAAAACAAACCTCAACAAATGCAAAAAAATTCTAATAATTCTATGCATTCTATCAGACCACAATAAAATAAAGCTTAAAATCAACACTGTAAGGAACCCAAGACACCACATGAACATATGGAGATTGAAAAAGACACTCTTGAATGATCAATGGGTCAAACGATAAATTAAGAAAGAAATAAAAGTATTCCTGGAACTAAATGAAAAGGACAATACAACATAACAAAACCTCTGGGACACATTGAAATCAGTCCTTAGAGGAAAGTTTATAGCTATAAGTGCCTACATTAAGAAATCAAAAAGAACACAAATAAATGACTTAACATTACAACTCAAGACACTTGTAAAGCAACAACAAATGAAACCCAAACCCAGCAGACAATAAGGAATAACAATAATCAGAGCAGAAATTAATGAAATAGAAACAAAGAAAACAATACAAAGACTCAATGAATCCAAGAGCTGGTTCTTTGAAAAGATAAACAAGGTTAATAGACGAATATGTTAAAAACCTGTGTGCTACTAAATTAGAAAACCTAAAAGAAATGGACAGGTATCTACAAGCATGGGAACACAACTAAACCAAGAAGAGACTAAGAGCTTAAACAAACCCATAACACATAAAGAAATTTAAACAGTAATACAAAACATCCAAACTGAAAAAAAGCTCAGGATCAGATGGATTTACAGCAGAATTCTACCAGACATTTAAGGAGAATCTATATCCAACTCTACTTAATTTATTCAATAAGATAGAAATGGAGAGAGAACTTTCAAATTCCTTCTATGAAGCCAGCATCACTCTAATACCAAAGCCTGGTAAAGACACGACCCAAAGAGAAAACTATAGACCCATATCCTTAATGAACATAGATGCAAAAATGCTCAACAAAATACTTGCAAATCACATACAGACACACATTGAAAAGATCATCCACCATGATTAAGTTGGTTTTATTTCAGTGATGCAGGGATGGCTCAATATACACAAGGCAAAAAAGTCATAAATCATGTAAATGGGATCAAAGACAAGAACCACATGGTCATCTCAATAGATGCAGAGAAGGCCTTTGACAAAATTCAACATGCACTTATGTTCAAAGTCCTAGTGGAATTGGACTGGAGGAAACATATCTCAACATAATTAAAGTCATATATAACAAACCCACAGCCAACATCATTATAAATGGAGAAAAACTAGAAGCATTTCCATAGAAATCAGGAACCAGACAAGGCTGTCCAATATCTGCACTCCTCTTTAATATAGTGCTTGAAACTCTTGCAAGAGCAATAAGACAAGAAAAGGAAATTAAATGAGTAATAATTGGAAAAGGAGAGATCAAATTATCCCCTTTTTTGCAGATGATATGATATTATATTTAAGACATGACAAAAATTTGACCAGAAATCTCCTAGCAATTATTAACACTTTCAGTAAAGTGGCAGGTTACAAAACTAAACTACAAAGGTCTGTAGCCTTCCTAAATACCAATAACAAGCAATTACAGAAAGAGTACATGGAAACACTCCCCTTCACAATAGCTGCAAAAAAAAAAA
>NW_008360167.1:356633-357400 GCF_000622305.1 Nannospalax galili
GCCATTTATAGATTCAGTGCAGAGGCAGGCAAAGCTCTGTGAGTTCAAGGCCAGCCTGGTCTACATAATGAGTTCCAGGACAGCTGGGATTACAGGGAGACCCTGCTTCAAAAAAGAAGAAATGAAAAAAAAAAACCCTATTTACAACTATATTTGAAAATCTGAAAGAAATGGACAGATATTTAAAGGTATGGGAACTACCAAAACTAAACCAAGAAGAGATTATCAGATTAAACAGGCCCATAACACAAAAAGAAATTGAAACAGTGATACAAAGCCTCCTGACTGAAAAAAAAGCCCAGGACCAGATATATTTACACAATTCGATCAGACACTCAAAGATCTGCATCCAATACTACTTAATTTATTCAAAAAGATAGAAATGGAGGGAGAACTTCCAAATTTCTTCTAAGATGCTAGCATCACTCTTAATGCCAAAACCAAGTAAAGATACAACCAAAAAAGAAAACTACAGACCCATATCCTTAGTGAACATAGATGCAAAAATTCTCAGCAAGATACTTGCAAAACACAGACACACATCAAAAAGAACATGCACCATAATCAAGTCGGCTTTATCCCAGAGATGCAGGGATAGTTCAATATACCTAAGTCAATAAATGTCAAAATCATATAAATGGGCTCAAAGACAAGAACCACATGGTCATCTCAATAGATGCAGAGAAGACCTTTGACAAAATTCAATATGAATTTATGTTCAAAGTCCTAGAGGGAATTGGACTGGAGGGAACATACCTCAACATCAT
>NW_008360167.1:357500-358708 GCF_000622305.1 Nannospalax galili
TGCTAAAAATTTCATTAGAAAACTAAAAATGATTGACACATTCAGTGCAGTGGCAGGTTACAAAACAAACCTGCAAAAGTCTGCAGCCTTTCTATATACCAATAACAAGCAATCAGAGAAAGAGTACATGGAAACACTCCCCTTCAAAATAGCTGCAAAAAATTAAAACTCTTAGAATAAACCTGAACAAAGACATTAAAGACCTCTACAATGAAAATTTTAATCTTTAAAGAAAAAGATTGAAGAAGATATCAGAAGATGGAAGGACCTCCTATGTTCATGGATTTGAAGAATTAATATTGTGAAAATGACCATCTTACCAAAAGTCATTTATAGATTCAATGCAATTCCAATCAAAATCCCCATGACATTTTTCACAGAATTGGAAAAAAACCATCCTAAGATTCATTTGGAAGCACAAAAGACCTAGGACAGCCAAAGCAAACCTGAGCACTAAGAGCAATGCCGGGGGATTACTATACCTGATTTTAAGCTGTATTACAGAACTATAGTCATAAAAACAACATGTTACTGGCACAAAAAGAGAGCCATAGGACAATGGAACAAAATTGAAGACCCAAATATGAGTACATGCAATTTCAGCCACCTGATATTTGACAAAGGGACCAAGAACATCCACTGGAGGAAAGACAGCATGTTTAGCAAATGGTGCTGGCAAAACTGAATCTCCACCTGTAAGAGAATGAAACTAAACCCTGAACTTTCACCTTTCAGAAAAGTCAATTCCAAATGGATCACACACCTCAATATAAAGCCTGAAACTCTGAAACTGTTAAAAGAAAACATTGGCAAAAACATAAAGATATAAGTGCAGAAAAGGATTTTCTAAGCCGTACATCAATTGCTCAGGAAACAAGGTGAAGAATCAACAAATGGGACCTCATTAAACTAAAAAGATTCTGTACATCAAAGGAGGCAACTAGGGAAGTGAAGAGAAAACCCACAGAGTGGGAGAAAATCTTCACCATTGACACATCTGACAGAGGTTTAACATCCAGAATATATAACTAACTCAAGAAACAGAGAATCAAGACAAGAAGTGACCCAATTAAAAGATGGGCTAAGGAGCTGGACAGAGAGTTCTCAAAAGAAGAAGTAAAGATGGCTATGAAACATCTTAAAAGATGTTCAACATTACTAATAATCAGGGAAATACAAATTAAAACCACTTTAAGATTTCACCTTAC
>NW_008360167.1:359061-359459 GCF_000622305.1 Nannospalax galili
CCAAATCCTGATAAGTGAGTATGTATCCAGACATAACTATAGGAACCAGGATAATGAAAAGGAACCAGGGAGGTAAAAGAAAAGAAAGAATCTGAAAGAGAAGTACTGTAGGAATCAGGCATTAATAAGGGAGATATGGATAAAAATTGGGTTAGTATAAGGGGAGAGAAGGGTATACAAGGAACCTAGGGGATAAAGGGAAAGAAGGAGCTCAAGAGAGGTAGGACCGTAGGAAAAGGGTATTATTAAGAGAGAAAGGGGAAAAATAGGGGCATCTTAATTGGCAAACCATGATGGAGGGCTTAGATAATGTGAGAGATAAATAATGCCTAGCTAGTTTTAAAAACCAGAGGGAAGCATATTAGTCCAACAACCTACTGAAAAATTATACGTAGCAA
>NW_008360167.1:359509-366575 GCF_000622305.1 Nannospalax galili
TGACACACAGTAATTAAAGAACCAGACTGGTGGAACTAACCTTCTTGGATGTTTAAAAGACATACTTTGAGGCCTAAAATAATTTGGTCAGAGGGACATAAAGGATATTTTTTGCTCTTTGTCCTCCTAGGTCAACTAGTTCCAAGGGACTATGAGCATTTCCAAAAATGTCCTGTAATTGTGGTTGGCCACCTGTCCTCTTGATCAATGAGGCCATGGAGACCCCATGAGATGGACTTGAATCAGTGTCCAGTCTACAAAGAGGAGGGTCAACACAGAGGAATCATTTCCTCAATGCTTCCAAGTGAAGCCAGCCATGGTCGAGCAGGACCTTTGACTTAATGTCACATAGGTGGAACTGGTAAAAGAAAGGAGCCAGGGGGCTCCTCCCAAGCCCATGTGACCTCTGAGGAACAAATCCTCAAATGGTCTTAAAAATTAAAATAAGGTCGTTTATCTGAGCCAACTGTATGGCCTTAAACACCCAAAGGGAAAGTATAACCAAAGATTAAAGGGGCCAGTATAATTTCCTAAGAGTCCATATGTATAGCTAAAGGCTACAAAACAAGCAACAATGCCAGATAGGAGACACCTTCTTTTGAGTTGTTGGCAAGAGTGTCCCAAGGGACTCCCAGATAGTAACCCAGCTTAGAACTGTGAAAGTGAACAGCAGAGCCCAATCTTATCTAAAGGAATATTGACAACTGTTTGCTGCTAAATGATGAAAGGCTGACCTTCCTAAAACAAAGACCTCTAGATAGGCTGACTAGATTCACCAGATGGACAAGTAGTGGGGAATGGCTGGGGTAGGGGGGGGGTGACAACACAGTGGACAGTAGCCAGGATAACAGAGTATAGGGGCTCTCTAGTGGGTTACTTAGGCTGTGGGAGGGTGCCATCTGGGAAGTGGGTGTATAGTTGAATAAAATGATTTGGGATGTTCTGTGTGATACACACACACATACAATCAACAAATATTGTAAAATGTATTATATTTGAGGAGGAAGCATAAAAATTTACATAATGTTAATTAGTAGAGGTGATAAACATTACCATTGAAATCTACCTGATGACTTTATAGACATACACAGGTGCCAAGGATCTGAGTGCAACCGATTATGGCTAGTAATAATCAGACACCTACTGATTAGAGTTGTGGTCACCAACATCTGTGTTAGTAGCAAAACCAATGAGTCTTTCTGTAAGAAACAGTTTATTTTAAATTGAAATGGAGATCTTTTTTAAGGTTAAAAACTCATTCAATTTTATAACTTACAGGGCTTATACTGAGTTCAATATTGTATAACTGTATTAATTCAATGGCGATCCTAAAAATTTTATAGCCATTTTTGAAAGAGCTGTATCTTTGCTCTGGAAACTGTTATTGAGCATATTAAAGCTGTAATGATATGCTTCTTAATGTCAATTGCATTAAAAATGAATTTTTCTGTATGACACTGTGTATTTTAATAGTGAAATGGAGATCTTTTTTAAAGGTTAAAAACTCATTCAATTTTATGTCTTGCAGGGCTTATACTGAGTTCAATATTTTATAATTGTATCAATTCAACTGTGAACCTAAAAATTTATAACCACTCTTGGAAGAGATGTATCCTTTGCTCTGGAGTGTGTTACTGAATATATTAAAGCTGTAAGGAAATGCTTCTCCTACTCATGTGTTTATAAAAAAATTTTAAAATAATAATTCTTCAAAGCTTAAAAGTTTGTTCCTTAAGAATTAGTAGATGTGAAAAACATTACCATTGAAATGTACCTGATGACTTTATCTCAATGCTAGCTGCCAAGGAGCTCAGAAAGTAACCAACTGTGACTAGTAATAATCAGATATATAGCTATTAGAAACGCATGTGCAAACATCTTAGTGTTAATTGCATTAAAAATTAATTTTTCTGTATGAAATTGTGTATTTTAATAATGAAACGGAGATCTTTTTTATAGGTTAAAACCTCATTTAATTTTATGTCCTATAGGGTTTATACTAAGTACAATATTGTATAACTGTAATAATTCAACTGTAAACCTAAAAATTTACAGCCAATTTTGAAAGAGATGCATATTAGCTCAGGAAATTGTTATTGAATATGTTAAAGCCGTAATGAAATGCTTCTTGAATGATTCTTCTAATTATGTGGTTATTAAATAAATAATTTTTTTAAAAAAAGGAATCAAAATTCATTCTTTTGCTGTCTGCAGGAAACACATCTCACCTTCAAGGATAGGCACTGTCACTTGAGGTGAAAGGATGGAAAAGAATATTCCAAGCAACTGGCTCTAAGAAACAAGCAGGGGCTGCAATTTTAATATCTGACAAAATAGATTTCAAAGTACTACTAATCAGAAGAGATAAGGAGGGTCACTTCAAGCTGATCAAAGGAAAAATTAACCAAGAAATATTATAATCCTGAACATATATACACCAAGTCAGATGTACCCACATTCATAAAAACACTACAGGGCTTTCATACACAGATTAACCTCAGCTCAGTAGTAATAGGGGACTTTGATACCCACTGTCTCCATTAGCCAGGTCAACGGGACAAAGAATAAACAAAGAGATGTCTGAATTAAATGATACTATACATCAAATGGACTTAACAGACATCTTTTGACTATTCCACCCAAGCACCAAAGAATACACATTCTACTCAGCAACCCATGGACATTTTCAAAAATTGACTATATTCTGGGGCACAAAATAAACCTCAACAAATATGAAAATATTGTAATAATTCAATGCACTCTATCAGACCACAATGCAATAAAGCTCAAAATCAACACTGGACGAGGTCCTGGTGACTACATGAACTCACGGCGATTAAACAACACACTCCTAAATGAGGGAGTCAAAGGAGAAATTAAGAAATAAATAAAAGAGTACCTGAAATATAATGAAAAGGACAATACAACACAACAAAACCTCTGGGACACTTTGAAATCAGTTCGCAGAGGGAAGTTTATAGCTTTAAGTACCTACATTAAAAAATTAGAAAGAGCCCAAAGAAATAACCTAACACTGCAACTCAAGACTCTGGAAAGGCAAGAACAAATGAAACCCAAACCCAACAGAAGAGAAGAAATACCAAAATCCAAAGCAGAAATTAATGAAATAGAAACAAAGAACACAGTACAAAGAATCATGACTCTAAGAACTCATTCTTTCAACATTTCATCATGGACAGGAGGAGGGGCTCATGAGGTCATGATAAACTTCCTATATTTCAGTAAATTATCCCCACTCACAATTATGTGAGCAACCCTTATTAAAGTCAGTGAGTCATACACACACACACACACACACACACACACACACACACACACACCAGCACAAAAAATTTTCTCTGACTCCAGCTGACATATATGCTGATGCTGAAAGTGGATATTAGAAATATGTCATTATTTATAAAAAATAAAAGTTTTTGTGATTTATTAGGTACACATTCAATAAACTATAAATACCTTTTAAAAAACGAATTGGCTGTGTTTCTGAAATTCTATAATAAAATTCCAAGAGCAATAAACCCTAGCTATTGGTTATTGTCTGTGACAATAGTCTTGGTTTATATAACTCACATGTGTAAACCTTCAGTGAACAATAAAACCCCTGAACGTATGATCTTATGCAGCACAAACACAAAGCTGCACTTCTGTGTTGCACAGGCTCAGCTGGAACATGTTCCATCGCAAATGGATGGATGGGACCACTGGGACCTTGAGAACAAGTTTTCTGTTCTGTCTGCATTCTTCAAAGAGCCACCCATACGTCATCATCTAAGGTCTCAGCAACTGCTTTCTTCTTTAAATCCATTTGGCTTATTTTCAATATAGGTACTGGCAGTGAGGGAAATGTTGCAGGCATTATAATTATGTAAACATTACAACCACCCTGAACATAATAAAAGCCTGACTCTTAAAATAAGTTTTTAACAGTGGGCCCAAACTCAGAGGACAGCCATCCCCCAGACGTCTCTCAGAACTGTGCTGATGGGCCAGGCCACACTCATATTTTTATTCTACACAGTTTCTCCAGCATTGTTGGGGAAGTGCAGGTTCAGCCCACCCTTAATCTTCACAGATCATCCTGTCTTTTTATCTCTAGCTTATATTTATCCAAGGTCACTCCATCCTTCTCAACCTCCACAGTGTTCAGTGGAGGTGGAGTGCTTTGATAAATTCATTCCCAAGCAAACCCACGTTCATTCATCCATTCATTATCTTTTTAGGTGGAGTACCAAATTGTGGTTGCCAAGGAAACATGGAGGTCATCAGACCAAGAGTACATGCTTTTGCTGGGGTTAATTAAAGTCATTAGTCCAGATTATATTCATTAATAAAAGTCATTTCCACAGTTCCCCTTTCTTTCAACAAATGAAGAAGGATGTCGATGGGGTGGTCATGGGTGATGGACTGGAGAAATCAGCATAGGTCATTATCATATCATCTTAGGTCTCTGGAGTAGGTGGCATGGACAGGGCGGCATTGGAGAAAGCACATACAGAACGTGACACCTAGTCATGCATGGTTGAAATTTGGAAAAACGTCCCTTTTGTCAAGATGTTTTTTCCTGGTGTGTCTTTATCAGTCATGCTGCAATTCAAGGAAGCCCATAGGAGAAAGCACAGATGCTGAGCTTCAGTTCCAGTTAATGAGAGAAACCGGACCCAGCCATTAGTTGGCTCTTAATTTAGTTTATATAAAGCCACAGATTTTCATAAAACTAATGTTTTAAGATGCCTTTACAGCAGATGGTAGGGAGGAACTGAGAAGATGATTTTAAAAGTTTAAGGTATAACTTGCTTTAGCAAGTTGTTCCTGAAAAATTGATCCCTTATTCCCTTTTATGGGGTGCGCAGGGATCTCGGGGCACCAGCTGCTAGTGTGGCACCAGTCTCCTGCATTCACCTGGGAAGTGGTGGGTTCCGTGGCTCGTCTGCTCCGCATTGCTAGCGGGTCCCTGCTTCTCTCTGTGGGTCTCTGCTACCGGGGCTGGCCCGGTCGAGTTCCGTCCCAATTTCACCCGTGCACTCTCTCTCTAAGTTCGGGACCCGTCAGCTGCCGGGTCACGAGGAGAGGTGTGGGACAGCTAAAGCTGGATTTCCATGAGTCAATGAAGGAAGGATAGCGCCCCCCGGGGAGGCTGGATCGTAGGCAGTAAGACACAGAACTCAGCTCAGTCAGTGGTACAGCCCCTTTATTCAGTGACTTAGCTCAGCTCCAAGTCTCGGTGATCCAGCTCCGATTATTGAGGGAAAACCAGGATACTTTATACTGTGGGGGTAGTGGTGAAAACCTTAGCTGTTAGGTACTTTGTGGGATACCCTATTTACATGTAGAGGTGGGCTCCTGCCAGGCTGCCAGACTGTCTGAAAATCACACAGGAAAGGCTGGCAGTTTCCAGAGCTGGAGGCCATGTTTCTGTGATGGCTGCTTCAAAAGATGAGTCAGGAAGATGCTGGGAAGACACCCTCCTGAAAAAGGAATCTCTGCATATGAGGCCGAGCCCATGGGCTATCTGGACATGAAGAGACTGCTACTTCACACAACAGGGGTCCCCAACATCTCTTCCTCTTTGATTTAAATATGGAGAAGTGCCATCACCAGCCCTAAGGGCTAACTCATCTCATCTCGGGAGAATCCAAAGTCTGATAATTGACCATGGCCTGTTTTGTAGTGATTTTAGCAAATGGCAGTAACTGTCAGCAAAGAAATCTTAAAAACAGTGAGCAAGCAATAATACACAGTATTACCAGGGGGCAACAAGGGATAGGTGCCATGCAAAACAAGGGATTGCTAAGCCAACTTAATTGTTTGGTGTGTTGAAACCTTGAAAATGGATTATTACAGAGTTTTTTGAGAATGTTAACATTGGTTTCAATAACATTTGATTCATTTAAAAAGAAACGGCATCTTTCCCAATATCATATACCCTCCCCATGTTTATTAAGTTCAATGTTCTTCTGTTGTGGAGCACAGCCCTGGCGAGAAAGTTCATTTGCTGTTGGAGAGATTCCAGGCTTCAGTCGCAGATGTCATTGTTCAGTCCAGCTTGTCTCAGTGAGAGCAGGATCAGGCGTGGCTTGGACGGGGATTTCCTGCCAGATGCTGGGCTTGTAGTTGCTGTCACCATAGCAACGCCTCCAGCATCCAGGGAGAGTGTAAGTTCGATACCAACGCCTCCAGCATCCAAGGAGAGTGTAAGTTCGATCTCTACCAGCAGGAGGAAGAAGATCTTTCTCTGCTGGCAGCTCCTGGGTAGAGAAGGGTGGTAACTGGTACTGCTGTCAGTAGAAATCTATTGCTGGATGCACAAAAGAAGGCAATTAGACATTGGGGTAGGTGGTGAAGGGAAGAAAGTTAGACTTGTTCCAGGACATAGTCGATCTTATTTGGTCCTCTGTCTTTCCTGTAGAATAATATTATGAGTTAGCACAGACTTGGCTGTAAGTGCAAGCTGTTGAGAGACATGAAATTTAGCTGTGGGGTACCTAGAGAATGCACCTGAGTAAAATTCTGTTATTACTCCAATGCTCCAGCGATTGTCCCATGGATCTGATCTTTTCCTTGAAAATAAAATCTCTAGAACATGGTATTAGGGAGAGTGGGGGCTGGCTGAAGTGTTGCTGTTAAGCATGGTAAAAACAGCCATGAGGATGACAGAGAAGGAAGCTCTGGGGGGGCTTTGGGGTGTCGTCTCATTTTTTTTTTTTTCCTGTGGTTGATCCTGTGGGAAAACACAAGCAAATCTTCTCCCTGTGGTTAACAATGGATCTGGTCCTTTCCAGAGTCCATCAAAGGGGTCTCTCCATCTAACCATGATGGGTGGTACTGGGAGTATCTGAGCCCAGTGTCGGGTGATGTGGGGAGCATCAGTCCCTCTATATACATTAAGTACATTAAGGGTAAACAAGGCTAATGTTAATTGAATATTGGGAGAATATGTTGTTTGAGCCTGTCTTTTTAATTGGTCCTTTAAGGTGTTATGTGACCTTTCCACAATGGCTTGTCCCTGTGTGTTGTAAGGGATGCCAGTGTGATGGGTGATTTTCCA
>NW_008360167.1:366996-374739 GCF_000622305.1 Nannospalax galili
CATCTGTAAAAGCTGTAATAGTTTTTTTTTTATGGGTTTGTGGCATGCTCCATGAACAGCTTGGCGTAATTCTTTAAGTTCCGCTGCTGGGAGCGGGTACCAGGCTAGTGGACGTTGCCTTGTTATTTGTAAGTTAACAGGAAAAGCCTCTACCAGTGGGATTTGGGTGTCCTGAGACCACTGAGGCTGGCAAATTCCATTATCTCTAAGATTACACAGTTGCTCTGTGGCAGTAGGGCGTGGCTGGAACGGCGCCACAGGCGGTGGCAGAGCCACAAGGTGTGGCGGTAGCCGAGGTGAAGGGGGAGGGGAATTTATCTGAGGATCTTTGGGAGCTTTTGAAGTCTGGGCATTAATATCTGGGCTTGTTAAATCAGCAAGAAGGGGGTAAGAGTTAATTTTGTTGATGGGTGGGTTTTGTTTGGCTTGGTCAAATTCTATTTTTTGAGCTGTTGAATCTGTTACTGGGCAGTCTGCAGGGTTGTTTTTTTATTGTTTAAAACCTCTCCTTTATTATTTTCTGGTGTTTGTAACCTTTCCTCAGTCTTAGGTGGGTTTCCTAAGCATTGCTGGATGGCTGCCATTATGGGGAAAAAGAAAAGGGGAAAATTATGTCTTTCTTGGATTTCTTTTTTATGAGCCAGATACGCAAGAAAGTTCCAGACCTCTGGATCAGATATGTCTGCTGACAGGATCCAGGGCACAAATTGATACACCTCGTTCCAAAATTTTAAGCTTTCCTTTTGGGAGATCTTAAGCCCTCTTGATACAAGTGAGGCTCTAAGGGAACGAATTTGGAGTTTTTTCTGACGTGATGTTGAATTTCCCATTATAAAAGAAGATGTTTTTACAGCAGTCTGGCACTAGGGGGTTGGAGCTCCCTGAGAAGTTACAAGCCTCAGACTGCAGAAAAAAAGTTACTTTTAAATCTTTTGTTCTGGCCGCAAGCCGCCTTGGACTCCCAGGTGCTTGGCAGGGGCTAGTTAATTTAAATTCTCATTTAACTGGTTTTAGTTGCGGCTTGAATGCCTGGGGGCAGGATGACAAAACTGACCAGAGAAGTTTACTTTAGAAGGAGAAAAGAGAAAAGAGAAAACGGCCAGGCCCCACTAGTGGGGAGGCTTGGGGGTACAGCTGCCTTTTTAGTCTCTTGATGGGAGATGAAAGAAAAGACAAAAAAGATTTGCTTCTCTCCTGGTGGGAGAGGTACTCATGAATCCTGCGTTTCCGAGGGTACCAGCTCCTAGCTGGCACGAGGTTCAGAGGGTCCCACGTTGTGGCGCCAGATATGGTGCGCATGGTCCCGCGGGGATTGGTCCCCTGTGCGTGGTCTGGAAGGCAGCGAGTTCTGCGGGGGTTCTCTCCGCTGCTTCCCTGCGTCTTCCGTGGGTCTCTGCTGATGGAGCACTGTCCAGCCGTGTTTCTGCCCTGATTTCACCCGTGTACTTTCCTCAATATGCGAGTTCCACCAGCCGCTGGACCACGCAGGAAAGTACACGGCGGCTGAAGCTAGGGCTCCATGAGTCGATGACGGAGGAATGCTGCCCCCCGGGGAGACTAGATTGCAGGCAGGAGACACAGACTCAGTCCAGTCAGTAGGACCACTGTCAGCTGCCCGGTCGGGTTCCATTTCAATTTCCACCGTGCACTCCCTCTAAGTTCAAGACCTGTTGGCCACCAGGTCATGAGGGGAGGTGCGAGAAACAGTGAAAGCAGGGTCTCCGTGAGTCGTGGTTTACAAAGAGATAGCCCTCTCCGGGAAGACTGGATCGTAGGCAGTAAGACACAGAACTCAGCTCAGTCAGATTCAGTGGTACCGCTCCTTTATTCAGTGACTCAGCTCGGCTCCAGGTCTTAGTGATTCAGCTCCGATTATTGAGGGAAAACCGGGATACTTTATACTGTGGGGGTAGTGGTGAAAACCTTAGCTGATAGGTACTTTGTGGGATACCCTATTTACATGTAGAGGTGGGCTCCTGCCAGGCTGCCAGACTGTCTGAAAATCACACAGGAAAGGCTGGCATTTTCCAGAGCCGGAGGCCATGTTTCTGTGATGGCTGCTTCAAAAGATGAGTCAGGAAGATGCCGGGAAGGCACCCTGCTGAAAAAGGAATCTCTGCATATGAGGCCGAGGCCATGGGCTATCCGGACATGAAGAGACTGCTACTTTACACAACAGGGGTCCCCAACACCTTTGTTGGAAACAAAATCCAAGGTCCAAGGAGCCCACCAATGAATGCCACACAAAGAACCCACAGACAAAGTGGAAAGTAACTCAGTAAGGCAGATTCTACTCTTGCAAATGGGTGACCTTCGTGATCACCCAGATCCAGCAGGTACACACAGGACCCAGAAGCATGGGGGCTTTTATCCCTAGCAAGAGAACTGTGTCCTTCCCCACTGGCTGGGGTCCGACCTCACAGTCTTTCCCTGTAAACTAGTTTAAAAGAATTGGCAGGAAGGGAGAAAAGTGCCACTACTTCAGGCCATGTGGCTCAGAAATGCATCAGGGAATTTCCTTAAACAAAAGTTTTATAGGGTGTGGTGTGATTAAAAGATTAGAATTCCTTGTCATAAACCAAGTTTCAAGTTTTACAGAATTTGAAAGACTAATATCTACTGTTTCTTATACCTTGTTTTTGTTTATATATTTGATTTCTGAGTAGTGAGTTTGTTCAGTCATGGCTTGTCATTGTTAAACGGGGAGAAAGAATGTCCCCTAGAGGGTTCTTAGTCTCATTCATAAAAGAATTTAAGAAAGGACCAAAACAAAAGCTTTAGGACAATTTTATTAGAATTTTAAAGAAAAATCCTCAGGGCAGGTGAGCTGGTAATCTTGGAAGCTCCCCTGATGAAGAGAATGTGGGAGAGAAGGAAAGAAAGCCATGAAGCCATGCAAGTTTAGAGCCTTCATGGAGGTCAGACACATGCTGACTGGCAGCCACAGGGCTAGAAGAAGGAAGCTTTTGAGAAATACAAGATCCTAGGGGCAGCCCAAAGCATTAAAGAAAACACGTTTAGAAAAGGGGTATCAAGAAGAAAAGGGGCGATTACACTTTGAGTTCTTCAGAAAAGTGGGAAGACGTACAGAGACCTACATATCTGTTGTTGGGTCCAGAAGCTCTGCACTGGGAGGCAGATTCCAGGCAGGAAAAGTTCACTAACGCACAGGGTATTCCGCCCATCTATTTAGCATGACTTAAGGTGAACCTGCCTTCCCAGGGGTGGTCCTATGACCAGATGATTGACAATGAAACTGGAAAGGTGAGTCTTCCAACAGATAAAGATTTTATAGTCTTGACCAGTTATCTATGGAGTTATTTGCTACTCTAAAAATTGGGGATTGTAGGGAATGCCACAGGAGACATGAACTTCCCAAAGTTGGCAAAAAGAGATAAAAGTTTTCAATATATAAGCAGGACAACTGTCTGGTTTTTTGGGGGGGGGCGGTTGGTTTTTTATTTTGGAACACCCCCTCCCCCCATAACAGAGAAAGTAGTTAATAGTGTATACAAACAGCTTGAGCAAATTCTTGTATTTCGGCAGTAGCAAAAATAAACTCTGGAAAAGTTATGGACACATACACGAACAAATTTAAGATGACCAAAAAAAATTTATGAGTTCTATCCATTTGCCCAAATAATTCATTGAGCTTTAATCTATGATAATTAAAATTACTTTTGTAAAGCTTTAGGCCTTTGATGAAAGAAAGACTGGGAGGAAGCCGCCTGTTAAAAAAGAGACATAACTAAGCCATCAGCATGCTGATTTCCTTCTGTGACAGGACCAGGTAATTCTGTATGGGATCAAATATGTTGAATAAAAACAGGATGAGTTTGTTTATGAAGGCTTTGAATAGAGTAAATACTGATAGCAAGGAGCAGCCTGAGGAATAAGCCAAGCTAGCTTAAAACAATCGCAGAATATCTTGAGCCATACAATGAAAATCAGTTCCAATACATTAGAGAGTTGATTGGGGGATTGTTTAAAAGCAGAGAGTGGGTGGTGGTAATGCCAGGGTCACAAAAGAGAGCACCATATTCTAGCATCATCACATCATGTAATGGCTCCTTTGCCTGATTTGTTGGCTTCATCCGAAAAATTTGTTAGTGCATTGGGAATCAGATGTGTACTTATGTCAGAAAACATCTATATAGCAATGGAATTCCACACAGGTTTTAGAGGAAGAAGATGAGAAACTTGTCCTCCAAACCCAGCGAAAGCTACTTGCCATTCTTCTGAGGTCTGTAAGAGAAAATTGAATTTATCAGGATCTTGTCCAGTGAGTTGAATAAGAGTAATTCTTTGCTGATTTTGGATTTTAAAAAATTGTTTTGGCGTATTGAATAGAAATAACCATTCTAACCTAGCTAAAGTGGGAGCTAATTGTCCAAATGCTGCTGCAAGGGAAAGGGGGGTATTTAAATCAAATAAACAGAAACGTAGATCTATGCATCTGTGAACAAGTTGCCTTTGCTCTAACGCTCTAAGCCACTAGTTGTAACTGTTGTAATGCAAAGGAGTTCGAATGTGGGGTGAATTTATATCGGTATCTCCTTTAAGAGAGGCAAAAAGATGAGAGAGCTGCATTCAGGGTTCCCAGAGAAGGTCAGAACCAATCGACATTACCTAAAAGCAGTTGGAGAGAATGTCATGTTCTTTTTTGGAACAGATAATTGTAACTTATGAGGTTTAATGAAAATATTAGCAATAATATAGCCAAGATAGGTGTATGGGCTCTCTGAATTTTGTCTTGGATAAGCTGCAAATGAAAGTTTTTTGTTGTTGTTTAAATGAGGCTAATAGGTGTTTTAGAACAGTTAAATTTAGATCTTTAGTTGATGAAGCAAATAAGATGTCATTCGTATAATGAAATATATAAGTATTAGGAAATTTTTGTCTAATGGGTTATATCTCATTTACCCACCACTGACAGAAAGGAAGGTTATTAAATATGCTGAGGGGGAACTTTCCATTGATAAAGAGATTTGGGTGCCTGATTATTCAAATTAGGTACAAAAAAGGCAAATCTTCTTTTATCATCAGGGTATAAAGGTATAGAGAAAAAGCAGTCTTTACACCAATAACAGTAACATGGTAATTGTGAGGGATAACAGCGGAAAAGCGAGCTCCAGGCTGGAGTGACCCAAAAGAATGAAGACAAGCATTAACGACATGGAGATCATGTAAGAGTCTCCATTTACCAGAATTTGGGGGAATGCAAAATAGAGGTACTAGATGATGATTCTACGTGGCCAGCCTGAAGTTGTTCTTAGATTAGCTAATGTAAATATTTAAGTTTATATCCCTTAATTGGCCACTGATCTACTCAAACAGGGGGACCGTCTATCTAGGAAAGTTGAAGTAAGTGTTTTGCAGAGGTCCCCAGCAAAAAGGATGCTGAGGTATAAAAATGTCACAACCCCATTGAGACAGGTCTCATCCCCAGAGACAAAGGCAAGGAAGGGTAAAATATAGGGTTGGAAAATAGCAGTTCGATTTTGGAGCATTTCCCATAGGATTTTGGCATTTTGGAGGAGATTATTTTTACCACCAACCCCTTGAATGTCTAAAACTAGAAACTGAGTGTGCCCATTAGAAGGCCAGGATTGTTTAGCTATGACAGAAACATCAGCTCCTGTATCTACAATGCCCTTCATGGGCATCTGATTAACTAAACATGTAATATAAGGTTTATAGAGTGATATCAACTGAGTCCAGTAAGCATCTATGGAATTGGATCACTGATTTTGGCAATCTTCATCAAGGGTTTGTGGGGTTGGATGAAGGATAATCATGAATTGTGTCAATTGAGTTAGTCGGGACTTCTTAAAGATAGAACAAATTATAATATGAATCAGTATCAAGGCAAACAAAAATTCCTTTCATGGTCCAATTTGAATTACCTAAATTAATATTAATCTATGACGTTTGGTTGGAAGGGGCTCAACAAGTCTGTGGGGATCTTTTTTACTTCTCCCATCACATCTAATTTTGTATCTTGGATTATAGATAAATCTAATCTTGTATTGCTCTCAGTAGTCATAAACAAATCTTTTATTGTCTTAGGGCTCTGGAGGGAGCCAGATGGAATCTGGGAGTACTGGAACTCCAAGCTGGGAATGTAGGAGGTCATTCATATTACATTGCACCATCCAGTGCATTCAGCTCCTCATTTCTGAAATTGTATTTCCTTCTTTGTTAACTTCAGATTGGCATTGATTAGCCCATTAAAAGCCCTTTTTACATTTTGGGCATACTTTAGATGGGGGTTTGTTGGACTGAGAATTATTAACATCCTTTTGTTTACACTGTCTTTGGAAATGGCCTGCTTTTCCACATTTGACACCATTAGGAGGCCACAGGAATGCTGCTAGGATCTGGGCTTTATGTTCTTCCGGGCCAACATTTTTGTGTGCTTTGATCATACCAGCAAGAGAATGGGTGGAAGTAGTAACTGGAATGAAGTTCTTTTACAGTCAGAACTTTCGTTCTCATAAGCCAATGAGAGATATAAGATGGCAGCCGCCTCTTTATTGTTTGGCTGTCTCTCGTCTGATGGTGGAAAAAGTCTTTGTGGGTGTATTAGGATCAGGGACTTGACTGGTCTGTTCATTAACCATCTGAAGGCTGGCAAGTTGTTGAGCCACTGTTCCAAAAGCACCTTGTCCTACTAATTAATCCTAAGTAATATTTATGGGAGGTTGATACCTTTGGTTATGAGCAACAATGGACCAGCATTCATCTCTCCATTCCCGAAGTCCCAGATTATACTGGGCAGTGGTAAGAGCTGTTTTCATAAGGGCTTCCCAGTCATAAGGTATCATTTCATACATATTTTGCAATAAACTCTATTATTCCTCTAGTAAAATGACTTTGAACCCCATTCTCTGTAACACTCTTTGAGACCTTTATATATGGAGAATGGGAACCTGTCATGGGCAGGATCATGTCCTGTTTCTCTAATGACAGGGAATTCTCCTGTTTAAGTTGCCTCCTAAAGGCATTTCTAGAAAGAGCTTTGTAGGCACAGATCATTTACTATATTATTAATTGGCAGAAACTAGGCTGAGTGATGCTCAAAAGGAGGTTTGTTTTTGTTTTTAAAAGTTCCTTCTTTTTCTCTTCATACGTTGCCTAATTTGATTCCCACCAGTTAAATATTTCAATTTAACAAACCCTAAACGGCCCCATAATTGATCATCAATTCTTTCCCAAGATTCTGAATCAAGTGTCCCGTGGCTGGGATACCAGGGACAATGCTTTTGAATATCATTTAAAAGTTCAGATTTGCTTTGATGATGCTTTAGCTCCAATTCCTTTAAGTGAAGCTTTTAGTTGTCCAGGAGACAAAGACTTCTCCATAAAAAGGTAGGAAAGCAAGAGTGAAAACGGGAGTTCTGGGCACAGTTCTTGGCAGTTCAGGTCTGGTAAAGGAAAGGTGGAAAATGAACACAGAATTATTAATGTGCACTGGTGCAAGCTATTGTTGGGAAAAAAAATGAAATACCTTGATGAATGCTGTAAGAACTCTGCATTTTGATAGAAAACTCTGTTTAAAACGTTGATTTAGATTTACTTGCTAAGCTTGCCTGTTCTGCCTGATTGTATCTACCACACATGGATGATTAACCTAGTTGAAATGCTAAGAATTGAAGTGTTGTAAACCTCCTTCCCGGACCCTGGACCCCTGACTCCGTTGATTTACAATGTGTCCTGTAGGCCTGTTTGCACATACCAGAT
>NW_008360167.1:381634-421704 GCF_000622305.1 Nannospalax galili
AAAAAGAAAAAGAAAAAAAAATTGAAATACCTTGATGAATGCTGTAAGAACTCTGCATTTTGATAGAAAACTCTGTTTAAAATGTTGATTTAGATTTACTTGCTAAGCTTGCCTGTTCTGCCTGATTTGTATCTACCACACATGGATGATTAACCTAGTTGAAATGCTAAGAATTGAAGTACTGTAACCTCCTTCCTGGACCCTGGACCCCAGACTCAGTTGATTTACAATGTGTCCTGTAGGCCTGTTTGCACATACCAGATAACCGATAAGGAACAAAGAGAAGGAAGTTGCACCAGGCTTACACCAGATCTAGCCTTCCTGGAAAAGATGTTTAACCGAAACTATAGCTTTTAGAAGATGTTTGATCAAAGTGTCTGCTGAGGAATGCTTTTTGTGTAATGACTATGTGGGCCTATATAATCTGTATCTGAAACTGAATGGGGGTCGATCGTTCTGACCAGACTTGCATGTCTTGGGAAACCGGTCGCCCCCAGCCGGCTGGAAAGTAAAGACTCTGCTTGATTTTTACATCTCCAATCCCGTGTATTTGTTACCTGGAGGGGACCCATCGAGTCACGGACCCTAACACTATCAAGAAAGCCTGTGCTTGTCATCATGAACGTACACTGTGGGTGACTGCAAACATCCAATATCTCCTTATTTTTTTGGACTTCTCCAGGTGCTGACCCACGAGCTAGTGCTTTGCAGTGAACTATTCAAGGAAAACCTTGCTCTCATTGTCGAACAATTTCATATGTAACTGTATATGTTCAATGTTTCCCTTTTATCTGATCTGTGAGTTCAGAGTACAAAATCTCTTCCTCAAATGGGGCACCACACCACACCCTGGGTGTTATTAATTACACCAACATTACAACTACCCTGAAAAAAAAATCCTGGCTCTTAAAATAAGTTTTTAAGAGTGGCCCTGAATCTGGAGGACACCTGCTCCCCTAGATGTCTCTCAGAACTGAGCTGATGGGCCAGATTCACACTCACCTTTTTTTTTTTTTTTTTTTTTTTTTTTTTAAAAAAGGGTCTCCCTATAGTCCCAGCTGGCCTAGAACTCACTATGTAGACCAGGCTGGCCTTGAATTCACAGAGATCTGCCTACTTCTGCCTCCTGAGTGCTGGGATCAAAGACATGCGCCACCATGGCCTGACCACACTCACATCTTTATTTCACACAGTTTCTCCAGCCTCCTTGGGGAAGTACAGGTTCAGCTCACCCTTAGTCTTCACAGACCATCCAGTCTCTTCATCCCTAGTTCACATTCATCCTTCTCAACCTCCTGTGTTCAGTGGAGGTGGGGCAAGCACTGCCTTTCAGCGCTTTGATATGTTAATTCTCAAACATAAGCACATTCATTCATTCATTATCTTTTTAAATAGAGTACCAAATTGAGGTTGCCAAGGACATGCCCCAGTCTTTACGTCCGAGAATACACAGTTTTGTTAGGGTTAATTCAAAGGCATTAGTCCAGATTATGTGCATTAATAAAAGTCATTCCCACAAAATCTATTTTTAATCAAAAATCTTTCCCACAAAATGTATTTTTAACGAAAGCAACTGACTGAGGGAAGCAGGTGCTTGATATCTGTAGGTGTTTTGTTTTTTTGTTTTTTTTGAGACAGAGATATCTGTCTCTGCCTCAGTAGTTTCTATTAAATATATGTGTATGAGTCCTTTGCCTACATGTATGTAAATACACCATATGCATGTGTGTGCAATCCTCACGGAGGCCAGAAGAGGGTGTCAGATCACCCAGAACTGGAGTTAGGGATAGTTGTTAGCCTCCATGTGGGTGTTAGGATCCAAATCCAGGTCCTCTGTAAGACAGCCAGTGCCCTTAACATGCTGAGCCATCCCTCTGGCCCCTAGTAGTTTACATTTTTAAGTGTTTACCCTCCACCTTATTTGATATCTTACAAGAATATATACAGTCTAGTCACACAGAAAATAACTGAGGAAATTAGGATGAAGAAAAAAGTAAAGGCAATGAAATAAACTGCAGAAAGTGTACACAAACACCATAAAACAAAGCTCTGACCTAGGAGTAACACAGAGGGCAATATGGTGAGTTATCAGATTATGTCCACAGATGTACTCAAACCACCTGTTAAAAGAATCATGCAAAACAATTCCTACTAATAAGGCAAACAAGAAATCTCTCCCACAAGAGGAAGGGTTATTGTAAGGGCTAAGCAACAACCTCAACCACATCCCATAACAGAGATGATTGCATTTCAGATAAAGCTGCTCATAGGAAGATATCTAGTCAATATGGAGGCATCACTTTATAGTAAAGCTATAAAAACAGATCTTAAAGAGACTAGAATGATAGGGATGGATACAAGTCCAGGTATAGCTTCTCTGATGACCTGTAGAAGAATAGCAAAGTTCGGGTGGGTATCCACACAAATCTCTTGCTGTTGTAGAGGAAGAGCCCCAACCATAGCCCTGCTGAAGAGCAACCTGAGACATCTGCATATTTTGTGCCTTATCACCTCTGATTTTCCTCTTCACCCCACTCATAGACTTAGCTGCTTTCTCCATTTGATTTTATTTTATTAGTATTTCATGTATGAGTGTATAAGTGCACACATGTTGTGAAGTGCCCTTGGAGGTCAGAAGAGCATGTTGGAATCCTCTGGAACTGGAACTGGAGATATGGCAGTTGTTGGACTTATGTGGGTTCTGGAATTCAAACCCAGGTCCTTTGCAAGAGCAGTCAGTGTTCTCAACTGCTGAGCCATCTCTCTGGCCTCCTTTCTTCTTCTTAGACACGGATGTAAGTACAGAGAGGGGCCTCAAAGCTGATCACAGGGTCCAAGCTCAAAAACAAGACATGCTGGTGGGCAAGCAAGAGCCCTCCCTAAATGAAAGCTGAAGAGACAGTGCCCACAAGGACTTGCAATCCTGATGCTTTCTCATGGCCACAGCACGGTAAGAAAGGAAGAGCACTGTGAAGATGAGTCACCAGAAACCATGAGGAAGAAGAAAAGGCACAGATGGAAGGAAAACACCAGTCAGCTGTGGTGAGAGGAAGGGTAGGCTGCAGCGTTCACACCTGAGTCCGCCTTCAGATGGGGCCCAAAGCTGCTGTGAGTCCTGGACTTTCTCAGCTCTCATCTGCAAAAGCCTGGATTTCCCCTCTTCTGTCTCTTTTTGCAGCTCTGTGGATTGGGTTTATCACTGGATTTGTCTAGCTTGGCAGAAATACACCTGTGAATTCTCCAGCTCATCTTGCATAAATATTCTCAGGGCAATGCTGATGATGGGATCAGACACTTCAGACTTGAAATCAACAGTAGGAGAAGACATGTTCCTGTCCAGCATGGGAGAAAGGCAGATACACTCATGCTGATATTGGTGGGATGCCACCACACTTCCAAAGGAAAGTGGCATGCAGATTCCCCTGAGCAAGACCAAGGATGCTTTGAACCATTTCTCAACCAAAATAAGTTTTCTTTCCAGCCAGTCTCCAGTTGGTCCCAAGGCTAGAGACCACATTTACTTGTCCTCTAGAAAGTATTCGTTTATGATTGTACCTATGTGTGTTCTTGTGGGTGTGTGTGTGTGAGGGTACATGTGCCCTTGTATATATGTGAGTGTGGAGGTCTGAGGTCAACTTGGGTATCTTCCTCTTGTCTACTGGAACCTTATAATGAGACCCTATTTGGAAGAAGGTTCTTTACAGATATAATTAAGATGAAATCACAATGGATGAAAGAAAGCACTAATCCAATGAGTGGAGAAAACAAAAATAGAGACATACACAGAGAGACAAAAGCCATTTGAAGGCAAAGGCGAAAACTGGAGCAATGCAGCTATGATTAAGGGGCTCCAAATATTGTCAGCCACCATAGAAGCCGGAAACAGGCAAGGAAGTTTCTTCCCTGCAGCCTTCAGAGGGAACATGTCTCTGTGGGCACCTTGATTTTGGACACTTTGCTTGCAAAACTTCAAGATAATCATAGTTGTTTTTACATTATCAAGCTATTGGTACATTGTTATGGCAGCCCTAAAAAATAATAGCAACCATTTTCTACCAGTGATAAAGAAGTGTGGCTATGTTATATGGTGCACACAAGAATCAAATGCTACTGAGTTCCAAGATGGAACACAGGCATTATCTCAAAAAAATCAAGCAAAAAGCAACACGGTAGCATTCTCCACAAGGAATGTGCCGGCAAAATAAACTAGCAGTCAGTGTTCTTAACTGCTGAGCCATCTCTCTGGCCTCCTGCTTTCTCCTTTTTAGACAATGGATATAAATACAGAGAGGGGCCTCAAAGCTGATCACAGGGTCCAAGGTCAAAAACAAGACATGCTGGTGGGCAAGCAAGAGCCCTCCCTAAATATCTGATATGAGAGTTTGAGGTGTAACTGTATGTGCCAAGTGAGCAACCGGCTGAACCTAGAACCTAGAGAGAGCAGACTCAGAGAGAGACCACTTTCAGGTCTTATATTTTCATTCTCAACACTGAGTGCTCTTGAGGAAGAGTTCTACACATCTTGCACAAAGAAGCAGGAAACATCTGGATTAATGCATCAACACATAATGCAGTCCAGAAATGAAAAGCAGAAACTTTGGGAGCTCGTGGTTACAATAGTAGTCAGAGTTCCTTCCTCCCAACCAAATGGTTAGCTCCCCCAGTGCCACAAGGTCCTTTCCTCAGCCTCTCACAGGCGCTAGACATAGAGCTGCGGCCTTCTCTATGATTTAGTCCTCATTTCCTCCTGAAAACCACCATTGGACCTAGGTCTCACCAGAACAGGAAGAGGCAGAAGGCACTTCCACAGAACCACTAGTTTGCTTGCTCCTCCTTATCTCGGTAGTCAACCTTATCTTACAGTAAGGGAAACTGAAACTAAAATAGAAATAAATATCTGGTCATAGCCCACAGTGAAATTGCAATGAAAAATGTTTATTGAACTATATAGATTTCCCCCAAAGAAATATAGCATTCAAAGTCAATTTATATACATCTTTAATATGTATTGATCAACTCTTTTAATTTGTTTAAATGAAAGGAAGTAAATTACATGTTATTATTCTATAAAACATTTTTAAACTATTATGATTAAATTGAACCAATAAATAATTTTTATGAACAATAGAAGAGATGGAAAATAAATATCAGAAGGGAATTTTTCTAGTACAATCTACAAATTGTTCCACTGATGTTTAATTTCCTGCCTTTATGACACTATGTTAATAGTATGTTTCAAGTACAAAAATGAAGAGATTAAATCTTTGGGTTTCTCTATGCATAATGCACGTGATTGTAAATATCTTGTAATAAAAGCTATACAAGACCAATACAGAGAACCTTGGAATCATTAGATCTAAATTAGTAGTAAATGAGTTCTTAGTTGGTACTAATCAGAATTACGTAGAGTATAAATGGTACCCAAGACATGGTGTGGGCAAGAAGCATTGAAGCTGCTGTTGTGTTAGCACACTGCTCTTTCCAGGTGTGCTTTCTTGAATCAGAAAGCTGAACTTTCCAGTTCCTGCTGCTTTGTAATTCAATTGGAGTCTATAAAACTATAATGATAAATAAGCTAATAATTAATATAAAATCAAATTAATGTCTTAGCAGAGTACAGACCATGGAGTACATATCAAAGGTTCAATTTTGAGGACACGTAGGAAAAAAAGAAAAGAAGGGAGATAAAAAAGAATGGAAGGAAGAGAAGGAAAGAAAAAGATCCTTTCACAGAGAAATGATGAGGCAAAAAATTATTTTGAAATATTTTAATAGTATTGTGAGTTAGAAAATAAATTACTTCTTCGGCACTTTTTTCCTTTATATATGTTCTGGCCTTTGAGTTTCAGGTTTTCCCAGAGTGAGTAAATCATTCAGGATCTGAAGGATTATAGGCCAAAGTTCTTGAATATGCTGAAGGGCTGCCTGGGACACTGCAACAAGAACTTACTGACTGATCTAGACGACTCTTCTCAGTTAGCTTCCTTGACAGTACCACATCATTACCATTGTAACACTATGCCAACCTTTTACAGGAAATCTTCCAACACGGGTACAGAACACACATTCAGAGAATGCAGCCAACTCACAGACCTGATCAATCACCACCAACGCTTGCTAATGTTCAGCTGCAAATGCAGACTCTATGGTCTTCTTTGGTCACTCATGTGGAAAGCAAATGCCCTATTAGAAATCAGAAGTACACCATTTGCCAAGAAGAGATAGAAACCAGGACAGAAATAAAGAACCCACAGATCCAGCCAGCACGGACTGGGATGTTGATTTGTCTCTCTGCTCCTGTGAAGGAGAATTCCTGGAAAGAAGCTGACTCCAAAGGGTGAATGAGTGATTAGAACTTCCACTTCATGTGGAGGGGTTGGCATGTTGCAAGCTCAGAGCCAAATTATCTTGGGCCATCCCTAGTTCCCTTAATAGCCATTTATTGTCTGCCTCTGTATGTGATCTAACATCTTTGTGACCATTATGTAATTCCTTCGGAATGTACAAACAAACCCCTAGTTTCCACCAGTGAAGTGGCTAAGAACGCTGTCAGATACCATCTGAGGCCTAAAGCTGGCATTTTCCCACTTTTCTGTAACCCACCTATTTGATATTTCAACCAATGTATTTGAAAAAATGTCTTGATTTATGGTTTTCTTTGTTCTGTTTCTAAAAAAATTTCATGAACCTGTTACTACATTAAAACATGAATCTGTGTTCCCAGGTCATAGTTACTCATATTTGGCTTCAGAATAAACTGCCACTCCACTTTGCAATGTTCCTTGATCTTAGTTGAACAATAGCAAATAATAGCTTCCAGAGCTAAAGTAACTAGATTCTTGCCCTCTTGGACCTATTAACCTCCAATAATGACTGGTCACAGAAGAGATCTACCACCTGGCATTCTTTATCTCACCACCCCTTGATTACCTCTAGTAATGGCTAACCAGGGGCCAAAGAGGAAAACTTTCCAATCACCCCCCAGCTTCTGTCCTGTATCCAGACCAGCCTGTAAGTGCACAGTGAGCTCGGATTCTTACACCGGCATCCCCTCTGCAGGTTTTTCTCCTAAATAAAAGCCTGCACTGTCATGAAGTTGTTCATTCCTTTGTCTGTCTTTCCTTCCCATTGACCTTACACTATCTTTTAGCCCCTTTGAGGTGAGAGTCGTGCTTTTGTGTCAGCACTCCCACAGAATGGTGGCTAAAGCACGTGGTATGCGAGAGAGATCAGAAAGAGCACCTGCTGAGCCCTCCGCCTGCTCTCCTTTCATTAGTAAAGTGAAGCTCAGAAAGTTATGATCACCATGTTCTAGCTACATAGGAAACAGAACTCAGGTTTTCAAATCATGAAAAAAACCCAGCTTCTTTAAATCAGTTTCCCCTTTTTATCCTGGAGCTTACTGAAAAACACAGTCTTAGAAACCTATCTGTAGCTAAGAAGAAAGTCATAGTCCCATGGTTAAAATTGTATTTAAAGCCATTCCAGAGGATGATATTTGTAATATCCTAGAGGGTCACATGGAAGTTAATTAATAGTGTGTATCAGAACCATGTTGAATCTCCCTCTGCTTTGCATTTCCTTCCTCTACCCCTCCTCCAGGCCTGTCCACATTCTACCATAGTTAAAGATGTCAACAGAGTCTGCACCTCTCAAACACAGTAGTCCCAGCATTAAAGGAAACAAAGGTAACTGCTGATCCAAGGTACCAATGTTCCAGTTTTTAATTTCTTAACTCACCACCCCTTGGTTACATTTAAGATGTGATGGGGATATTGTCTGAGCTTGAATGACATTTGCTTAGGGTTTGGAGGGTTTATTTCCTTGCTACATAAATGACTTATTTATCAATTGCCTAGAAAAACAAGAACAAGAAGATAAGTGCTGCCAGGTTTTGTGTTTGTTTTGAGACAGGGCACACGATGTACTCAGGCTGAACCTTCTGTTCTCCCTGCCACAGCTTTCCAAGTGTTCTTTCTTCATCTCTGCTGAAGCACGGGAGTCTTAGGGTAACAGAGCTGATAAATGGAACATATCATGCCACCTTTACTAAACAAGGTGCCAGGAACTCTTCCCATTCAAAATAAATAAATTTCTGTTTCTAATGAGAGGCAACAGTTCATGTTAACATCTGTAAGGAACCCTGTCTCAAAAATGAAAAGTAAAAATAGGGCTCAATGCAGTTCAGTGGCGGAGCAATTGCCTAGTGGATGGGGGACACTGCTTCCAATCCCTAAAAAGATAACAAAGGAACAGATAAAGTTCTTACGCAGGGCACCTGCCTCCTTACCCTCCACTTTCATTTCTCTTCTTAAAAAAAATTATTTATTCCTTTTATTTTATCTGTATGAGTGTATTGCCTGCAGGTATGTGAGTGCACTCATGTCAAACAATGCTGAGGAGGTCAGAAAGGGGTTTCGGATTCCCCTGGAACTGGAGTTAAGGACAGTTTGTAGCTGCCATGTGGGTGCTGGGAATCAAACCCGGGTCCTCTGCAAGAGCAGCTGGTGCTCTTAACCGCTGAGCCATCTCTCCAGCCCTTCATTTCTCTTTTTATATACTTTTGTTACTGTTCAGGAGTCTGATCGGGTTCATTTTCCCCACCAAAGAATTAAAGGTAGGAAGAATCTCAGACACAGCAGGAAACAAACATTATTAAAAGTGAAGAAACACACAGACATTTATATACTCACAGAGAGAAAGATGCTCCCCAAGTGGAGAAGGAATTCAGAAACCAAAACTCTAAAGCCCTTAGAGGGCCTGTGTCTTTTAAGCATTCTGACATAGGCAGGCCCTTCTCCCTAATTTTAGATTGGCCAACTTGAACCTTCAGCTGAGCATCGATGACACAGTCCTGTAATTCCAGCACTTCAGATGTGGACCCAGGAGAATCAGCAGTTAGAGGTAAGCCTGGGCTGTATGAGCCCCTGTCTCATACAAACAAACAAACAAACAAAATCTACTTATTCATACAAAAGGAAGAAAACACATTACCACTTCTAATTGGGCTGTAAATCCCTACTTCAAAAGTTGCCTTTTTTCCCTTGATAATGAATTACAGGAGATATACTATTGTAGAAAATTTAGACTATGAAGGTTATATATGAAGAAAATACAATTGCTGTAATTAATTTCTACAAGTGCTACAGGCAGAGAGACTAGACACCAAAGTTTTCTTTTCTCCAGGAAGCAGTTTATTGGTGCTAACACCTGGCTCTATGGGTTCATATCCACAACAGAGCCTTGAACAATGAAAGACCCACCCAGCCTTTTATACCCTCTGTTAGCTTCCCTTTACAGTTCAGTTTCTTTGTCTCCCACACATGGTAATACACATCTCCGGATGCACCATGCTGCAAGGCAGACCTTGTACCTATACCTGATCAGGCATGAACCATTCTTTTTTGTTGTTGTCCTGGGGGTTCCTGCCCCAGTAATTCCTGTATGCAAACACCACTAAGAGTTACTTATATGAAAACATAATACTTTGTTTTCAGTACCTTAGCTAAGCTTCCTTCTGGGTTACCTGTGTCTATATCCACATCTTTCAGAGACTCTAGGGCCTGAAGAACCTGCAGTAAAACCAAAAGTCCTATTGGAATCAAGAAACAACTTGCAAATAAAATCTACTATGTGAAAAACCTGCAACCAATGCTAAATGGACTCTATTTGTGTCAACTGGTAAGAGGGGAACAAAGAAATCTCACCTTAAAAACCAGATGTGGTAGCACACATCTGTTATCACAGCACTCAGGAGGCAGGAGAGGGAGGAGGATCAGGAATTCAGACCATCTTTGCCTACACAGTGAGAGGGAGTTCCATCCCCACCATTTGGCAGTGGGCATCTTCTCATTCTTCTTCTCATTCTGCAATACGTTGGCATTTTCCCAAAGCACGTTTTCCCAAAACATGTTTTTATTGGCAGTGTTGCATCATTGAGATAAAGTATAACTGAATTATAGTTATCAATCATTGTCTTCGCTACTGAAAATATTTTTATTCAAATAATAAGCTTTATTGGGCTCAGAAGTTGGTTAGTAATTTCAAAAGTCATGATTAATAGAAACAAAAGTTATCAATAGCAGCTTTTAAAGAATCATTTCTTCATTAGAAGAAAGAATTAGTGTCCAATGTAATGAGAACTTTCTTCCTTTTCTAGTCTTAGAGTGTCTCTTATGGAAAAATCCATATTTTCTTGAAATTCTTTGTAAGTATTTATGACCGGAAGGGCTAAACAGTTATTACATTTGTTTCCAACAGGAAAGTCCACATGCAGACATTCAGTTGAAGGAGAGGGTTTAAATCTGCAGGTGAAATGGAGCTACAACCAGTTGCAAAAACAAGGGTGTCTTCCATCGTTGCTGCAGATTTACCATCCTCAACAGTTTTTAGGTAAGTGCTCCAAAACCCCAAAGCTTGCACATCAGGTACTATATGTACTGTGAAAAGATCACTGAGGGTTTTTGCAGAAAGATTCTCAGGTTTATGAAAGAGGATGTTATAAAATGCTTCTGGGTAAGTCTGAATTTTCTCCAAAACACCAAGAGTTCTCAGACCCTGCTTAAAACTCTCAAAGGGTGCTTGGACTCTCTTAATTATATGGTAGAAAAGTATGTCTTTTACCAACATGTATTTATCATGTAATATTGTTATAAGTCTTAGACATTCAATAAACTCTAAGTAGTTACAGCATTCGTTTATTACAGAGTTTAAGTCAGCCATATTTGTTGCAGTATTTATCCTGATTATAATCTGTGCCACATGGAAGTCAGAAACATCATCCATATTTGGCTGGCTGTTCTCTGGTCCATAAGCAATGCAATTAAACAAAGTTTTAGAGAAGAAACCAGGTGAGGGACCACCATGAACTATAGAAATGACAAGCATTTTTCTAGCTTCATAGTAAAGATTCTCTTTCAGAGCTTGAGAATTTAGAGATAAGTTCTTTGATAAGGACCCTCCAAACAATGATGAATTTTCAAGATGTTGCATTAAAACACTGAGAAATTCTTGCTTTGATCCGGGATGTTCTCTTCCAAGTGCATCATTTTCATTAAGATATACTACTTCAATTGTGTATGATTTTATTGTAATAATTTTGTGTCGTCTTCCCAAGGATAAGTTCCTCGAAGTAGACATAAACATTGAGTTTTGAGACACATTTTCAAGTTCTTCAGAGGTCTATGTTCCTGACAGTGATAAGTTTCCTGCTCCTAGCCTACTTCAGGTATTACCATTTAATCACAAATCTTTGCCAACTGAATACACAGAGAAACTACCCCACAGTTGTTGTAATTTGAATTCGTCAGATAACTACATTAATGCTTCAAGGAGGAATCAGAGATAGGAAGAGTTCAAGTGACTGAATGAGTTCATGCAGTCTGGAAGTATCAGAGCCAGAGCCCCATCCAGGGTGACTAACTGCAGATGTGTGTTTCTAATCACAGGGTCTCTAACCCTCCTTCTGTGGTACAGAATTAAATACTGTGGGGAAAATCCCAGCCCAGGACAAGCTGAGGAGACCAGAGCTAATGTTCTGGTCCCAGGGCTGGTGACAGGGCTTTGGAAGTGTAACAGTAACAAAATGGGAGTAACAAAAAGCTCAGAGCAACAAGACCACTCTCCCCACGTCACTCTAGGATGACTGTCACGGAGAGAGCAACAAGACCACCCTCCCCACGTCACTCTAGGATGACTGCCACGGAGAGAGCAACAAGACCACCCTCCCCACGTCACTCTAGGGTGACTGGCACGGAGAGAGCAACAAGACCACCCTCCCCACGTCACTCTAGGGTGACTGTCACAGAGAGAGCAACAAGACCACCCTCCCCACGTCACTCTAGGGTGACTGTCACGGAGAGAGCAACAAGACCACCCTCCCCACGTCACTCTAGGGTGACTGCCACGGAGAGAGCAACAAGACCACTCTCCCCACGTCACTCTAGGGTGACTGCCACGGAGAGAGCAACAAGACCACCCTCCCCACGTCACTCTAGGGTGACTGCCACGGAGAGAGCAACAAGACCACTCTCCCCACGTCACTCTAGGGTGACTGCCACGGAGAGAGCAACAAGACCACTCTCCCCACGTCACTCTAGGGTGACTGCCACGGAGAGAGCAACAAGACCACTCTCCCCACGTCACTCTAGGGTGACTGCCACGGAGAGAGCAACAAGACCACTCTCCCCACGTCACTCTAGGGTGACTGCCACGGAGAGAGCAACAAGACCACTCTCCCCACGTCACTCTAGGGTGACTGCCACGGAGAGAGCAACAAGACCACTCTCCCCACGTCACTCTAGGGTGACTGCCACGGAGAGAGCAACAAGACCACTCTCCCCACGTCACTCTAGGGTGACTGCCACGGAGAGAGCAACAAGACCACTCTCCCCACGTCACTCTAGGGTGACTGCCACGGAGAGAGCAACAAGACCACTCTCCCCACGTCACTCTAGGGTGACTGCCACGGAGAGAGCAACAAGACCACTCTCCCCACGTCACTCTAGGGTGACTGCCACGGAGAGAGCAACAAGACCACTCTCCCCACGTCACTCTAGGGTGACTGCCACGGAGAGAGCAACAAGACCACTCTCCCCACGTCACTCTAGGGTGACTGCCACGGAGAGAGCAACAAGACCACTCTCCCCACGTCACTCTAGGGTGACTGCCACGGAGAGAGCAACAAGACCACTCTCCCCACGTCACTCTAGGGTGACTGCCACGGAGAGAGCAACAAGACCACTCTCCCCACGTCACTCTAGGGTGACTGCCACGGAGAGAGCAACAAGACCACTCTCCCCACGTCACTCTAGGGTGACTGCCACGGAGAGAGCAACAAGACCACTCTCCCCACGTCACTCTAGGGTGACTGCCACGGAGAGAGCAACAAGACCACTCTCCCCACGTCACTCTAGGGTGACTGCCACGGAGAGAGCAACAAGACCACTCTCCCCACGTCACTCTAGGGTGACTGCCACGGAGAGAGCAACAAGACCACTCTCCCCACGTCACTCTAGGGTGACTGCCACGGAGAGAGCAACAAGACCACTCTCCCCACGTCACTCTAGGGTGACTGCCACGGAGAGAGCAACAAGACCACTCTCCCCACGTCACTCTAGGGTGACTGCCACGGAGAGAGCAACAAGACCACTCTCCCCACGTCACTCTAGGGTGACTGCCACGGAGAGAGCAACAAGACCACTCTCCCCACGTCACTCTAGGGTGACTGCCACGGAGAGAGCAACAAGACCACTCTCCCCACGTCACTCTAGGGTGACTGCCACGGAGAGAGCAACAAGACCACTCTCCCCACGTCACTCTAGGGTGACTGCCACGGAGAGAGCAACAAGACCACTCTCCCCACGTCACTCTAGGGTGACTGCCACGGAGAGAGCAACAAGACCACTCTCCCCACGTCACTCTAGGGTGACTGCCACGGAGAGAGCAACAAGACCACTCTCCCCACGTCACTCTAGGGTGACTGCCACGGAGAGAGCAACAAGACCACTCTCCCCACGTCACTCTAGGGTGACTGCCACGGAGAGAGCAACAAGACCACTCTCCCCACGTCACTCTAGGGTGACTGCCACGGAGAGAGCAACAAGACCACTCTCCCCACGTCACTCTAGGGTGACTGCCACGGAGAGAGCAACAAGACCACTCTCCCCACGTCACTCTAGGGTGACTGCCACGGAGAGAGCAACAAGACCACTCTCCCCACGTCACTCTAGGGTGACTGCCACGGAGAGAGCAACAAGACCACTCTCCCCACGTCACTCTAGGGTGACTGCCACGGAGAGAGCAACAAGACCACTCTCCCCACGTCACTCTAGGGTGACTGCCACGGAGAGAGCAACAAGACCACTCTCCCCACGTCACTCTAGGGTGACTGCCACGGAGAGAGCAACAAGACCACTCTCCCCACGTCACTCTAGGGTGACTGCCACGGAGAGAGCAACAAGACCACTCTCCCCACGTCACTCTAGGGTGACTGCCACGGAGAGAGCAACAAGACCACTCTCCCCACGTCACTCTAGGGTGACTGCCACGGAGAGAGCAACAAGACCACTCTCCCCACGTCACTCTAGGGTGACTGCCACGGAGAGAGCAACAAGACCACTCTCCCCACGTCACTCTAGGGTGACTGCCACGGAGAGAGCAACAAGACCACTCTCCCCACGTCACTCTAGGGTGACTGCCACGGAGAGAGCAACAAGACCACTCTCCCCACGTCACTCTAGGGTGACTGCCACGGAGAGAGCAACAAGACCACTCTCCCCACGTCACTCTAGGGTGACTGCCACGGAGAGAGCAACAAGACCACTCTCCCCACGTCACTCTAGGGTGACTGCCACGGAGAGAGCAACAAGACCACTCTCCCCACGTCACTCTAGGGTGACTGCCACGGAGAGAGCAACAAGACCACTCTCCCCACGTCACTCTAGGGTGACTGCCACGGAGAGAGCAACAAGACCACTCTCCCCACGTCACTCTAGGGTGACTGCCACGGAGAGAGCAACAAGACCACTCTCCCCACGTCACTCTAGGGTGACTGCCACGGAGAGAGCAACAAGACCACTCTCCCCACGTCACTCTAGGGTGACTGCCACGGAGAGAGCAACAAGACCACTCTCCCCACGTCACTCTAGGGTGACTGCCACGGAGAGAGCAACAAGACCACTCTCCCCACGTCACTCTAGGGTGACTGCCACGGAGAGAGCAACAAGACCACTCTCCCCACGTCACTCTAGGGTGACTGCCACGGAGAGAGCAACAAGACCACTCTCCCCACGTCACTCTAGGGTGACTGCCACGGAGAGAGCAACAAGACCACTCTCCCCACGTCACTCTAGGGTGACTGCCACGGAGAGAGCAACAAGACCACTCTCCCCACGTCACTCTAGGGTGACTGCCACGGAGAGAGCAACAAGACCACTCTCCCCACGTCACTCTAGGGTGACTGCCACGGAGAGAGCAACAAGACCACTCTCCCCACGTCACTCTAGGGTGACTGCCACGGAGAGAGCAACAAGACCACTCTCCCCACGTCACTCTAGGGTGACTGCCACGGAGAGAGCAACAAGACCACTCTCCCCACGTCACTCTAGGGTGACTGCCACGGAGAGAGCAACAAGACCACTCTCCCCACGTCACTCTAGGGTGACTGCCACGGAGAGAGCAACAAGACCACTCTCCCCACGTCACTCTAGGGTGACTGCCACGGAGAGAGCAACAAGACCACCCTCCCCACGTCACTCTAGGGTGACTGCCACGGAGAGAGCAACAAGACCACTCTCCCCACGTCACTCTAGGGTGACTGCCACGGAGAGAGCAACAAGACCACCCTCCCCACGTCACTCTAGGGTGACTGTCACGGAGAGAGCAACAAGACCACCCTCCCCACGTCACTGTAGGGTGACTGTCACTATGTCTAAAGTAACAGCTGTTGCTGTGTGAGGCCTCCCCGGTGTCAGCACTGTGCTGCACTCTGTGTATTACTCACCAGCTCTTCACGACACTTTGATGGAGGAGGTTCCATTATTCTGATCTTCCATAGGAGAAAATTAACACCCCAAGAGGTCAAAATCCCATCACCACTAAAGGGCAGAGCAGACACACAAGGTTGGGACTGCTGGTGGAAGGTTACAAGGGTAACCTTTGAGGGCAGAATTGGGGGCAACGACCCTACACTTCCCTGTGCCATAGCTTCTTCAAACCAAGGACTTTGCTGGCATGTCAGACTACGGGGATTAAGTAAGAAATACATGTGGCAAAGCACTCAAGAAATAGTAGGTGCTTGTTTTTGTTGTTCATTAAGAGAGAGTAGTAGCCAGTGGGAAGGAGAAAGGTCACTCAAATGCTGCAGATAGGTTTACTCAAAAGACCCACTTTCAGAGCTGGAGAGATGGCTCAGGGTTAAGTGCACTGGCTACTCTTAGAAAGGACCTGGGTTCAATTCCCAGCACCCACACGGCGGCTACCAACTGTCTGTAACTCCAGTTCCAGGGAATGCAATGCCATCTTCTCACCTCCACAGGCATTGCAGTGCAATTACATACACACAGGTAATACACTCATACACATAAAATAAAAATAATAAATAAAACATTTTTAAAGACCCATTTTCTTAGACTCAAAATGGGAAAGCAGCCTTAACAAGACCCTCACATCTTAGCATGCTCACCTGCAAATGTGCTCACTGTAGGTATGGTGTTTCTGGGAATGCCTAGCCAGGGGGAATTTCAAGCCCTTCTGAGAGGGAGGCAGCCCATCTTCAAGTAGCAGGAGGGTGGCATTTATTCCAGTCTATCCCAATCATTTGGACTTGGAAGACCCAAATAGCAACTGAAGTCATTCCAGGGAGCCCCAAAGTGTGATTTTTTTTTTCTTTAATCTGTTTTGTCTGTGATATGTCTGTGGTGCATCTGTGAATGTGTGTGTGTGTGTGTGTGTGTGTGTGTGTGTGTGTGTGTGTGTTATAAATATGGCAGCACATAGAGACGTGTGGCTACACATGCTCATGTACACCCATACAGACGCTAGAGGAAGGTATGGAGTAGCTTCCTCCTTAAGACAATATCTCACTGAACTGGAACCTCATGGTTTCAACTTGCCTGCCTGGTCAATGAGCTCCTGTGATCCTCCTGTCTCTGCTTCACTCCCATCCCCAAAGCCGGACTTATAGGCACGCACAGCCATGTCCAACAACTTTTCATACAGACACTTGGGATTCAAACTCAAGCCCCAATGCTTGCACAGCAAGCACTCTTACCCATGAGAAATGTCCCCAGGCCCTGCTTCATTGCTGGTTTTCTCATACCACAGATGCTCCTCACAGGCCTGGTCCACAGTCACCAAGGACAGCCCTGAAACTTCTCATGTAGCATTTTAAAAGTATGGGAGATTTTATACAAACATAAATTCCAATACCAAAGGCTCAGACTTTTGGTTTCTTTAAAATTCAAGGCAAGGGGCTGGAGACATGGCTCAGCGGTTAAGTGCACTGACTGCTTTTCAGAGGACCCAGTTTCAGCTCCCAGCACCCACATGGTGGCTAACAACCATCCATAACTACAGTTCCAGAGGATCTTATACCTTCTTCTGACCTCCATGGCCACTGCATGACACAGGTGCACTTACATACATGCAGGCAATACACTCATACACGTAGAATAAAAATAGTAAATAAAATACAGTAAAAAAATAAAATTCAAGGCAGTAGCATACAGAGCTATAGTCATAAAGTCTGTATCAGCTCATGAGTCAGCCTGCTATAACTTTCTCTTTTCTTCTTTCTATCTCCATTCTAAGCATGCTTTCCCTAACGCTTTGGGCTTCACTCTCTCAAGCTTCCCAACCTACCAGGTGGCTGCCTGTCTGTCACGTGGATAACCTCCCTGCCGGTGAGGTATGAGACTTACAGTTTGCCTACCCTGGGGTTTTTCATTTGAGCTCTAATAAAATTGAGTGTGTGTGTGTGTGTGTGTGTGTGTGTATTTTAAAAAATTCAATATACAAAAATATCTTCCAGAGAGGAAAAATTGGTAATAGATTTTGTACATTCAGTGTTACTCAGAAGTAGGCACAGTGTTGACAGTCTTGCTCAGAGCAGATTTTCGTGGTATTTAAAGCACATGCAGAAGGGACTCTAGGCAGGAAGAAATTAGAATAAATGAGTCAGGGAGTGTTTTTCAGCGTGTGCACAGGACATACATCTCATACGTTAAGCAAGCCTGAGAAGGTGACTATGAGGAACTGCAGTGCACTATAAGTAGCATTGTGTGGGGGTAGTATATGATGGGAAGGAACAGCAGGCTATAAATAAACTTACATAACACACTACAGAGAGAGAGAGAGAGAGAGAGAGAGAGAGAGAGAGAGAGAGAGAAGAGAGGGAGAGCTATGGGAATGTCTCCAATGTCTGATGGGAATTAAGTGAATTCACAGACAGGCATTTTCATTTTCGTTCTTACTCTACCAACCTCTGTTCAGGACAATTACCACCCTAAATAGCCCTGCAGTTAAGTGAGGAAGCTGACAGGAAATGGCTGACAGCCTCACCCTTCTCCCCAGCCCCCTCAATTTCCTTATTACAGCCACTGTGATACCAACCCCATTAAGACACTAAAGAATCGTCCCAAAACTGAAAACGCTGCATAAGGAAAATGTGGCAGTTGGATAACAAATCAGATTTTTGCTCTTTAGGTCATACTGAGCTACGCCTCCACCTCACCTTCGACTGCAGCAGAGGACTCCAGGCAGGAAATGTGCAGCTGTGTACAGAGAGAGATCAACGGAGAGCAGACCCTGTTCTCTTAGTTCCCAAGTCTTCGAGGGCTAGGCACACATCTGGCAGCAGCCCAGACAGAAGGTGCCGCCCAAAACCTATAGCTTCTCATTCAATCAGGGAATCCGGGTGCTCTCAGGCACGTGCTGCGCTGCCGCAGAGCCCACGCCACCTCCTTCCTGATTTCTGTCTGCTCCTCTTAGTTCAACTCTTCTCATGTTAACATTGGGTGTTGTTTTTCCCTCACAATTTCAATCACTATCTGTTCTACCTCTAAAAATACTTCTAGCGTGGGGTGTTTAGAAGTGGCAGAATTCTTGCCTGCCATGCATGAGGGCTTGGTTTCAATCCTGAGCATCCAAAAACAAAAACAAAAATGGATTACCATCGTGAATGACTTGTACTTCTCTAGCGCTTCCCTTCCTGATGATTCTACGGGTCTTTACAGCATACAAACTATTGTAATTCTGACCTTACCTTTTCGCTATAGGAAAACACATACAGAGAGAGAGAGAGAGAGAGAGAGAGAGAGAGAGAGAGAGAGAGAGAGAGAGGTGCGTGCACTGCACGTACACATTTTAGGAAGAGAGGTGGTCCTTGGTAAATAGTGATCAAACCAATTAAGAAACTGTAACTATAATATGTTCATTATTCACTCATTCAACCACTACCTCCTAACTTCTTTTCATGTGTTAAGTATATTAATTTTTCCCTGTTTTTTCTAGAAATTCACATCTATTTATTGACAAATATTTAATTAAGTAGGGAAATTCATTTATATAAAACAAAAATGGAAAGGTCAAATATATCAGAAGACAACTTATTAATGGTTGTTACAGATTTGAAATTGAGCCCCCTTTTCAAAATCAGCATATTTATACTAGTTAATCCACTAAATTAGCATCTTTGACTAAGAAACCCCAAAACTTTAAGGAAAGGAAGTCTTTTAGAAAAGTAACCTTTTGGAAAGGAAAATTTTAGTTTCAAAATAAATGTGATTCCTCCTCATTTCAAAAATTATATAATTTTTCTGATGTGAAGTAGAAAAGGTTAATTACTTGTGAAAAAGCAATGCACATCTTAACCTAAAAAAAAACAGTGGAAAAATAAATAAATAAAACCTCTTTACTTATATATAGACCCAAGATGAATTGAAGCTTTTTTACAGCTAAATGTTAAAGTAGTTTAAAGATGTGTGGTTATTAGAGCTTTTGACCTTTTTGTATTTGTTAATTTTATTTTCTAGTTCAGTGAATATCATAACACTTCCACAGTATATTACATTCAAAGCAAGATCATTTCTATCAATAATTTCTCTGGGGCTGTAGGAGACTCAAGGCAAAACCCTACAAAGCAAAGCAAACGGCGAAGCACGGTGTCATCACGGCATTGTCGCAGTAGAATGTGTGGCTGTTAGCTAAACTTTAAATTAGCAGGCTGCCTAACAGCTCCACAGAAAGAAGAAACACGGCAGACAGAAGGTGGGACTCAACAGCTGCTGTCCAAATACTCTACCTTGGCTTCTGCTTCTCTCTTGCTGTCTCACCATGTATAAAGGGAAAGACAGACTGCTTGCTCCTTATTGGTACAGAACCAATGGGAAAGAATAGAAAAGCTTAACGTTTATGTTCCACCATGATTTTATATAAAAATCAAAAAAAAATTTAGGAAAAATTATATTTCCATCTCAAATGATTTCAAGAAAAAAAATCATAATTTAAACAAGGCTTTTTGTTTTGGGTTTTTTTTGCGGGGGCGGGGGGGTGCTGGGCTGTCCTGGTGATCATCACGAAGCCTAGACTGGCCTGGAACTCATGGAAATTCCCCTACCTCAGCTTCCCAAGTCCTGAGATTGCAGACATGAGCCACCACACCCAACTCTGAATACATTTACTGAACTTGATGGTTCATATAGCATACCAGCCTAGCCACAGATACAGAAGGCCAAGCTTGTAAAACATTATAAACCAATTAGAATATATCACATACATTTTGTCTGTGAGAGCACAAAGAATGGCTCCTAAGAGAATTCAAGGTTTACTGTTTTCCACATTCACCCACCAGAAGATTCTCAGAAGTTGGAGATGTCGGACTTTGGCCACCCACAGAATACGACACCCTCCTCCTAGCCTTTACCCGATTTCCTCACAATGACAGATGTGATTCTACTGGTAAATGCTGGGTTGAAGCCTGCCCTGCTAAAATAGACTCCTTGGTCCTGATTCTTCCCTTTGAACATCACAGAACATTGTAAGCTTCAAGAACTGAAATAGCATTACTGACCAAAAAGCCCATCCAAAAAAAAAAAATGTGCACTAACTTAGCAGCATGCAAAAGTGCCTCATTCCTTCATTTCCTTATAGAATAAATCAGGAGGCTACAAAATTCCTACCAAAAATATTCACACGGGCTGGAGAGATGGCTCAGCAGTTAAAAGCACCAGCTACAGTTGCAGAAGACCTGAGTTCAATTCCCAGCACCCGTACATGGTGCTTAACAATCATCCATAACTCCAGTTTCAGGAGATATGACACCCTCTTCTTACTTCTGCAGACATTGCACAGGTGCACTTACATATGTGCAGGCAATACACATAAAATTAAAAGAATAAATAAAATTTTTTTAAAATGTGCTCAAGCAAGGAAGAAAAGAGAAAAAAAAAGGCATCCGGCTCAGTGGTTAAGAGCATCCACATGACAGCTAACAACTGTCTGTAACTCCAGTCCCAGGGGATCTGACAGCCTCTTCTGACCTCTGTGGGCATTGCACAACATGGGTGCACTTACACGCAAGCCTAACACTCATACACATAAAATAAAAAAGTAAAAATAAATAAAAATTTTTTTTTCAAAATTGCAGAAGACCCGGGTTCAAATCCCAGCACCCACATGGCAGCTAACAACTGTCCCTAAATCCAGTCCCATGGGATCTGACAGCCTCTTCTGACCTCTGCGGGCATTGCACAACATGGGTGCACTTAACTACATGCAGGCAATATACACATACACATAAAATAAGAATAATGAATAAAATATTTTTTTAAAAGTCACACAAAGAGACATAGATTAATACTGTATCCATTGGTCCAGGAGTAGCTCTTGACTTTGCCAATGATAAACTCAGTGCTGTAAGGCCAGTTTCTTAACTTCCTCAACTTTCCTGTCAGATGAGCTTACGATAATAATCAGATCCTACCAGTGTTGTAAGATCCAATGAGATGATGCATAAGAAACCTGCAGACAAAAGACCGATACATAGAGAAGTCAGAACTGTCTCTTACACTGCAGAGCCCAATGCAGCCTTCCTGTATTTATTTCCCATAACTTCATATATTAGTAGCATTAACTCTTGCATGGGGAAGAAAAATGAAATTACAAGTCTCAAGTTATTTATTTGAATTCATACAGAGAGCAAGTGGCTAAAGTTGGAAGAGAAGTTTCATTTCCTGAATCCCACTACAATGCTTCTTCCATTTTGCCATGTGAGATCTCAGGGCAACTGGAACTCAGCAGACTCCCAACAGACAGCATCTAGACAGAGTAGGGTCTGGGCATAGGTAAGGAGAGCCTTCCTGGATGAGATATGCTACAGCATGTCTAATGAGCACACTTGACCATAAGAATATTTCAAATTCGTCTCCCAGATGTTGAATCCTGCAAGGGTCACAGAGAAAAGACAGACTGTTATAGGCAAAGACGAAGGAAATGCCTTACTGGCTAGCCAAAGGAGTCTGCCCAGCCATAGTCTAATTCCCTCCCTCGGAGAAGTGTACATGAGATAATTGGGGCCTTTAGTGGCTCCATTTGTCTCAGAGAATGACTCTGTACTTGATAAGAAATTTATTATCTTGTGTTATAAATCATGCAGGATTAGATACAAGGTTTGTGGTCTAATTATTTTGAAACTGCCTTCAAATGTGAGGGCCTGTAAAAAGCTTTTAAATCACTGGAGGAAGAAATCCCAGGAAAAAGCATATAGTCAGTAATTCAGTTTTTTACTCGCATGAATTTGAATGTGGAAACATTCAAAAATTTAATTATGCTTTTCAAGAATGACAGTCATTAACTACTTCTGAACTTTGAAATTGGAATTTCCATTAATAGAAGTCAGATGAGTGTCAAAATGAGAAATAATACAAAACACTAATAATATTAATTCAAAGTGGAAACAAAGCAGATTGGTTGCAAAGTCAATTTAGTATATATTTAATTATGGCATTTTGAAAGCTTGTAATGGAACTATGATGAAAAATCCATACAGGGCCACAGCAAATTTCATTTCTCCTTTGTAGTAAATACCCAGAATCACAGGGATTTCTGTTTGCTTGCTTTCAGTTCGTCACAAGCATTGCTCACAGACATATTGGTCAGAATTTGGTCGTTTGTACGGTTTGAGTTGTTTATCTGTTGTCTTTGACTCAAAAACTGAAAAACAAGAAAGAAAATGAGGTTTAGGACTCAGTGGAAAGAGAGAAAGATTGACAGTCTTTGACCCCAGACACATTAACACAATCATGAGAAAGGGCAAGAAAGCACATTTGAGGAAGCTGTTTGTGGTGGTTAGTCTTCCTTGTCAATGTGACTGGATCTGGGATCAACTAAAAGGAACATCTCTGGGTAGGTCATAAGGGTCTTTCCCTGATGGAAGAGTAGCAGCATCCTCCTTTGTGGCCCAAAAATGAAGTCTGAGGGAAAAGCAGGGCTGTTTTTTGCCTGCCCACCTTCACTCCCTGCTGGTGCATGCATCTATCCTGTGGCTGCTTCACTGAGATCAGAACCCAGCTTTTTCAGCCTCCTAATATGAACTGAAGACCAGCACTTTCCAGGAATCCTCTAGGCCTTCAGTACCAGACAGAAACTGATGAGGCATCCAGCTTCATGTACAAGTAGCTACCAGGTTCTAGGACTCTCTAGCACACAGATCGCCATTGTTGGACTACCCAGACCCTATCATGTAAGTCAAGCTAATAAATCTCCTTTTTAATTATATAGTCACCAGGGCTTGAGAGATGGCTCAGTGGTTAAGAGTGCTGACTGCTCTTACTGAAGACCCAGGATCAGTTTCCAGCTCCTACATGACTACCCTCTTTCTTCTTGAAAGCATTAATACAACTTCACCAAGGTACTTTAAGCTGGCTGCATGATTCCTGTCCTACAAGATAGCTCAGCCGTTCAGAAGGGACTCATTAGTTCTGGGGATCACATTTTCATGAACTCAGTCAAATCAAACTCAGCCTCATACTAGATAAAATGAGGTCAAAGTGGCAGACCTAAAGTGTTGCAAAGAACTCTGAGATTATTTCCAAAGGGCAGGTAGAAGATCCACTGCCTTAGCAAAGTTCAAGGATACATCAATACAGTATCATCAGGTGCTATATATTACATTTCCAGAACTTTAAATATCTTTTGATATAATCTTTCTGGTTCCCCTACCTCCAGCTGGGGACCACTTTCTACTTTCAGGATCTATGAAAACAAGTGTTTTACCTCTCTCTCTCTCTTTCTCTCTTTCTCTCTCTCTGTCTCTCTCTGTTTCTGTCTCTGTCTCTCTCTCTCTCTCTCTCTCTCTCTCTCTCTCACACACACACACACACACACATACAATGGTAACATGAGATGATAGATGTGCTGTTGACAGGAAATTATTTCATAACGTATACACATGTCAAATCATGTTGTACACTGTGTATATGTGCAATTTTAAATTGTCACCTACTTGTCAATAAAGCGGGGGTATCCGGGAAATCAGTTATCTTTAGACCTTCGGTGTCATCCTGTGCCCTTGTCATTTCAGTGACATGGTTTATGGGGAAGACAAACTTACTCTCTGGAAAAAATACCACACAGACGCTTAGGGTTTTCAGTGCACTTCTCCAATCCTCTTAGGAAATCCCTAGGAAAATAAAATTATGGAATTATGGTGATTTTTACACGTACTGCTTTAAGCAAAATCACATACAGTTTTAAGGAGTGTTTAGGGAAAAGCTGGTATTCTCCAGACCTTACTGTTCCTGACTCATTTCCTGTATGCTTATTTGGGAGGTAAAATATATTCTGAGGCATTACTATGATGGCCATAGGGCAGATGCCATTGTTCCGGTCATGTTGAGCACTGGATGGATAGATGGGGGGATCCTGGCTACATAGTGATGCTCATAGGAAAGGCTGAAGTCACCACTGGTACTTTTGTTATCTTCACTGACAGCTACTGATGAGCCAGATATCAGCTACATTTTTCACAAACAACATCTCCTTTAACCCTCCACAGTCCATGCAACCAAAAGAAAAAAAGCCTAATCTTATCTAAAAATTAAATGGTGGCTAAATTTCTTCTCTCTCCCTATCTAAAGGTCATTTGGGAGGGAAATCACACAGTGATTCTACTCACTCCAACAACTATTAAAGTGCTTAAAGTGCATGAAAACCAAATCCTGAGTCCAGCCATGGAAGCCAAAAGAAAACTGAGGAGAAACCCAGTAGATGGATGCTTTTGGAAGCCCTCATCAAGAAACTCTGAGTTGAAAATTCACCCTGCTCTGACTTCTGCTTCCCTGCCTAGAATTTGTGCCTAACTCTTCTTGCCTTACTCCTTCCCCTCTTCAACCCACTGATATCCATCCTCCTCATAATAATGATTATTCCATGCCTTTTAAATTTTTTCAGGTCAGGACAGAGTCAATGAGATGTCCTGATGGTTGGTGAACAAGATGCTCTTAACTGAATTCCCTTACATCTCCTTCCACCACCTGCTCACCTAACCTCACACTCCAGACCCATGTTCCAGCCTTTTGAGACCATCCCCTGTTCGCCCATATCCTTGTGCAGCAGGAAGTAGCTAAAGAAAGACCACCATTGCCCCTTATCATCAACAAAAGGCTGGAATGTTAGGTTCCTGGCAGACTCCTAAAATGGCAGTGCAGCTCACAATATTCTAAAATGGCAGGTTCAAATTTAGCCTCAGTCAAGTCCTGCTGCTCACTGGGGAACCAACCAATCCTGAGCTGAACTGACTACCCTACTTCCTGAAAAGTTCCTCAAATGCCTAACTGCCTAGTAGTGGCTCCCCCTGCTTGCTGCTGTTTCTCTGCTGCTGTTTCCCTGGTCCCCAAGAGGCAGCCCAGATGACGGTTTGCTCTCAAATAAACTGCTGCCCCCACCATGGGGTTGCCCAGTCAGTGGTCTTCACCATGTCCTCTTCCATACAGTCAAAGCTCCTAATAGTGAAACCTGAGACTCAGCGAAGCCACATTGCTCTTCTAAGGGAAGAGGAATGCCATCCCATTTCAGTCTTGTCCACAAGGGTAATCATGGGCAGGAAACAATTTAGTACAGTTCTCCAGTCTCTCCCCTTCCCTTAGCCAAGTATGGCAGTTTAAGGGTCATCATACAGAGCAGACGGAGTGAAGGAGCTGCAGTTTTGTGTGTGAAATGAGAGGGCTGAAGTTCCTCCCTCATCCAGTTCTCTAGGACTCAGCATGGAAGCATCCCTGAGCTAAAGCAACAATTTGCTTGACTAGATAGCATCTTCCAACATCCAGCATACCCTGTGGCAACAGTTCTAGATACCCGTGTCAGTCTTCTCTGCATTTCTGATGCAGAACACAGCATAGCACTGGCCACATACTCAAAAAATGCTAAGGTATGCTTCAGTCTCAAACCCTATGTGGTGATGCACACCTTTGATCCCATCACTCAGGAGGCAGAGGCAGGTGGATCTCTGTGAGATCGAGGCCAGTCTGATCTCCATAATGAGTTCCAGGCCAGCTGGGACTACAAGGAAACTCTGCCAAAAAAAAAAAAAGTAAAAAATGAATCTCTTCAGTCTCAAGCAAGTCATGTAGGATGCACCCAGAATCGTAGCAGAAAGTTGAAAGAAAAAGAAACAGAGAGAGCAGGCAGTGCTTTTTTTGGAATTCATATAGAACAATGCTTACCTGGTAAGTTTGTTTTGTGCTATTCAGTACCAAAGGCCAGCATCTCACCACAGCACATTTTGGTCTGCTATGATTAAAAGACACAACAAGGCTGGAAGGTTCAGAGTCCATCAGTGGATCCTTCTTTCTTGGTGGACCATGTGGTATAGGGATCAAGAGGGTAGATGTGGGAATACGAATGGGTTCTTGGCCAGAGGAAGGTCTTTCCACCATCATCACTGTATGTGTGATTTCCTAATGAAGCACTCATGAAGCACTTTAAAGTCATTGACCCACACGAGGTTAGATGGATGCCCCTTCTTCCATACTTGGATATTTCAGTGTATTAAGCCAGAAATCATGAGCTCTGCTTCTTTTGAAGAAGGCAGGTAGAAGGAGCAACAGGCAGATTTTTAGTTGGTCCCCTAAATTCTTAATCCATTATAGACAAATTCCTTCTCCAAATGAGTTGATCAAACACTAAGTGCTGTTGTGAAGGGATTTTGCTCTTCAGTTTACCTTAAGTAATCCAGTTGGGCCTGTCTTAATCACATGACACCTTCACTTAGACATGGAAGTTAGTGAATCAAAGCATAAGAGAGATTTGGCACTGGCAAATTTCCTCTTGGCTGGACTTGGAGGTGCAAGAGGCCAGGTGACAAGAAGTTCCAGCAGTGTCCTAGAGCTGTTGCATAAAATGGCTGACTGAAAGTTTCTAATTCAAGACAATCATTTTTGTTATCGAGTTGGTATTTAGGCCAAATTTGGGTGCTTAAGTGGATCAACCATTTAGATTTTAGTTCCGTAAGGCTGAGTTGTGAGAGACAGGTCACTGGACTATATTTTGGAATTGATTCTTGGGACCCCATAGTAGGCAGTAAAAGTAGGTGAGGGCCTAATTTGTAGCAACAAGGCAAATCCCCTGTGCCAGGGAAATGTAGGAGAGACAAAGAGCTGAGAGGAGTTTTGGTGCAAACACTGGGCATCTCTGTGTCTAAGGCTCCAAAACAGTAAAGAGGACCCCTGGAGTTTGGGAATAAGAAGTTCAGTGTGTTTCTGAACACTTCCAGATCCTTACCTTTACTGTCGCACCAGTCAGAAGGATGGTAGGTACAGTTTGTAGCAAATGGCAAAGGACCTCTGTATTGGAGGTTAGTGGTCAAGAGAGGGGGAATACGGGAAGCAATAAATACAACCTTCAGGACAAAGGTCTTCCCCACCCTTAGATGGCCATGAGGCTGTGAAAGAGAAAGTGTGCTTCCAGATGGGGTGTGGTTTCTAGGTTGCTTACTCACTGCCATTTAGCAGAAGTAGGCTGGGGGAGGGGGTATCAGAGTCTGATGGGAAAAAAGGAAAGAAGGAGATGAGAAGAGGTATTGGAGAGAAGATCTTGTTTAGAAGATCCTCACAGGTTTCAGCATCAAAATGTTAGGAATTGGAGTGGAAAAGATCACAGGTAGAAAAGAAAGCAACTGACCTCAACAAATCCAGAGTGACTGTGGAAGCAAAAGCCTAACTCTCACCTCAAAGGGGAAAAGCGATCATTTATTCTGGAGCCAAATACGAGTGAGCATGGTTTGGGAACACAGATTCAGGTTACCCCAAATTCCAAGTTCCAGTGTGGTAACGGTTGCCTTACATTTTTATATTAGCAGATCAAAAAAAAAGTCATAAATCAAGACACTTTTCAAATAACATTGGAGGATACATTCAGTAGGCGGGTCTCAGCAAAGTGAGGGGTTTTTTACTATAGGTCTCAGATGCTATTCTTAGCCTTTTGATTGATGAGACTGGGTGATCTAGGATAATATGTTCTAAAAGGTTTTTTATCTGCTAGTCACAGGACGTTAGATCAGAAACAGAGGTGGGCAAGGAGTGGCTGTTTAGAGGGGCTGAAAATGGCCCTAGATAAATGGTGATTAGACTCTGGACCTGCAACATTCCAAACTCCATAATTCTGGAGTGATAATCAGTAGGCAAGCCTTGTAGGAAGGTCAATCCAAAGTTCTTTTTGGGAACTTTTCTTTCACATGAACTTTCTTATAGCAGTGAGGGGTGGCTAGGTGGCTGGTAAGAATCCCCGCAGCAGCCACAGCAGTCAAGTGGCAGGGGAGTTTAAGTATGTTTGTATGTGGAAATAGAGTCATGGGGGAGAGGGGACAGAGGCATTTGTAAATGGCTTAGGGCTCACATTGTTCCAATAAGGGTCTCTTTGGGCAGAAGGGTCTCTTTGGTTGGAGGTGGTATGTTCCAGGGCCATATTTTGAAACAAGGGCTAACAGTGTTCCAAGAGTGTCCATCAGTGGGGACAGTGTTTTTTTTTTTTTTTTTTAAATGCAATCTCCCTTGAATATATAAAGTGATGAAATACCATGCAGTTGTTTTTAAAAAGAGGCTGAGGAGATGGGGAGATGACTTCGTGGTTGAGTACTGACTGTTCTTACAAAGGACCTGGGTTCGATTCTCAGCGCCCACATGATGGCTAACAACCATCAGTAACCATCAGGGGTTCTGATGCCCTCTTCTGGCCTCTGTGGGCACTGTACGACATGGGTGCACTTACACACGTGTGGGCATAACACTCATACACAAAATAAAAACAATAAATATTTTTTTGTTTTGTTTTTTTCTTATAAATAAAATATTTTTTAAAAGAGGCTGATTGGTTACTACAGACTGATGTGACAGAGTCCAGGTATGTTAAGTAGAAAGAGAATAAAGCTAGATATACATAGTATAACCATTTATATGAAAATGAGTGTGTGTAATTACAAGGAAAATTGTTTATGCTCTGAAAATGTATGAAAATAATCTGAAGACATGTAACAATGATTGTATTTGGAGAGTACACTACATGAGGAAATGAATCAGAGGCTAGAAGTAACTTATATCCAAAGCTCTGCTGTTCTGCTGCTGTGAAATATGACTAGAGAGTAAACATTCTTCAAATCATTATTCTCCCATTTCTCCTTTAAAGACCAGTGAAGCTGGAATCAGGACTTGAAATGTAAAACAAAATGCCAGGATCACACAAGAGTAAGGGCAGAGCACTTTAGTATGGCTGTTCTGCCATCAGAGCTCCAGTGTTCTCATTACTTCTTGCACCTCTGGGTAGATAGCACCAAGGTATAAACTGTTGTAGGGGCCTAAAGGTTTTTAAATTACTTAACTGTACCCAGTGTTTTCTGCTGTTGCTTGATAAGATGCAGTATTGAAGACTCCAGTGGTAAATCCTTGACAGGTTTCAGTGGGCAAAGTTGAATGTTTTGGAATAACTGAGTCATATATTTTCTCCTGTTTTATGAAGGTATTTCAAAGGAAACAGGAGAGGAAAAACTAAACAATGGCTTAATGGTTGTGTCAGGGTTTATTATTTTTATTTTCTATTTTGAACTAAAAAGTAAAGGGCCAGTGTTCAGGAAGGTTCTGGTTCTTTGCATTTTGTCTTTTACTTTCTAATAGGAGAAATGAAGGCAATATGAAGACCACTTTCCAAACTAGAAAGTGAGACATGACCTGACCATTTTTTATCTTTTCTGAGTGGGACTATTTTCCTATATCTGATTCCTAAAAGTTCTGATGTCTCTTAAGTTCCTGCCTAATTGTGATAATTAGCTTGCTGTAAAGGTAAATGAAGAATTAGTCAGAATGGGAAGTAGTGGCTGCAGGTAGTTCCTTATTTAAATAAGAGAAACTGATTACACCAGTTCCTTTTAGGCACTCTCTGCCCTATATTTAGACAGATGCTATAACCAAATGTTATTACCATTTTTTACTTCTATTCAAATTCTAAGCATCTTTGAAAACTCTAATAGACTTACATGAAACCAGTAACACAGTCTTGTTTCCCATTCAAACATCATTACTTTCATTTATTAAATTTGGGAATAATTTTTACTATATGGACATATGCTGGATAAATTACTTTAACCTTGCAAACAAAAAGTTAATCCTATCTTAATTTGTTTATAATGTAAACAAGCATACTAGGTTTTGAGCTCCACTTTTTTTCCTTTTTACCTTTTTATCTTTTTTTTTTTTTTTTTTTTTTTTTTTTTTTTTTTAAAAATTTTTTTTTTTTTTTTTTTTTTTTTTTTTGTCTTTTTGAAGCAGGGTCTCCCTGGAACCCCAGCTGTCCTGGAACCCACTATGTAGACCAGGCTGGCCTTGAGCTCATAGAGATCTGCCTGCCTCTGCCTCCCAAGTGCTGGGACTGCAGGCATGTGCCACCACACCTGGCTTGAGCTCCACTTTTAACCTAAAGTTTATAGCCTGATGACCTCTCCTTACCCTTAACCAAAAACAATATATGAATTACACTGTTTCTGTATATTTGTTGGGAGCAATGAAGATTTCCCCATTTGTGTTGCAAACAAGAGGGATTAAATTGAAAATGCCTGTTTATGGTTTTGTGTTTGGTATGGTCAGTAGAGATCAAAGAAACATAATCCTTGGTAAAACAAATTCACTTTTTTCTTCCCCATTTCATCCTGGATCTACTATTTCAATAAAAGAGTGAGTGAGCCATTGTTTGAGAGAACAGTTCCAAGAGAATTCTGAAAGAACAGGTTCTCAGCAGTTCTAGTGGCCTTGAACTAGATGCTAAGAGTCAGGCTGCTTTTATTCAGGCATAGCTATAATGTGGCATCGAGCAGTAAATACCACAATCAAATGCTTACTGGCCTACTAGGGATAGAGAAGTGCACCATAGTCTTAACTTTGATAAATGTATGTGGAAGACACAGTGCAGTCGGTGGCTCTAATAAAGAAACACATAGACAGCAGGAACATCCATTAAGTGGCAGCTGGGAAGAAGCTGCTAATTTTCAACTAAGTGAAGTTTAAGCAGAGGTAAAAAGAAAGAAGGAACCCAAGAGAGAACAATATGAAACCTGTGTTACTAAGGGAGAAATGTGTACAAAAGGGATAGTGAAAGGGAAAGGGGAGAAGGAGGACTATACAAAGAACTATGGGAATAAAGGAGGAGGAGCTCAAAAGAGGTGGGACCACAGCATACAAAAATTATCAAGGGAGAAATGGGGAAAATGGGCACACTTTAAATGGGAAGGGCAGGGAAGGAGGATAAGACAGGAAGAAAAAGCAGAGACATAATTAGTGCCTAGCTAGTATGAAAAAACAGACGGAATCACATTAGTCCAAAACCCTACTGAGAAATTACACGTATAATATCTGTACATGAGTCCATGAGTACAGCTGAAGACTGCAAAACGAGAAACAGTACCAGACAGGAGAAACCTTCCTCTGAGTTAGCTATTGGCCAGGGTGGTCCAAGAGACTCCCAGAATTCCACCAGCTATTGCCATAGTCCTTCATTGCCTCCCAGCACTTGATGGTAAAACCCTATTGCTGAAGACAGGACATACTTTGGACACAGGATTTAGAGTAATGGAGCTGGAACTGACCTGGAAGCCACCTCCCCTGAAGGCTAGCTCTCATAGCTTTGGAGAGCACCATGCAAGGTGGTAAGAGAGAACATCAGTCGATGGCCCAACCCCAGCTTCAAGGCCTAAAAACCACATCTGTGTCCAGCACAGCAAATGACATTGGTGCAATAGTGGCACTTTTATCTTGGGAGTAATCAACAGCTCTTTAATGGAATGAGAACACTAATACATCTTTCATTTCTCATCAATGAAGTTCCCTCATGCAACAGAGGGCCAGGAACACAAAAGCCCACAAATGGCCAACATACAGAGAATAAGAGTCAACAGAGTGTGGGTCCTTGGACAGGAGTCCTATATTGAGGCCCACCCACCCAGGGTTCAGGGGCCATTGAGGAAAAGGGGGGTGGAAAGATTGTAAGAACCATGGAGGAGGTGCATGACCATATGGAAATGGTCCTACAGGCGCCTGGGACGTTTCTCATACAAACCTACAGCAACAGTATCAGCATGCACAAGGCCCATGCAAACTTAGGCAGACAAAAAACCAGCACATAACTGTGGAAATGAACAGCAAGTTCCAATCTTAGCTGAAGAATTGGCAGCTGATTACTGCTGGGTGAGGAAGAGCTGATCTTCTTGAAGGAAGAGACTCTAGATAGGCTGACTAAACTCCAGTGGATGAACTTGCACTGAGGGACATCTGGGGACTCTAACTTAACATAATAGGCCTTAGCACAAATGACAGACTGTATGAACTCCATTGGGGGGGTTATGGAAGGGTGCTAATGGGAAGGGTGAGGGGTTTATAAAGACAATTTTCTGTATGAAATACACAAAAATTCAATAAATTTTTCAAGTTAAAAATAAAAGAGTGTTTTCTGCATTGAGTACTGGCAAATTCTGTTATGGCTAAGTTAACTGTTCATGAAATGCTAAAATTGGGTGTAACTTTAAAGAAAATCAAGCTCATCTCTTCATTTTGCAGAGGAAAACAAACTAAAACAAAACACAAAGGAAAAAACACTAAAACAAAAGCCCAGTGTTATTGAAATGACTTCTCAAATCTATAGTTTGGGGAAGCAAGGGTTCATTCCACCATGTTGTGTTGTCATTGTTGGATAGACCATATTTGGGGCACATCTAAAGACTAGTCTACTGGAGGGCAACCAAGAGCAATGGCAGAAGCCTGTATTGTTATGGTGTAAATGGGACCCCTGTGATCAACAACTTGAAGGGTGGTGGTATTCCACACTTCCACTGGGCATTTGGTTTGCTAGCCTATGGCATCTGGGACTGGCATTATCCCTCCCATGTAGGTAACTCCAATGAAACCCTTTCATGAAGTCCCATGTGTTGACTATTGGTCTATATCCTGTGCTGCCAGAGTTCTATTAAGAAAGCCCTTACCTGTGCATATAAGTTGAAGTGTACTTCCTACTTTTTCCTCTAACAGATTTAGGGTTTCAGGTCTTAAGTGATATCCTTGATCTATATGGAGTTGTGTTTGTGCAGGACAGGAGATAAGGATTCTTCTACATATAGACATCTAGTTTTCCCAGCACCATTTGTTGAAGATTCAAGGATCTTTTGTGCTTCCATATGAATTTTAAGATTATTTTTTTAATTTCTGTAAAGAATTGCTTTGGAATTCTTTGGGGATTGCATTGAATCTGCTGATTTTTTTTTTTTTTTTTTTGGTAGGATGACCATTTTCCAAATATTAACTCTACCTACCCATGAACATGGGAGATCTTTCCATCTTCTAGTGTCTTCTTCATTTCTTTCTTCAGTGTTTTAAAGTTTTCACAGAACACACTTCCTTGGTTAGGCTTATTTCACGATAATTTTTGAGGTTATTTTAAGTAGGATTGTTCCCAGTTTTTCGTTCACAGTATGTTTGTCATTGGTGTGCTTGTGTGTAGAAGAGAAGGGCCAGTCAGGGGCTGGGCAGAGGGTGCCTATGTTTGCTAGTGTTAAGCTTGAGGCCAGCATGTGGACCAAAATTTAAAACCACCTATCTATCTTTCACTGCTGTAACACCTTGGAACCCTACAGTATCCCTCTAGCAGGATGATTAATACTCAGGTGACTTTCAAAGGACAAAGGCAAGTTCTTTGCTTGTGCTAAACTAAGTACACTTGAGAGACACCCTTCACTAAAAGCCACAGGAAGGGATACCATTTAGGGAGTGTCTGGAGGGTAATACAATGTGCTCAGTTCATAGAAAGTACAATTAACTGTGGCCAGCAGAGGACCCTAGGTATGCAATGAAGGAAAACAACTGTTGTGAAAAGCATCTCAGGCAGAAATCAGGTATCATCTGTCCAATACAGACTCAGCAACACTATAAACCCAAAGAAAGATGGCCCCCAAGCCCACCTGACCCTTTCCTGCATGCATATAACTAGCAGTCTCCAATTTTTGACAACCTGAAAAGAAGCCGCGCCAACATCTTTTTCCATGGGATTCCATTTTCCTTCTATAAATTAACATGGATTTTACTTGTATTTATTTTTACTTTAATTTCTTGGCTTTTTCAGTTTTAATGCTCTTATGTTTTTTGTCTATTATTGCCCTTATTAGATATATTCAACTTTGTTTTGTACTTTTTCACTATTGGGGTTTTCTTTTTTTTTTTTTTTAATAACTTGCTCTTTTCTCTCCCCTCCATAACGTTTTCTACACTCTTCTTCTTCTTTCTTCTTTCATCTATTTATTTATTTTTTGTTTTTGTTTTTTGAGACAGGGTCTCCCTGTAGCCCCAACTGGCTTAGAACTCACTATGTAGATAAGGCTGGTTTCAGTCTCACAGAGATTCACCTGCCTCTGCCTCCTGAGTGCTGGATTAAAGACATGTGCCACCACTCCCAGCTTTACTTTCATCCATTAATTTCACTGTCTCCAAAAAATGCACCCATGGTTTGAGAGTCAAAGGATGGAAAGCAATTTATCAAGTGAACAGAGACCAAAAGCAAACTGGCATAGCTATTCTGATATCCCATAAAGTGGAAGCCAAGCAAAAATTAGCTAGAAGAGATAATTTTATATTAATAAAAGGGGAAATTTGGGCTGGAGAAATGACTCAGCAGTTCAGAGCAATGGCTGCTCTTGCAGAGGACCCAGGTTCAATTTCCAGCACCCACATGGTGGCTAACACTGTCCATAACTCCAGTTCCAGGGAATCCAGGAGATCTTTTTTGACCTCCATGGGCATTGTACAACATGGGTGCACTTACATACATGTAGACAATGCACTCATACACAAAAAAATAAAAATAGTAAATAAAGGAGACCTTAGCAGACAACCTGAGAGTGCCTGATCTGGCCTCGACCTGGTGTAGGGGCTGAGACCTCAGCAGACCATCTAAGAATGCCTAGATCCAGATCTGGCCTCCTCCAGGGTGGTGAACTTCCCCCAAATTAAGCAGTGCTGGACACCTTAGTTGGGATTCCATGAGGCTCCTCCCACTTTTCCAGGGACAGACCTCTCTGCCCTACATTAGGGGCTGAAATGTTATCAGACTGCCTGAGAGTGCCAAAATCAGGCCTCCCCTTCATGAACTTCCCAAATTGTGCTGTGAATGCCCCCTAGTAGAGGTCCAAGTGTTAGAAGGAAGCCTGAGTCTACCTGACTGGAGCCTCACTTGAGCCTTTTGGGAGCTCCTGAGTAGCTGATCTGAAGCCATCAGTTCCCTCCAAAATAAAATCTAAGAGAACCTGAAACCTAGACTAACCAGCTTTATATACCCAATAAGAAAAAAGCCAAGGCACACCAATAATGCAAACATAAGCAAACTTCAACTCAACAAAAGAAGGCCTGAATTTCATACCAGAATCACAAACAACAAAAGAAATCCACATGCCAAAATCACTACAGAAAAATAATGATATGGAAGACCAAAACAGTATGTTCCCACTAAACCTCACCAATCCTGTAGAAGAGTTTTACAAGGAGAACCCCCTAGAGATAACCCAGGACATAGAATTTTAAAAAGAACAATCATAAACATGATCAAGGAATTCAATGAATTTAAAAAACACACAAACAAACCAAAGAACTAAAAGAACATAGGGATAAACTCCTCAATGAAGTCACAAAAGAGATAGAAGCATTGAAGAAAACTCATGCTGAAATAAGGAGGAAGTGAAAAACTCAGTAAGCCAACTTGAAACAACAGGGGAAAGCCTCACCACTAGAATGAATGAAATGGAAAACAGAATATCAACACTGGAGGATAAAGTTGAAGAATTGGATACCTCAAGCAAAGATTATGAAAAATTTTAAAAATCACAGGAATGTAATATGCAGGAGATGTGGGACACCATGAAAAGACTAAATTTATGTATCATAAGGATAGAGGAAGGAAAAGATTTGCAGGTTAACAGTACTGACCAGATCTTAAACAGGATTGTAGAAGAGAACTTCCCCAAATTAAGGAAAGACATCCCCATAGAAATAAAAAAAGCACATAGAACACGAAAGACACAGGACCAGAAAAGAAACTCCCCATAGCATATCACAGTAAAAACACTAAATGTACAGAACAAAGAGAGAATACTAAAAACAGCAAAAGAAAAACAACAACTCACATATAAAGGAAAATCCATCAGAATTAAAGCTGACTTATCAATGCAAACTATGAAAGCCAGAAAAGCCTGGACCAAGGTTTTTTCAGTTCTAAATGAATAGATGGCAACCTAAAATACTTTATAATACAAATGACACAATATATGAACTTCAGTGTGTGGGGGACTAGGAGGGTGCTAAAGGGGAAGAGGGTATAAAGATGATTTTATGTATGAAATACAGAAAATTTCGATAATTTTTTAAAAATAGTAAATAAAATATTTAAATAAAATGAAAAATGAAAGAGGAAATTCATTAAAAATATGTAGCAATTGCAACTACTTAATGCTCATAATTTCATCAAATAAACACTAATGGGTATAAGGTCAGATAAGTCCTGATACAATAATTGTGGCTGATTTCAGTGACCCACTCAATCTCTAAAAAGGTCGTCCAAACCAATGCCAAGCAAGAAACCTCAAAATTGAGCTTCGCTACACATCAAGTGAGCTTAAAAGATAGCTACAAAATATTCTATCCAGTAGAGACAGAATGCATGCTCTTCTCAGCAGTCCACAGACCCTCACAAAAGTCAGAGCACATGCTAGGCCACAAATCCAGTCATTTTTTTGTTTTTTGTTTTTCTTTTGGTCTTTTTGAGACAGAGTCTCCCTGTACCTCCAGCTGGCCTTGAACTTGGTACGTAGACCAGGCTGGCCTTAAACACAGAAATCTGCCTGCCTCTGCCTCCTGAGTGCTGGGATTAAAGGCGTGTGCCACTCCACCTGGCCACAAATCCAATCTTATCAAATTGGATGATACCACCAAAATAAAGAAGAAATAATTTCTTGTATTTTATCAGATCATAGTGCAATAAAACTAGAAATGAGGATAAACTACAGAAACTACACCACTATGTGGAGACTGGACAATACACTCTAGAATGACCACTGGGTCACTGAAAAAAATCAAGGTGGAAACAAAAGTTTCCCAGAATCAAATGGAAATGAGAGTACAACTTTACCAGAACCTTTGGGATGGAGCTAGAGCAGCTCTCAGAAGAGGGTTTACACTTAGGAGTGCATGAATTAAAAAAAACAGAAAAATCTTAAATAAATAACTCAGTGATGTGCCCCAAGCTCCTAGGAAATAAAAGAACAAACAAACCCCAAAGCTGTGAAAGCCTGAATGATAAAGCTCAAGTCAGTAATTGAAGTGGAAAATAAAAGAGCCATACATAAAATCAAACAAACAATGGGTTGGTTCTGTGAAAAAACAAGATTGGCAAAACCCTAGCCAAACTAATCATACATACAAAGTAGGGGGGAAAAGAAGCAAAATAATATAGTATTAGAGATGAAAATGGGAAGATTACTATAGATTCCAATGAAATACAGAGCTACATTAGAAAGTTCTTTAAAAAGTTATATTCAAAAATAACTGGAGAATCTAGAAAACAAGGAGTATTTCCTAGACATATGTGATGAAGGAAAAATGCCTGGACCTAAAAAGGCCCTGAGCTAATTTCCAGAGGCCATACTGTGGTGAGTAAACTTTGAGTAAACTTCAGGTCCATGCTGGTATCTAACTCAGGAACTGTGTCACCCCTTCCTCTTCTTAATAAAAAACATTCTGTCTCTTTTGAGGTCAGTCTCTCATCTTTCATTTTCATGTCTCCCTGGTCAATCCTGATCTAACATACAATGTATCAAAATTAAATCAAGAAGATATGAACACCTCAAACAGATCTATAACAATCAATGATACCAAAGCAATAATAAAAATGCACCTAATAAAATCTAGGTCCACACCAACTAAATGAATTCTATCAAACCCTCAAAGTGTGGGGACCCAAAAGCCCCACCTTGCATAGATCTGAAAGGAAGTTACTGGGGGCGTGGACTGGCTTGCTTTGAAAGTCTGAAGAATACTTCTGCACTGCTGAGGAGTGCATGATCAGCACGTGACCATCCTTAAGATACACCCTCAGGGGGGAGGGGGGGAGTTCCAGGTGCCTTTATAAGCTTTGGAACACTTGCAATAAATGAGTCTCTGCCTAACTAAGATTCCCCATTGCATCTGAGTGTCCCCAGGTAATGGGGGGCCATGGGCTGGCAAATGGCGTGCTTACTCATCCCCAATCCTCACCTCTCCAGGGGTCGTGGGTTCAAGTCCCCAGCATCTGGAGCTCAATGTGGTGCTCAAAGGAAGGTCAAAAGGAGAAAAGAAAGAAGTAAGAAAGAAGCAAAAATGGATTGGGGCCAATCGGAGGTTCAGAGTAAGCAAGACCCTAAAAAATGGGTAACGCAATTTTTAAGTTTGAAGACCCAGTGCTTAAAGTGCTGAGAGATATGCTTAAAAGCAGGGGATTGGATTTGTCAGATCCCGTAGCTCAAAAGGTTTGGGCAGAGCCGATTCATTTGGCTCCCTGGCTACTTGGGGTTAATGTTTTTACTGGGGATACATGGGAATCATGGAAAGGGTTTGAGGAAGAAGGCAGAAATGCAACAGAAGTAAACCCAAAAACAGCCAAAGTAACAAGCTAGCTTCAGAGCCTCCCAGGCAGAAGGGTGGGGCAGAGCAGAGCACATGGGGTCAGTGGCCAAAGCCGCCCACCCCACCCACCTTGAACTAACACGTGCCTGTGGGCCGCCCCCCCCCACCAGCGACCTGTGTGAGTCAGGGTCTTGTGGGAAAGCCTGGCTGGGACCGCCTCCCTGGCCAGGGGCACATTTGAAAAAAAAAAAACCACAAAAAACACAAAACCACCTTTGGCTGTGCACCACGACCAGCTCCAGGACAGCTGAAAAGGCCCAGTTTGGGGAAGGTGGCTCAGGGAGGGGCTCTGCCCCTTCAGTTCCACAGGTGGCCAGGAAACCACCCCACCCCCGAATGCTACAGCCCTGTGGGCAGCAACACTCACCATAACCCAGGCTGAGGGAGCCCTTAGTACCCAAGATGGATCTTAAAATAGGTGACAGGAGGTTTCGCTGCCTAGTGGAAAGCCTCTGGCAAATGGAGAATGTTGCAAGACTTGCATAAAGTCAATGCTAGAATGACCCTAGTGGGTACACCCTTAAGGGGGCTGACTTGGATCCCTACTATTTCCTCAGATTTATTACAGACATTAGAGATTGCTTTTTCTCTATCCCTTTACAACTCCAGGATTGTGAAAAATTTGCTTTCTCTGTACCTTCCACCAACTTTAAAACACCTTATGAGAGGTATGAATGGACTGTTTTACCCCAAGTTATGGCCAATAGCCCAGCATTCTGCCAAAGCTATGTGAAGACCCTTTTGGGGCCTGCTCACTTGCTGCCACATGCCACTGTGTACATTTATATGATGATATAATCTTTGGAGCTCCAAGCCCCCAACAATTAGAAGAGTTATATAAGGTTACTCAAAAATGTCTACAGACAGGCAGACTCCATGTATCCACTGAAAAAACACAGACTATTTCTCCCTTTAAAATTCTGGGAACCACACTCTCTTTGGAAGGAGTAAGCCATTTAAAACCACAACTGGCTGTCAAGCCCACCATAACCCTGCTACAGCTATTAGGTTCTCATATCCAGTTGGATGGGAACCCCATTACTCCCTTGATGATTCAGACTTTACAATCTTTAAAGACAGCAAATCTCCTATCTTCTTAGAGCATATTAGGGGGCACCAAGGATTGCCTGGGCTTTTATCACAAGGCAATGCAGAGGCAGACAAGATGGCTTCCACCCAGGTCCTGTCAGCAGGCCTGAATGAAGCTTAGGGATTACATAACCTCACTTATGTAAATTGGCAGGGACTCCATAAGAGGTTTCCTCAAGTTCCCATCAAGGACCTAAAGAAGATTGTAACCCTTTCTACAGGTACCACCTCTACAACAGCTAGGGGTAAACCCCA
>NW_008360167.1:423598-430769 GCF_000622305.1 Nannospalax galili
AGTTGCAGTTCATCAGGGAGCCCAAGGCAGGAACTCAGGGCAGGAACCTGGAAGCAGGAACTGGAGCACAGGCCATGGAGGTACGCTGCTTACTGACTTGCTCCCCTGGCCCTTACTCAGCCTGCTTTTTTATGCAACACAGGCCCACTTGCCCAGGGTGGCACCACCCACCGTGGGCTGGGCCCTCCCACATCACTCATCAAGAAGATGCCCCTCAGACATGGCCGCAGGCCAGTCCAATAGAGGCAATTCCCCAATTGAGGCTCCCTCAACCCACGTGTGTCAAGTTAACACTAAAGCTACCCAGCACACTAACCATGGGTCGAGGCTTTGGGTGTGTCTACACTACAGGAGATTCAAACTCCATATGGGTGCCTGCGAAAAACCTTAAGTGGGTAGGCCAGGATCCGACTGACTAGCATGATGGTCCATGGACAATAAAAAAATCCTCTCTTTATTTGTATCCATCTGAAGTGAAGGACCCAGTTCCTTGACTTCATTGCAGCCTCTTTGACAACTTGTTGATTGGCTAAAAGGTACATGGTCTCAGAGGTATTTCAACTTGTCCTACGCCATGACTTACCTTGTTTCTCTTGATAATGCTTATCTTTAAGTGTCTTTACCATAAAATTCAGCAACAGAGGATCCTTGGAACTGCCATGGCCCACCTCCTCATGATTACAGACTTCCCTAGGACCCCCTCCGGTTGCCCACGCTTGGCTAACCGAGTTAGGCAGAGACAAAGACTGTCATGGGCTGGCATTACCCACGTGGCTGCCCTTAATCATGACGCATTTTTAGCCAAAGACAGGTAAGATGTCCCATGACAAGTACTCCTAAGACAGGACATGCACATGGCCAGGTGCATGATCCAGTGATGGGCAAAGCTTGATCAGAGGTGACACAACCTAAGACAGGCAAAAATGCATAAGATTAGAGGAAGGAGATAGCCATCTCTCCTCAGGGAGCCATCTATGAAGTGGGTAACCCGTGAAATAGTCAGTCTGGCCTTAAAATAAAAAGGGGGATATGTGAGAACCTAAAAGCCCCACCTTGCATAGGACCGAAAGGAAGTTACTGGGGGCGCTGCCTGGCTTGCTTTGAAAGTCTGAAGAATACTTCTGCACTGCTGAGGAGTGCATGATCGGCTCGTGACCATCCTTAAGATACACCCTCAGGGGGGGTGGGGAGTTCCAGGTGCCTTTATAAGCTTTGGAACACTTGCAATAAATGAGTCTCTGCCTGACTAAGACTCCCCATTGCGTCTGAGTGTCCCCGGGTAATGGGGGCAGCATGGGCTGGCGAACGGCGTGCTTACTCATCCCCAATCCTCACTTCACCAGAGGGTGCAGGTTCGAGTCCCCAGCACAAAGAAGAGCTAACATTAATTATTCTACAACATTTCCATGAGACATAAAAGAATACCACCAAACTCATTCTACAAAGCCAGTATTACTCTGATACAAAACCATTCAAAGACAAAATGAAGGAAACTATAAACCAATTTCCCTAATGAACATAGATGAAAAAATTATTTAACAAAATTCTTGAAAACTGAACTCAAGAATGCTTACTGAGGAGATCACACACCATGATCAAGTTGGTTTCGATCCAGGGATGCAAGATTGGCTCAATATATGGGTTCCAGCTTCATTTCTGCTGCTGCGACAAAACATCCTGACAAAAAGCAGCTTAAAGAAGAAAAGATTTATTTGGTTTACAGTTCCAGGTTGCAGTCCATTCTTGTGGGGAAGTCAAGGCAGAAACTTAAAGCATCATATCCACAGTCAAGAGCAGAGAGAGAGAAAAACACATGGATCCTTGTTTGCTTGCTCTCAGGTAACTTTCTCCTTTCTTATACAGTTCAGGACCCCCTGCCCAGAAAATGGTGCTCCCACAATAGGCTGGACCCTCCTATATCAATAAATAATCAAGATAATTCCCCACAGATATGCCCATAGGCCAACCTGATCTAGCTAAATCTTTGTTAAGACTCTCTTTCCAGGTGATTCTAGGTTGTATCAAGTCAACAGTTAAAACTAACCATCACAATATGCAAATCAGTAAGCCCAGTTTAGCATATAAATTCTCCTATGAACAGCAACCATATGGTCATTAGTCAGTGTAGAAAAGGCCTTCAACCAACTTCAACATCTGAGATAAAAGCCATAAAGAACCTAGGAACAACACAAAAGGTGTTGTTATAGCCAACATTATACTAACTGGGGAGAAACTGAGAGCATTTCCTCTAAAAATTGGAAGAAGGCAAAGGTGTCCACCCTATCCACTCTTATTCCATGTAGTGTTGAAAGTGTCTTAGCTAGAACAGTGTTCTGGATAGCTTTAGTTGTCAACTTGACACACCTGGGTTGAGGGAGCCTCAACTGGGGAATTTCCTCCATTGGACTGGTCTGTGGCCATATCTGTGGAGTAATTTCTTGATTGTTGAGTGATGAGGGAGGGCCCATCCCACTGTGGGTGGTGCCATCCTTGGGCAGATTGTTCTGTATTGTATAAGAAAGCAGGCTGAGCATGAACCAGGGAAGCCAGTAAGCAGCATTCCTCCACGGCCTGTGCTCCAACTCCTGCCTCCAGGTTCCTGCCCTAAGTTACCTTGGGCTCCCTGATGAATTGTGACTGGAGATATAGACCAAATAAACCCTTTCCTCCCCAAGCTGATATTTGTTAAAATATTTTGTCATAGCAATGGAGAAGTAAACTAGGACAAACAGTAAGACAAGAGAAAGAAATGAAATGTGTGCAAACAGGAAAAGAACATGTTAAATTATCTTTACTTGCAGACAGCATCATCTTATATTTAAAAGTTCCCCAAAATTACACAAGAAAACTCTTAAACCTGATAAATATTTTCATTAAAATAGCAGGATACAAGAGCAACATACAAAAATCAACAGCTCTCATATTTATTAATAATAAACCTGCAATAAAGATATCAAAGAAAAAATCTAATTCACAATAGCTTAAAAATTCACAACAATAAATGTAACCAAGAAGGTGAAAGATGAAAATTTTAAGACAAAAAATAGAAATTGAAGAAGGTACTGGAAGATGAAAAGTCACCCTATGCTCATGGATTGAGCCTGTGAAGATGGCTATATTGCTGAAAGAGAACCTCATATTCAATGTGCTCTGCAATAGAATACTAATGAAATTCTCACAAAATCAGAATAAACAATCCCAAAATGTATATGGATGCACAAAAGACTTTAAATAGCCAAAGCAATTCTTAGCAGAAAAGACAATGCTGGATGTATCATAATAGCTGAAATCAATTTTTATTATAGAGCCATAATAACAAAATCGGCATGGTCCTGGGACAGACACAGACACACAGACCAATGGAATTGAACAGAGCACCTAGAAATAAACTCACAGTTACAGCCACCTACCTTTGACAAATGTGTCAGAAACATACTCTGGGGCCAGGTGTGGAGGCACAGGCCCTTAACTCAGAACAAGGGAGGCAGAAGAGGCAGGCAGATCTCTGTGACATCAAGTCCAGCCTGGTCTACATAACAAGTTCAAGGCCTGGTCTGGGACTATAGGGAGATCCTGTCTAACACCAAACCAAACCAAACCAAAACAAAACAAAACAAAAAAGCATACTTTTACAAATGATGTAATGAAAACTGGATTTTCACACATAGAATGAAACTAGATCCATATCTTTTGCCCTGCATATGAATCAGTTGAAAACAGATCAAAGAAAAATGATTATCATGGCTCAGATCAGTCAGAGAGCACTGGCAAGGATGTATTGGGATGCCATCTGAAGTCAGAGACTGTGGCTGAAGCCACAGAATGGACTGTGTTGGATGTCAGCTGTACAGCTAAATGCTGATGAGCAGGACTCTCTCACCACATACCTCAATGTTGCCTAGAGATGCAGAAACTGTCTTCAAAATCACTGTACTATTACCAAACAAAGAAACGGTATATTCAGAGAGAAGAATTATAGGATACTCAATGTGGGGAAAATATAATATAGTATAAGTGTAACCAAGCACTTTGTGCCTCATAGCAAAATATAATATCAAGGAGATCTGGATATTATAAAACAAGACTGGAAATTGAGTCTCCAACTGTTTGGTAAAAACATTTTAGTGAAGGCATTCTGTACCAACAGGAAACTTTGCAATCATTTGGAAACTGCCATATTAGCTGAAGACTTCCTGGCCTACCAAAGAACCTATACCTTGGATGTTAAATATCTTTCAAATTCTGTCCATTTCTTTATAAACAATTACACCTCAGGAATTAATGCCTTGCCATCATCTCTAAAGAGAAAAAAACTGGCGTCACCTACTTTTAACTTTAGTTCCTTTTAGGAAGAGCTTTCATGATTTGTTTTCAGAAGTCAGAAGGCAATTGTTAAATTCAGCTTTTCGGGGGGCGGGGTGTTAAAAATATTCCAGCTGTTTTTGTTGTTTTTTTAAAAAAAGACAGAGTCTCCCTGTAGCCCTGGCTGGCCTGGATCTAGCTATGTAGACCAGGCTAGTCTTGATCTCACAGAGATCTATCTGCATGTCTCTGCTGGGATTAAAAGGCTGTGCCACCACACCCAATTAAATGTGAATTGATTATGAATCTTCACCACTGAAAATTAGTGCCTATAAGTATGGACCCACCTGAACATAGAATTATTTCTTGAATCAATGTGATTCAAAGCAATGCATACATGGACAGGTTCTGCCTTTATAATAAATAGCATGCCATCACAATAAGACACTATGTCAGTCTTTTGAGCCCAAACTGAAACTTTAATTTAAACCTTTTAATTAGCACCTTACATGAAAGAAGTTTGGTAATTAAAAGGTTTAAATTACAATTTCAATGGAACAGGTTCTATGTATTGTATATTAAATTTATCACAATTAATTTCAGAGTATTTGTATAAGCCTGTCATATGGCTTAGGATAGTTGAGTTATTGACATATTTAAACTTAAAAACTTTCATTTAAAATTTAATACTGTTAGTGAAATTTCCCTGGCATATTTGGTATTTTTTAATTGTTCTTACAGGTAGTAGTAGTAATCCAATGCTGCAACAAGGCTGGTTCCCAGATACACTGAGTGGGATTTTGTTGTTGTTGTTGTTGTTGTTGTTTTGTCTTTGTTTTGGTAAGTAGTCCAGAGCATGAGGCCATTTTTCCAGTCATTCACAATTTCGCAGATACCTGGTCTGCTCTTTCAAGTTTTGTCTACCACAGTAGACAAAAATAGAGTTACTTGACACGTCTAGATTCATTTTCAATAACGTATTCTAAAATTATATGTTTTTATTTTAATTTTTTAAAACAAGATGTACTTATTTTTATTATATGTGTGAGTATTTTCAATGCATGTATGTAAGTGTGCCATGTGTGGTACCCGGTGCTTACCGAGGCCAGAAGGGGGCATCACATCTCTTGGAGCTAAAGTTACAGATGGTTGTTAATCACTATATGAGAACTGGGAGCCAAATGCGGTGCTCTGCAAGAACAGCCAGTGTTCTTAACTGCTGAGCCATCTCTTCAACACCTAACACGATAGTTTTAAAAACGAATCAGTTTGGCTGTGTGTGGTGGTGGATGCCTTTAATCCCAGCACTCAGGAGGCAGAGGCAGGAAGATCTCTGAGAGTTAGAGACCAGTCTACTATACATAGCAAGTTCTAGGCCAAGTCAGGGTTACACAGTAAAATCCTGTCTCAAAAGAAAAAAATAAATAAATAAATCAACCTAAGGGCTGAAGTAGTAACTTAATAAAGTTAATTTATTCTTTGTACACTTACTTTGGATTGTGACGTCTTCCTATATTATTCCAGTGTACTTAGATAAACAGAAATGGAGTGCTATGGCATCTTAAAAAAATGGATCAAGAGCTTCCTGGGGCCAGCAGCTTTCCTGGGTAAGTTTGGCCATGCTCACTGTGCCTTGACTCCCCCAGCCTCATTCACCCTCCTGGCTCCCTACTCCATCCCCACCCCATCTCTCTTCTTAGTGTGGGCACTGGCCCATTTCTTCTCTTGGCACCACAGACCTCTGGACTCACCTCTTGGCCCAGACGCCCCACTGCTTCCTGACCCTTTGCACCCAGACCAACCCAATTCCTTGGTCTATTCCCCTGGATTCCTCGGGACCTGTTCACTACCCCTCTTGCCTTTGCATGCCTGAGACAGGCCCTGGTCCAAGGCCAGCCCAGTCCCAAATTCCTGGGGCCAGTGTCGTTCAGGGAGGGATCCAGACCTTAGGAGAAAGCCTGAGAACATCTGATCCTCATCATACTTGGGCCTCTCTGGGAACTCCTGAGCAGCAGGATGAAAGCCATCTGGCCCCTCTAATATAAAATCAAAAGAGAGAACCTGAAGCATAGACCAACCAGCATTTCATGCCCAACAAGTAAACCACAAAGGCACATAAGGTTTACAAAAAAAAAAGCAGACCTAAACTCAACAAAGGAAGGTTGGAGTCTCAGACAATAATCAAAAACTGCAAAAGAAACCCACACATCAAAGCCACAGCAAAAAAATTAATACATGAAAAACCTGAATAATATATCCCCACCAAGTACCAACCATCCTGTAGAGGAGTACAATGAGAACCCCCTACAGATAACACAGGACATGGAACTCAAAAGAACAATTATAAACATGATAAAAGAATTCAGTGAATTTAAAGAACACACAAACAAATCAAAGAACTGAAAGAACATAGAGATAAACTTATGAATGAATTCAGGAAAGAGGTAGAAATATTGAAGAATACTCAGGCTGAAGTGAAGAAAGAAGTGAAAAACTCAATAAGCCAATTAGAAATGCCAGGAGAAAGCCTCACCAATAGGATGATGAAATGGAAAACAGAATATTAAGACCAGAAGATAAAGTGGACGAATTAGATCACTCAGGCAAAGATTATGAAAAATTTAAGAAAACACAAGAATGGAATATGGAGGAATTGTGTGACACCATAAAAAGACCAAACTTACAAATCATAGGCATACAGGAAGGAGAAGAATACCAAGACAATGGCATGGACCAGATCTTCAACAGAATTGTGGAAGAAAATTTCCCAAACTTAAAGAAAGACATGCCCATACAAATACAAGAATCATATAGAACACCAAACAGGACCAGAAAAGAAACTCTCCACGGCACATCGTAGTAAAAACAC
>NW_008360167.1:430829-435639 GCF_000622305.1 Nannospalax galili
GCAAACTATGAAAGCCAGAAGAGCCTGGACCAAAGTATTTCAAATTGTAAATGACCACAGACACCAACCCAGATTACTTTATCCAGCCAAAATGTCTATTATAGTCAAAGGGGAAAGAAAAATCTTCCATGACATAAATAAGCTGAAGGAATTCATGCCCACAAAACCAGCCCTTCAGAGAGTTCCTGAAGCAATACAAAGAATCAATACACATATTTCATTAATAACTTTAAATATCAGTGGACAGAACTCTCCGGTCACAAAACACAGACTAGTTGAATGGATTAAGAAACAATACTCATCTTTTTGTTGTCTGCAAGAAACTCATCTCACTTTCAAGGACAGACACTACTTGAAGGTGAAAGCATGGAAAAGAATATACCTAATGAATGATACTAAGAAAAAAGGAGGAGTTGCAATTCTATTAGCTCACAAAATAGACTTTAAACTGAAACTAATCAGAAGAAATAAAGAGGGCGACTTCATTCTGATCAAAGGAATAATTGACCAAGAAGATATTACAGTAATGAACATATATTCAGCAAACTCTGGTGCACCCAACTTCATAAAATCAGTACTACAGGACATTAAGACCCAAATTAATCCCAACTCATTAATAGTGGAGGACATCAATACCCCATTGTCCCCATTAGATAGGTCAAGAGGACAGAGAATTAACAGAAAGACATCTGAATTAAACAATACCATATATCAAATGGGCCTAGCAGACATCTACTGAACATGTCACCCAAGCACCAAAGAATATGCTTTCTATTCAGGGCCTCATGGAACTTTCTCCAAAAATCGACCATATACTGGGGCACAAAACAAGGCTTAACAAATAGAAAAGGATTGAAATAATTCCATGCATTCTATCAGACCACGATACAATAAAGCTTAAAATCAACACTGGAAGAAACCCAAGTAACTACATGAACACATGGAGATTAAACAACACACTCCTGAATGATGAATGGATCACAGGAGAAATTAAGAAAGAAATAAAAGTATTCCTGGAACTAAGTGAAAAGGAAAATACAATACAACAAAATCTCTGGGACATACTGAAAGCAGTCCATAGAGGCAAGTTTATAGCTCTAAGTGCCTTCATTAAAAAATCAGAAAGGGGGCTGGAGAGATGACTCGGTGGTTAAGAGTACTGACTGCTCTTGCAGAGGACCCAGGCTTCACCTACCTGGCAGCTACAAACTGTCCTTAACTCTAGTTCCAGGGGAATCTAAAGCCCTCTTCTGACTTCTGTGGCATTGCATGACATGGGTGCACTCATATATGTGCAGGGAATATACTCATACACATAAAATAAAAGTAATAAATAAATTTTTTTTAAATCAGAAAGAACATAAATAAATGACAACATTGCAAATCAAGACATTTGAAAAGCAACAACAAATGAAACCCAAACACAGTAGACAAGAAGAAATAACAAAAATCAGAGCAGAAATTAATGAAATAGAAAGAAAGAAAACAATACAAAGAATCAACGAATCCAGGAGCTAGTTCTTTGAAAAGACAAACAAAATTGACAGACCCCTAGTCCAGTTAACCAAAAGAAAGAAAGAACACCTTCAAATCAACAAAACCAGAGATGAAAGGGTAAACATCACAACAGACACCAAAAAGATCCAGAACATTATAAGGGAATACTTTAAAAACCTATATGCTACTAAATTTCAAAACCTAAAAGAAATGGACATGTACCTAAATGCATGGGAACCACCAACACTAAGCCAAGAAGAGATCAACAGCTTAAACAGGCCCAAAACACAAGGAAATTCAAACAGTAATACAAAACCTCCTGACAAAAAAATGCCCAGGACCAGACTGATTTACAGCAGAATTCTACCAGACATTTAAAGATGATCTACATCCAATACTACTTAATTTATTCAAAAAGATAGAAACAGAGGGAGAACTCCTGAATTCCTTCTGCTGTGAAGCCAGCATCACTCTAATACCAAAGTCATGTAAAGATAAAACCAAAAAAGAAATCTATAGATCCATATCCTTAATGAACATAGAAGCAAAAATTCTCAATAAAATACTTGCAAATCGCATACATACATATTAAAAAGATCATCCACCATGATCAAGTCAGCTTTATTCCAGAGATGCAGGGATGGTTCAATACATGTAAGTCAATTAACATCATAAATCATATAAATGGGCTCAAAGATAAGAACCACATGGTCATCTAGATAGATGCAGAGAAGGCTTTTGACAAAATTCAGCATGCATTTATGTTCAAACTCCTAGAGGGAACTGGAAGCATTCCCATTAAAATCAGGAACCAGACAATGCTGTTCACTATCTCCACCTCTTTTCAACATAGTGCTTGAAAATCTTGGAGGAGCAATAAGACAAGAGAAGGAAATTAAAGGAGTAATAATTTGAAAAGAGATCAAATTATCCCTTTTTGCAGACAATATGACATGCCAAAAATTCCACCAGAAAATGCCTCAAAATGATTAACACTTTCAGTAAAGTGGCAGGTTACAAAATCAATCTACAAAAGTCTGCAGCCTTCTTATCTACCAATAACAAGCAATCATACAAAGAGTACATGGAAACACTCCCTTTCACAATAGCTGCAAAATAAATAAATAAATAAATAAATACATAAATACATAAATAAATACATAAATAATCTCAGAATAAAGCTGACCAAAGACATTAAAGACTTCTATACTAAAATTTTTAAATCTTTATAGAAAGAGAGGGAGGAAGACATCAAAACATGGAAGGACCTCCCAGGCTCACAAATTGGAAGAACTAATATTGTGAAAATGACCATCCTACCAAAATCCATTTATAGATTCAAAGCAATGACAATCAAAATCCCCATGTCATCCTTCACAGAATTGGAAAAAAAAAAAAAAAAAAAAAAACAGTCTCAGATTCGTATGGAAGCACAAAAGACCTCAGATAACCAAAGCAATCCTGAGCACTAAGAGCAATGCTGGGGGGATTACTATACCAGATTTTAAACTGTATTATAGATCTATAGTCGTAAAAGCAACATGGTACTGGCACAAAAATAGACCATAGACCAGTGGAACAAAATTGAAGACCAAAATATGAGTACATGCAATTTCAGCCACTTAATAGTTGACAACCAGGCCAAGAATGTTCACTGGAGGAAAGACAGTATGTTCAGCAAATGGTGCTGCAAAACTTGATCTCCATCTATAGAAGAATGAAACTAAACCCCTATCTTTCACCTTGCACAAAAGTAAGCTCCAAATGGATCAAAGACCTCAATGTGAAGCCTGAAACTCTGAAACTGTTAGAAAAATACATTGGCAATAACGTACAAGATATAGGCATAGGAAAGGATTTTCTAAACTGGACATCAATTGCTCAGGAAACAAGGACAAGAATCAACAAATGAGACCTCATTAAGGTCAGCAATCAATAAGTGGGACCTCATTAAACTATACAGCTTCCGTACAGCAAAAGAAACAATAAAAAAGTGAAGATAAAACCCACAGAAAGGGAAAAAATCTTGACCAGTGACACATCTGACACAGGTTTAATATCCAGAATATATAATGAACTCAGAAAACAAAGACTCAAGAAAGGAAGTAACCCAATTAAAGGATGGATTAAGGATCTGAACAGAGTTCTCAAAGGAAGAATTAAAGATGGCTAAGAAGCATCTTAAAAGGTGTTCAACATTATTAGTAATTAGGGAAGTACAAATTAAAACCACTTTAAATTTCATTTTACCCCAGTCAGTCTGGCTAAGATCAAGAGAACAAATGATGCCAAATGTTGGAGAGGATGTGTGGAAAGGGGAACACTCATCCACTGCTGGTGGGGCTGCAAACTTGGACTTGCCCTATGGAAAGCAGTGTGGAGAACTTTTTAAAAGCTACAAATGAATCCACCATTTGACCAAATTATATCGTTCCTTGGCATATACCCAAAGAACTCATCCTATTGTAGAGACACTTGTATATCCATGTTTGTTGTTGGTATTTTCATAATAGCTAAGAGATGGAAGCAACCTAAGTGTCCCTCAATTAAAGAGTGGATCATGAAAATGTGGTTCATTTATATGATGGAGTTTTACTCAGCAGTAAAGAAAGATTAAATCATGAAATTTGCAGGTAAGTGGATGGAACTAGAAACTGTTATACTAAGTGAAATAACACACACTCAGAAAAAAAAATCAACGCATGTTCTCTCTCATATGTGGATCTAGAATCAAACCCTGATAAGTGAGTATGTATCCAGACATAACTACAGGAACCAGGATAATGGAAAGGAAACAGGGAGGTAAAGGAAAAGAAAGAACTTGAAAGAGAAGAACAGTAGGAAACAGGCCTTAATAAGGGAGATGTGGTTAAAAATTGGGTTAGTTTAAGGGAGGTGAAGGGAAGGGTATACAAGGAACCTAAGGGATAAAGGGAAAGAAATAGCTCAAAAGAGGTAGGCCCATAGAAGAGTATTATTAAGGGAGAAAGGGGAAAATGGGGGCACTTTGATTGGAGAAAACATGATGGAGGGTTTAGACAAAGTGAAAGATAAATAATGCCTAGCTAGTTTTAAAAACCAGAGGGAACCATATTAGTCCAACAACCTACTGACAAATTATACATAGCAGATCAAGAAATATATGCCTAGGCAAGGTTTATCTGAGAGCATTTTGTCTTTGCCCAAGCTCTATCTACATGGCATATGGTAATTAAAAGTACCACACTGGTGGAACTAACCTTCTTGGATGTTTAACAGACATACTTTGAGGCCTATACTAATTTGGTCAGAGGGACATAAAGGACACTTTTTG
>NW_008360167.1:435826-453476 GCF_000622305.1 Nannospalax galili
AAAGCCAGCCATGGTTGAGCAGGACCTTTGACTTATCTTCACATAGGTGCAACTGGTAAAAGAAAGGAGCCAGGGGCTCCTTCCAAGCCCATGTGACTCCTAAGGAACAGATCCTCAAATGGCCTTAAGAGTAAAAATAAATTGGTTTATCTGGGCCAACTGTATGGCCTTAAACACCCAAAAGGAAAATAGAACCAAAGATTAAAGGGGCCAATATGATTGTTTTAAGAGTCCATATGTATAGCTAAAGGCTACATAACAAGCAACAATGCCAGATAGGAGATACCATCTTTTGAGTTGTTGGCCAGGGTGGCCAAAGGGACTCCCAGACAGTAACCCAGCATAGAACTGGTAAAATGAACAGCAGACCCCAATGTTATCTAAAGGAATATTGACAACTGATTGCTGTTAGATGAGGAACAGCTGACCTTCCTAAAACAAAGACCTCTAGATAGGCTGACTAGATTCACCAGATGGACAAGTAGTGGGGAACAGCTGGGGGTGACGACGTCACTGCAGACAGTAGCAGGGATACCAGAGTATAAGGGCTCTAGTGGTGGGGGGGGGAGGCTATGGGAGGGTGCCATATGGGAAGTGGGTGTACAGTTGAATAAGATGGTTTGGAATGTTCTGTGTGATATACAGACACACAAAAAAAAAACAAATTTTAAAAAATGAATTACCTTAGAGGAGGAAGCATAAAAGTTTATGTCATGTTAATTAGTAGAGGTGATAAACATTACCATGGAAATCTACCTGATGTCTTTATAGACATACACAGATGCCAAGGATCCAAGTGCAACCGATTATGACTAGTAATAATCGATGCATACAGATTAGAGATGCATGAGCTAACATCTCAGTGTTATGAGCAAAAACAATGAGTCTTTCTGTAAGAAACAGTATATTTTAAAATGAAATGGAGATCTTTTTTAAAGGCTAAAAACTCATTCAATTTTATGTCTTACAGGGCTTATACTGAGTTCAATATTGTATAACTGTATTAATTCAACTGTGAACCTAAAAATTTTATAGCCACTTTTGAAAGAGATGTATCTTTGCTCTGGAAACTGTTAATGAGTATGTTAAAGCTATAAAGAAATGCTTCTTGTAAAACTAATAATAAAATAAAAAATAAATTAAAAAAGATGGATTGGTTATAAACTAATTCCTTTACTCCCAATACAGGATCACAATCCTTCCATTTGTATGCATTTTAGAAATAACTTTTTAAATTTTTGTAAAATATACATAACATAAAATTTACCATTTACTATTTTTAAATGTAGAATTAGGTGACAGTAGATACATTATCTTGCAGTCATTAGCTTTACCCTTTCTACAACTTTTCTCATCATTTCAAAGTGAAGTTCTCTGCACCTGTGAGATAAAGCCGCTCTTCTCTATTGTCCCAGCCACCGGCAGCCCGCATTTTACTTTCTCTTTCTATGTAGTTTCCTATTCTAAATACATTATCTAATTATAATGCTACAACAGTTTCCCTTTAGTGTCCGGATCAGTTCACACAGCATCTTGTTCTCCAGGTTCAAGTGTGTTGTCACATTCCTCATACCATCTTTAAGGCTGCCCATCTTCCACTGTGTGTATATATCACATTGCATTTATCCATCCATCTGATAATGGGTTGTTCCTACTTTGTGGCTATTGTGAATACTGTTGCTGTGCATATAGATGTGAAAGTCCTGTGTGAGTCCCTGCTTCAACTTTGGGTAATATGTAGAAGTGACATGATTGCATGATACAGTATTCTGTTTTTAACTTTTTGAGGCACACGCTCTTCTAGAAGTGTGATACCGTTTTAAATCACCAATAACAGTGCAGAGCATTCCAATTTTCCACATCTTCATCAGCACTTCTGTATTTCCTTTCCTTTTCTCTTTTCCCCCTTTGAGACTGAGTCTAATTCTGTAAACTAGGCTGGCTTCAAATTTGCTACGTAGGCCAGGTTGGCCTTGAGCTCGCACTCATCCTCCTGCTTAGCCTCCTAAACGTTGGCATCATGGGCATTGTGATGCTACATGTGTCTTGTTTTTCTTTCTGTTTTAAAGAAATAGTTGACCTGATTTTTAACCAGATCAGCAGGTTGGAGGACAAGATGGGCTCAGACTCTTATCCACTCATGTCTAAAACTGAAAGATCATTCAAATATCAGAGCTGTATATACTAGAAGCCCCCAAATATAAAAAGACAGTATGCAGGAGAATTATGATATAGAAAGATTCCTGGAACATTGCTGATAGGAAAACTATTGTTCAATTTGTAGGAACTGAATCTTCAGCAAAGAAATTATGAAATGGTTACTACTAAGCTTTCACTTCATGGAAACAAAAGGAATGCGGTTGAGATGGTGCTCAGTTGGCAGAGTGCTTGCCTAGCATACACAAAGTCCTGAGTTCCATCCCCAGCACCACATAAACCTGGCATGGTGGTATACATCTGTAATCTCAGTGGAGGCAGGAGAATCAGAAATGCCTAGGCATCCTCAGATCAGCCTAGGATACATGAGACCTCAGTTCAGAAAAGAAAAAGAAAAAAGATAGAAAGGGAGGCACGGAGGGAGGGAGACGATAAAAGAAACAAGGGGCCACACACAGTGGAACACCCATTAATCCCCATGCTTAGGAGGCAGAGGTGGGTAGATCTCTGTGAGAGGTCAGCCTGGTCTCCAGAGTGAGTTCCAGGCCAGCTGGGGCTACAGCGAGACCCTGCCTTTATAAAAAGAAAAAAAAAAGTCAAAGCATAATGTCTCCAAGTGTCGTAACTTCACCATAGGCTTGGTTCTGAACACATGTGTGCACCTGTGCTAAAACCTACAGGCAAAGCATGCAACATCAGTGAACACTGCCCAAAACACCACAGTTCAGATATGAGACAATTGTATATCATGAATTATAATGTTTCATGATCTCACAAAGTTTTCTTACAGAAACATAATGACTCAATTACAAAAATCACAGACTTTTCACAATTCTCTACCATCATTCTTCAACATATAACCACCAAGTTCGAATATCTTTGAACTGGATTGTGTTAGAATATTTAATTTTAAAATTGCTATTTGGTACCGGGGATATTGTTTAATTGATACAGTGATTGCCTAACACTGTCCAATTTGGTTCAGTTACCAGCACTGCATAAACCGGGTGTGTGGCACTAGCCTGTAACCCCAGCATTCAGGAGGTAGAGAGATAAGAGGTCATCCTCACCTAAAAAGTAAGTTGGAGGTCAGTTTCGGCTACATGTTGCAAATAAATAAATAGTCAAATAATTAGTTAATTAACTAATATTGCTGTTTGGTTGCTAAATTGAGTTTCATTAAAAATCATTCACTGAATTTTGGCTTGGGATTAAGACAAAATTTCCAGCAATTTCTGAAATGGCCCTAAACATGCTTTTACCATTTTGTATTATGTACTTATACAAAGTAGCTTTATCAGCACTAATGATTATAAAATCAAAATATCAGTCAACCCTGGGAAATGCTGGTGTGTGCTGCGTCCTTCAATCTCAAATATTCAGTCAGGATTCAATTTTTTACATAAAATTAAATCAGTACATCCATCTCATTAGTATGTAAATTTGCTTTAATCTGTAATAAATAGTAAATGTATATGTATAACAAAGAATTGTTTTAAAATAAATTTATCTATGATTTATTATCAGGAAGTATTTAGTTTATATAGCGATTTTTATAAAATATGCCTGGGGTGACATAAAAACTTCTCAAGTAAAAAAGGAGTCTTGAAAAGTTTAGGATGCCTTACTTTAGACCATCAAACCAACCAAGACGTGCACCATTTCAGATGAAATCAAAGGCTTCAGAAGGGGCTTTTCAGAAGTTCTGTTGTAACACAGTTCTCGGTATAGGAAACTATTTCTAAATATCAATGTTCTATTCATGGTAAATAGCACTAAATACAGTTCAAACACAGCTTGGGTCCTTAATTACTTTTTGGAGCTGAATGTTTCTACTAGGACTTGAAGCATCAATACTCCATAAAGCAGGTAATGAGTATTTAGTAATAAATAACTATTAAAGAAAAAGAGGCTGGGGATTTATTCAGTATAGACTACATGTTCAAGGACCTAGGTTTTCTCCAGCACCTACAAAGGGGGGAGGCGTAGACAGACATTTGCATTGTTACTGTCCATTAAATATCATCCCACCCAAACTTACATGGAAAGTTCCCAATACAAATACCTGATTCTAGTCTGGCACCACACCACAGTCAAAAACTACATACTCTTACAATAGAATATTGCCAATCATATAAATATATAGTTAGAATGCTACAACACAGATGAACCCTGAAAACATGCTAAATAGTGACAGGTACATTCAATATGACGCCACTCTACTTTTAATCCAGTCTGCTGGGCTCAGTGCAGTCTGAAATAGTGACCTCCTATACTTTCATTTGACACATGGTTCCACTTACACGAAATGCCCAGATTAGTCAAATCCAAAGAGAGGGAGAGTAGGAGAAATGGGAAGTGAGTGTGATCATCACAGGGCTTCTTCTGGAGGAATGTGCTTTGGAAGAAAATAATGGTGATATATTCACAGCTCTGTGGACACACTAAAAATCACTGAATTGTATACTTTAAAAGTGACAAACATGACATTAAGTATACCTCAAAAACCTTTTTTAAATAAAAATAACTGAATTTAAAGTAAAATACTGTGTACTTGATCAGAGTGTTTTTAGCATATTTAGAAGTTAAACACGAGAATAGAAGAGATGTGGGGCAAATGCAAGTTCACTGTTGTAAGGTTTTTATAGTATATTTCAAGTGACAATGATATTTGAAAAGACTATGATAACTTAAAGATGTATGCCATAGTCATATAAGACATAACCTGTATACCCTATAACAGACATTTACCAAATAAATATGAACAAAAAAGATACTTTGAAAAACCTCTATTTTCTGAACGCCTCTATGACGAGAATTTTCTTCCTTTCTTCTAACCTAGCACAGAGCCCAGACCATTTCCTTTGTTTAGATATGGCAAGTTTAAGTGCCAGATGCCTTTTAAAACATTAATGTGAGTCAGGCGGCATTTAAGAGTATCCTTACAAATATGTCACTTGTTCACTCAATTTGAATGTGTCCCTTGATTAAGAGAGAGGTGAGGTAGAGGGAGTCCCCTGGGGACTTGCTCAGGACCCTATATGGCCCTTGAAGCATTAACTGTAAAATCTGCCAGTGGGTGGGGAAGGAAGAAGAGATCTGAGAGTAAACATGTGTCCTTGCCACAGAGCTGCCTGAGTGTTGGCAGTCTCTGAGGGAAGCTGTCAATTTCTCCCTGTCCCTGGGTAAAGCCCACCCTATTCATAAAATAGCTGTACTGGCCCAAGATGAGTCCCAGTAAGTAGAGCCTGCCCCTTCAAGACTGTTCCTGTCCCGATGGGGCCCTACTGAGGCTCAGACCATACACTTGTGTGTTGGGACGATGGATAGAACCAGGTCCAGAGTGCCTCTCTTAGGCCAAAGACAAGAGGCTAGAACAGAGTAGGTTCTCGGAATGAGCTGTGGTGAGGACCTAGTTTCCTTCACAGTGCAGTGTTAGAGAGGCTTAGTATTGTCTCACTAGCTGCCAAAGTCCTTTGGGGCTGTGGTAGCAATGAGGAAGGAATACACTGGGGCCTTGTGCTGTGCCCGGGGCTTCTTCGAATGAAACTGTGAACATCTGCTGAACGTAGAGGCACTCAGCAAAAGTTCACGTCATGCGGAGACTAACATGGCATGCATTCACTCTGTGCAAGGCATTTTGGAGCTTCTCGAGAGAATCAGTCTCTACCTTCATGGCCAGAGTGCGTGAAGATTCTCAAACTAGCCAGGAAAACAGATCATTTTCACAGTGGCGAGATGCCATGGATTGTTCTGGGCATGTAGTGACATTTCCCATTTCATGAGAAAAAGTGAATTGCAGTCATTGGAGTATTCACTTTCTGTTTCTTGAACATACGTTTTGACATTACACCCACTATATTGAGGAATCTAAGAATCTTAGAATCTAAGCAAGAAATACAGACGGGACTGAAAGGCAATGGGAGCCGTCACCAAGGAGCAAGTGTGGGAGAAACAACCACCCTAGACCAGTACGTGAGTGGGAGGGACAAGTGGGTGGTAAGTAGAAGAGGAAGTTGGGGAAAGGTATGTTATTTTTAAGGAGTGACACTGTTTCAACAACTGGAGCTCCCAGAGATGGTGGGGGGGGGGGCAGAGCTGATCCTCTCATGGTGGAGACACTGGCACAGGGCATGAAGGTGAAACTGGCACATAGTGCGAAGCCACCTCTGCCTGATCCTCTCATAGTGGTTGTGCTGGATAGCTTTAGTGTCAACTTGACACACCTGGGTAAAGGGAGCCTCAATTGGGGAATCGCCTCCCGTGGACTGGCCTGTGGCCATATCTATAGGGTATTTTCTTGATTTTTGAGTAATGTGGGAGGGCCCAGCCCACTGTGGGTGTGCCACCCCTGGGGAGGTGGTCCTGTATTGTATAAGAAAGCAGGCTGAGCATGGGCCAGGGGAGCAAGCCAGTAAGGAGCGTTCCTCCATGGCCTGTACTTCAGCTCCTGCCTCCAGGTTCCTGCCCTGAGTTCCTACCTTAGTTCCCTGAAGAACTGTGACACACAAGATATAAGCCAAATAAACCCCGCCCAAAGTTGGTATTGATCAGAGTGTTTTGTCACAGCAATAGAAGGCAGATTAGAACAGTGGTGATTCTGGTACACAGCATGAAGCCAGACCCTTTCTCTCCCTCTTCTCCAGGTAAGATTTCTACAGCCTGTGGTTGGGATAAAGATGGCAGCCATGCACCCTATTCATCAGGATGAGCCCAGTCACTGTGTTCTGCTTTTAACTGTAACTGTCCTGGGTTTTTGCTCATCCAGCAGATAGGTAATAGGGGTTCAGAGAAGCTGGGAACCTTGCATGAGATCGCACATAGGAAGCTAGGTCAATATCTTGACAAGGGAAGCCTTGCATGAAGGCTGGCCAATTTCAGAATACCAAGCCTGTAATATTCTGGAATTTACTGGACAATGTCCGTATGGAGCCTGATCTGACAGAATCCAAAAAGCAAATCAAGCTGAGCGAGTCAACTCTGACTCATGGTGACATGATCCAACTGTGTTGGGCATTAAGTCAGTTGCTAAGCCTGCTCCTCCTTCCAGAATTTCAGTAACACTGGGCTTTTCTTTGCTCGGCAGTGTGGTAAGTGCTCTTGCACTCAGGACTTAGTGTTCTTTCCATACCCCACTGTCTGTTCTTTATTCTTTCTCTCTCTTCCTCCTCCTTCCTTCCTCCCTCCCTCCCTCCCCTTTGCCTGTCTTATCTGCTCCTTCTAACATGCAAATGCCAACTCCTTTCACTTTTCAATTTAACATGTTGGTGTTAGTTTTATTTTTCACGTATTTTCCACAGTTCTCTGGTGCTCTGCAAAACACATTCCTATTAGTATGATTCAGAGTCATTTGTGTATGGAATTTCTAGGGCTCTATGCTCACGAACAGTTACTGTGGACAGGAGAACACACTGACCTCTTTCCTCACGTTGCTGTCATCTAATTTTATTTCCAACCCATCTCAAAAACTACATGAAATCTAAGGACAGTTACTGAGTCCCACATCCTCCAACCCTACATTCTCTTCCCCTTTTCCTGGGGTGCTATGGATGGGAAGCCAGCCTGCTTCAGGAAATGGATAAAGGAACCTCCCTTTCCTATCCCCAGAAGTGTGGACACACATCAAATGTCAGTCATGTATATGGGCCCAGAGAGGGCATTGTGGGCCACTTTGCCCTTCTCCATCTCTCAGCCTCAGGTTCTCCAGCACCAAACTCCCCAAATCTCTTCACCAGTTTCTGGACTGACCTTGAACTCATGGCAATCCTCCTGTCTCAACCTGAGTGCTGAGATTATAGGAACATGACACCATGCCTGAGTTGACTTTTTAAATCACTTATCAGCATGTCTATCTGTATGTAGGATGGGATGAATATGTGCTTTATATATGTATCAGTTTTACATCAGTTATTTCCTGTAGGTCCAGTCTCACATATTCCTGTGTGTGGAACATACATATGTTGACACATGGAACTAACTCCAAATGACTGGAAAGGAGTAACGTCACAACTGAATGTATGTGAATACAACATGTGAATGTTTTAGGGGAGGAACGTATAGGAGATTATGATTTCAGGATATAAGTGGAGTGATTGACCCTACAGTAAGAATGAGCGAGCTTATTTGAGCACATCAGACCCTCTCAGAAGTCACTTACATGAATATTTGCCTGTGGTCTTGTGGGCAGGTGAGACTAACAGGTGATGAGACATTGAGACACGCCTTCTGTGGTAATTCGTGAAAAGAATTTCATGATTAGAAATACGCTGAAGGGCTTTAAAAAAGCACTCACAGGACATCCTAAAAATAGTTTGAAAGGGAAAATATAACGTTTAATGTACAGTTTTAAACTCTGTCTCGGCAAACTACTTTGAATCCCTTACCTTTTACAAAACACCTAAAGTTTATTTTACTGAATATTTAGCTTAATCTTTTGTTTGTCCTGTTTTGAAATACGTGTAATTACAAAACCGATTAAAACAGGACGTCTGATGAATGGTAATGTTTTGTTCAATAACGAAAGAGCTAGAACATTTAATGAGCAAGCAACCGAACTCAAAAGAGATTTATCCACTAGCTCCTCCCTCCAGCCGACGTGCACATTCTGATGGTGCCTGATTACAGGCTGCGCGAGGACTTTCATGTGGATGCTCCCAGTTACTTGCAGACTTTGGGGAATCACTTCCTGGAGTCCGCCGCAGACAGCGAGCTCTGGCTGTGCTCATCACCTACTCAAACCCGGCGAGTGGGGGCGGACAGGCGGGCGGAGCCACGCTTTGGAAGTGACGCCCGGAGTTGCGCAGGCAACGCCGTGCGAGGGAGGCTCCCTCGGCTGCGCCCGCCCGGGCCAGGCCCCTCGGTCAGGCCCGCCCCACTCGGCTACTCCACCCGCTCGGGGCCTCGGCTGCCGGCCCACGCCCGAGATTTAAGGTCCACTAGTTTTACGCTTGACACCAGTGACTTTTTCTCCGCCTCTGGCTGGGACGTTTGGGGACTTGGCTCGCACTCGGTGAGTTTTGCTGTAACTCCCGCTGAAATTAACCTGCTCGCGAAGGTAGTCAGCAGGGGGAAGGGGTTTACTTTGAAAACGGATTGTGGCCGTGCTCTCGTCGTTTGATGTAAAGTCCAGTTTCCTTCCTTTGTTATTTAGGCCCCCAGAAGCTCAAGCCGCGAGTGTTGTGACAAAAGACTCGCCTGCCTGTCAACCAAGATGATCAGAGAACTCCCACCCAGTCCGAACTCACTGCTCGTGAATAACTGCTGCTTGTAATGCCGGGTGGGCCGGGAGTCTCAACAGACGCTGCTGTGGGTGTAACGTGCACCGAGGTCAGTCACTGCTTCTGCGATGAAAGCGTGCGCCGGGCGCCGGCCGAACTGCCCCGGGGCCGAGGCCGCCGGGGGGTGGATGTGCCTGCCTTCTGCTGGAGCCCGGGGAGCTCCGCACCGGTTACCGGAATCCCAGGCCCGGCTAGGGTAGGCTTCCTTTGTGCCGGCCGGAGCCCGCTGAGGTCCTCCCCGGGGCTGCAGGCGCGATGTGCAGGCCGCCCAGACCCGCCCGGCCGCGTCTGACCTCTGCGGGCTCGGACCGACCTGGGTAAGAGAAAGAGCGGCCGGTCCCCTCGGGCGGCTCCGGGCATCCCGCGGAATGCTCGCGCGGGCGGGGCGGGGCGCGTCCCGGGCCTGGGGGTCCGGCCGGAACGCGGCGGAGCAGGCGCGTGCCTTCCCTGGCGGGGCGCCTTTGTTCGCTGAGCCCTGCTGGCGCGGGCGCCGGACGCAGCCCCCGGTCGCTGGGCTGCGGGGAGGCAGCTGCGGGTCGGTGGCCCGGCCCAGTTCTGGTGCGTGGAGTCCCACGCTGCTCACCTCCGAAGGATGCGCGACAGAGTTCCGGCTGAACGCCCGCGGTGGGCTGCAGAGGGGTAGCTAGCCAGAGCTATTGGCTAGGTACTGGCTGGAGAAATGCAACTAGGGAAGTGCGGCAGGAAGGGGAGCCTGGGAAATGAAGCGCTCTTCCTAAGGAGGAACTCCTATTTGCTTAACAATGCCAAAAGTCACTGCCTGCTGGTGGGACTGAGTTAGTGGCCTGCCCTGAAACCATGTAGGTGAAAGTAACGCCTGGAGATTTGCCTGTGGCTGCACTGCATTCTTGCAGCAGTGTGGGTTTTCTTAGTGATAGATCATGTTACGGGGCACCACTGTTGTCATCACCGCATAGTGGTTGGTGTTGATGGAGCTAATATTTAGTGTAACTTTCTAGTGAAAGTACACCCATTAGAATTGGATTTCTTCCTCTATGCCTTTATTTTGGGAAACAGCCTAATCACCAGAGGCGGGGATGGGGGAGGGAAAGGGATATGAGAAGCTGAAATTGACCCAGAAAAGGACAATTAAAGGTAGATGTACTATGTAGGGGAGAGAAATAAGCCCGTCCTGAACACTCCGAAAGGATGATTAGGGACCAGCCCCTGAGGGCTAAGGATAGAACAGGCTTAACACAAGTGTTAAGACCCTGGGTTCAATCCCTAGCGGGTCTTTGTTTCTAAAGCAAGATAAATTCCATTGCGTATTTAAAATGCTGTCTCCTTCCTGCTCCCTCTCTCTCCCTTCCCCCACTCCGTCAGTGTTTTATTAAGCACACACCCTGACACCCTAAGGTTGGGATGTGTTTTATGAGAGGGAAAGTTCTCTAACTTAAAGATGCTCTTCCTGAGGAAGTGAGAGGTAAAAAATGAGTAAGAGATGCTTATAATTGTCTTGCTTACTAAAAAAATTGCAGAAGGTGGAAATGAATTTTCAAAACGAAGTCGAATCACATGTTTAATTAAAATCAAGTTTATCCCCTTTATACAAAGCATCCAAGCAGGGAGTTTTGTTGTAAAAGTAAATAACTCTCTAATTGTCAGATATAGAACTTGGAACTCATGAGTTTCTAAATGGGTCATCTTTTAAAATGGGTCACTTTGGTTAAAATCATTGCACTTGATGACTTTCAGATTGTAAGGGGTTGAGTTCTGAGGCATTTCAGAACATATTGAAAGAAAGCGGGAGAAAATTTGAAGAGCAAGGTGGACACTATTGGGGTGGTGATTTTATGTTTGCTCAATTGAGATCTAACAGATTATCAAAAGAGCTGTGTTATTGGACGTTAAATCCCTGCCAGTGAAGATGTAGCCAAAGTGGTATGAATGTAGAATTATTTTTCTTCCAGTATGCAGTACTTTATGTATTGCTTTTTATATGCAGGAATATTTATATATAGGAATTATCATATTTAAAGATAAGATTGATCAGGCAAGAGGTGAACTTTGAATAAAAAAAATTTATTTAAAAACATTTATTTGGGATTCTTAATAATATGTAATATAAAATTTTTTTTTTCAGTTTGAGTCTTCATTAAGTCTCTGGCTAAGAGAGCAGCATTTTACCTAACATTAAACAAACCTCTGACAAACTCCAAATCACCATTCCAATACTTGGTTATAAGACAGCCTAGATAAAATATTTGGAACCTGTATCCAGCCACTCTTCCCAGCCAACTAGTCCAGCCTTGGAAGACAAAAGAAAAATGAGAAGGAACACAATAGAGGGATGCTTTTGGAAGCCCATGTCAAGGAACTCCAATGGACTCTTGTAGGAACATTTGAAAAGTGCCCTGTTCTGACTTTTTTCTAGTTCCCTGTCTAGAACTTGTAATGCTAATTACTCTTGCCTTTACTTCTCCTTCGCATCTCCTATTCACGATTCAAGGACTTTCTTCTCCCCTTAGAGACCAGTTATGCAATTTGGGAGTCTTTTAGATAGATAGAAGGGGTACCCCAATTGCCTCACCCTGTATCTCTGTTCCGCATAGAAGAAGCCAGAGTGGTTGGCGTCCCTATATCCTATTGGCAATTTGGGTAGCCCCTTCAGAGGATGGCGTGATAAGAGCAGGAGGTAGGAATTGGCTAAGCAGTTAGGGTAAAAAGACCCCAAAGAAATGTAGCCAGTTTCTTGGCTAAAAAGTCAAAATGTCTTTGGTCTTCTTAGCAACAAAGGCCAAAAATGTCAAAAGTATTTGGGAGCTTTTATCTAATTCTTAAAAGATTTTAGGCTTACCTCTTCAGAGGGGGACGGAAATGTTGGAGGGAAGGGAGTGGGCAGGGATTTGATCAAAACACCTTATATGCATGTATGAAATTCTCAATAAAGTTTTTGTAAAAATTAAAAATATATATATTTGGAACCTGGTAAACAGTATGAAGGAGTTGGGGAGGGGGGGATCTTAGCTCTCATTTTGCATGTGGCTGTAATGGAATTTAAATGGCCCTGGAATTTTATCAGAACAAAAGCTGTAATATGTGGGCAATCACAGTCTGGCAAGATATAGCCCTTCTGCCCTCAAAATACTGCTTTTTCTACTTTCCAAAATACTTCTACTTTCTACTTTTCAAAAATAATTTTTACATTTAATGTTATGAGTTCAAAGTCTGACTTTGGTTGGTCACTTAAGTTTTCTGTTCTGTGGTGAATTAACATTAGAAACTTCTTTACTGTACAATAGAGTGTGCTACCAGGTCTGTAGGCAAGAAAATTTTGAAAAGTCAAGTTCAAGATTTTGTGACGTAGCCTCTAAAATCTACCTGAGATTTCATATTTCTTTTCCTCTTTTTAAAAAAATATTTTCATTTATTATTTTGTGTATGAATGTATTGCCTGCATGTATGTAAGTGCATGTCATGCAGTGCCTGCAAAGGTCAGAAGAGAGGACATTGGATCCCCTGGAACTGGAGATACAGATGGTTATTAGCCACCATGTGGGTGCTGGAAACCAAACCGGGTCCTCTGTAAGAGCAGCCAGTGCTCTTAACTGCTGAGCCATCTGTCCAACCCATTTTTTCCTCTTTTTCCACAATTATTTCTATAACTGCTGGGGTTTTATACAAAAGAAGCTTAACAGGTTGATTTAACTCAGGTTTCAATCTCCTTAACTGATAGGGCCTTTTCATCTCACATCTCTGTCATCCTCATTGAAAGGCATCTTAAGTGTTGTAAGTATTCAGGGAACCTTAGCATTCTTTACTGTCAAGAATAATTGAAGACTATCCTTGGTCAGTTAGGAAGATATGCCTACTCTCAGTCTGAACAGTATTTGGGATCAATTAGGTGGTCCTTAGTCATTATTTAACAAATTCATATCTACTATTTTTTTAGAAGAAGCATAGTAAAATATGGCATTTTGGAAGGTAGAAACCCACCCCCAGAACTATCAGCCACCTACTAATCTGTGCTGATTAGTGGTAAACACATATAAATGGTTTCTGGGGAAAGAGAATGCTTGTGTGCTCTCTGATTGAACTACACTTCACGATTTGTCTTAAATGAGCTTCAGAAAACACTGACACCCAGTTTAGAAACGAGTCAAATGCATATGCCCAGTAAAATATGAGACAGACTATGCATGTATTTGGGGTTTTTTGTTTTTTTCATTCTAAAACTCTTGGATTTTCTGTTCTCTCCTCCATCTATCAGGTCCAGATTCCTTCCAGATTGCAGCAGTGTCTACCTCTGAAACATCTCTGAAGTCTTCCTCAGCATCCTGCCTGTGGCCCCCTTCACAGTATGTGGACTTGTTAGTCTGTTAAATTCATTAAATGTAGACATTGCTTACTTTCAGGTCTGACTAGAGTAAGGCATGTCCTTCATAAAAGGTGATTTATCACAATAAACCTTTGCTCAGTGAAGACAAACATTTATACTCTTACGTTTACATTTTCTTTTACTTTTTGTCCTGTGTGGCAAACTCTCAACCAAATGTTGCCTCCAGCTGTCCATAAACAGATATACCTCCACTGAACAGCAGGTGTAAGATGCATTAATACCACTGCATTCCCAGATCACCTTTTTTCTTACCGTGGTTGGACCTGATCTGTCCTTTTAAACTTTTTGCCATCTCTTCCCCTCACATGGGCTCCTGGCCACAGTAACTTATTTGACATTCCTCACTCTAGCCATACTGTGGCTCTTGTGTGCTTTCAAAGATTCCTATGCTAGTCCCTCTTGGAACAAAATGTCTTGCTCCTGTTTCCTTTACCCTTAAAACCAGCTCCAGTTACTACCGTTGCTCCCGCTCCTGAACTGCCTCTCTCTCTTCCCCATGTTGAATTCCAGCCGTTATTCTAGGTTCTGTTCTTTGGCTTTTCCTCCCTCAAAACTGTCCCCAGTTTCACCTTCTCATCTCAGAGGCGAGCTCTTCCCTTACAACATTCTTGGTTTAGCAAACGTTTGATGGTATCAGATTTCTGGACAAATTTCCCATGGCCTTCCTCTTCCTCTCCCACCAAATTCAGCATTTCAGATGTACCTTGGCATTTTTTTTTTAGATCCTAAGAAATCTCAGGAATGTTTAAAAAAGTCCCAGATTGAATAAATGCTAATCTTCTGGTGACTCAAAGAAGTCATTGTGTATAAAGAGTCCTAGTGAGGTAGCAGAGGTGGGGTTCGGAATGCTGGAGGCTTTTGCTATGATTTTTATCACGTTAAAGGGGCAAACAATCAATACTAATATGTGAACCTGTGTTTTCTTAACACAGGCACTGGCTATAAACCTTATGATAGCTGGTTTACACCGTAAATCATGTTCACTTTTGCCAACACTTTATGAGCCAGTATTCAAGATTTGCCTGTCCTTGCTCATGATTTTAAAAGTTTTTAAAATATTTTATTTGCATTTTATTTTAATTTTGTGGTATTGCTGGGGGGCGGGGTGAGGGGATATACACACATGAGTAGAGGTGCCCAAGAGCCTAGAAGGACTAAGAGCTGGCGTTAACTCCCTACTGTGGGTACTGGGAACCAAATTCAGGACCTCTGTAAGAGTGGTACACGCTATTAGCCATTGAACCATACTCCAGTCCCCCATGATGAAAATTTTCATAAACCTTTTTCTTTCTTTTTTTTTGGTATTTTTGAGACAGGGGCTCCCTATTCAGGGCTGTCCTGGAACACTCTGTAGACCAGGCTGGCCTTGATCTCACAGAGATCCATCTGCCTCTGCCTCCCGAGTGCTGGGATTAAAGGTGTTTGCCACGCCTGGCAGATAAATTTTTTTAAAAATTTTTCAATGTATTATTGAATTATTATGGATTTCATATAATACATCTCAATATTTAGGTCCCCTCCCTTATCTGTAACCTCCCCATAGTCCACCCACTGGATTTCATGCATTCTGTCATATATGTTAAGACTTATCGAGTCAAATTTGTGTGCCCAGATGTTTGTCAGTGTGAGTTCATCCATTGGAGCCTGTTCAGCCTGTCTAGAGTCTCTCCCTTAAAGAAGACCAACTCTCCCTCATCCCTGCAGTAATCAGTTGCCAATAGTTCCTTGGCTAAAGTTGGAACCAGCTGTCCCATTTCTCTAGTTCTATGCTGGGTTTTGTCTGATTGAGTTTGTATGGGTCTTGTGCATGTTGACACCATTGCTGTAAGTTCATATGAGCAAGTCCCCAGAGCCCTGGAAGACTGTTTCCTTACATGTACCACCCCTGGCTCTTACAGTCTTTCCACCCCTTTTTCTGCAACGGTCCCTGAGCCCTTGGGTGGGTTGGGTTTAATATAGGAGTCCTATCCAGGGACATACACTCTGCAGTCTCTTATTCTCTACACTTGACCAGTTGTGCCCCTCTGTGTTCATTGCCCTCTGATGCATGAGAGAGCTTCACTGATGAGAGTTGAGAGGTGCATTAATATTCTCTTTGCCTTTTATTCCACTGTGTTCCATGAGCCTTAGGTGTAAAGGTTCCATTGTGGATGTGTCACTTAGGGTTGGGCATCTCACAGACACTTATTCTCTGTGTGACCAGTTGTGGAACTCTGTAATAGTCTCCATCTGTTGCAAAATAAGCTTCTTTGAAGGTGGTGACTAGTATACTTACCTGTAAATATAAAGACCCATATTTAGCATATAGTAAGAAATTACATTTGTCTAGGGATGTAACAGACATAGAGTTTTCTCTAGTATCTATGACCTCCCTAGCCATGTGGATTATTTCTGGGATAGAGTCATTCCCTGTAGATAGAATTGTTCAGATATTTGCTAATAAAATTCTTGTTCCAAATATCCTCTTTGGTTTTCCTCCCCTTTTCCTGTTTTCTCTTTCTTCCTCCCCAGTGCTCAACCTTCTGCCACTCTGGATCACTGTCAACCCTCTAGCAGTCTTTGTAGAAAAGACTCTCTGTACGTACAGGACACAGGCTCATGAGATCACTTCTGTCTGTTGTCTACTGCTATTAGAACCTTGGAAATAAGACAGAGAAAGAAGAAGTCCTAGTTTATGTTGATGGAGAGATTTTTATTTTTAGAAAAAAGATTACTTAGTAAAAAAAAAAAGTGCTAACAAAACACAGGTGGTAGTAAATCCTAAATGACTCCAGATTTCATATGGTGGAACAGACTTCTTTGCCTGCTTTGTTAACTTCTCTTGGCCTGGCCCCAATCTGCTTCCTTGCTCTGGGAACTGTGGGAAGAGCCAGGGCAGGAAGGAAGGACAGCTAATAGCTGAGAGACTGATTTTTGAAGATTAAATGGTTAATCTGGTATCTCAGTGCCGTGTTTGGTCTTCTGCAAACATAGAGAGATCATTTCTCTCTATAAATTGTTGCTATGCTTAAAGTGTTACTAGGTATGTAAAGCACTCAAAACAGTACTTGTTGTGTAGAAAACATACGCATGTTAGCAACTGTTGATTGAGTGGATTAAGAAGCTTCTTTCTTGGGTAGGCCAGGAAAACAAAAGAAAACCAGAACAAAACAGTGAAACAGTGGAGGATTATGTGGCAACCCAAACCACTGTGCTTCAAGAGTGAATTTAGAAGGTCAAGTTTTAGAAAGCAAATGTTTGGCCTGAGACTTTCTTTGTTTTCATCTTTTCTCTTTCAAATTCCACATAATCAAACTAGTTACTAGGACGTTTCAGTGACAGTATAACTTATGTCACCAATTTCCTTAGCAAAGGCTTAGGACTTATCTTCACACATTTCTTCATTTGATATTTCTGTCTTTACTTCCCCCATAACAAGCAACTAGATCTCCCCCCATGTTTAGTATAATTTAATTTGCATAGGTGGGGGTCTTATAGCTGGATCACACAGTAGGGTTTGTAATCCAGTCCTCTGTAGCCCTCTCATCCATTGGAATTTAAAGTCTTTGGACTAAATCTGATTCAGGGACCAATTCTATAAATGCATTCTTTATAGAAGGATGACTCCAGATGGCTTATAAATTTTGCCTATGGCTTGAGGTAGTATTATAGCCATAATAATAGCCACAAGTCCACAAATCATCGATTTTTTGCATTAATTTCAATTTTTTTTAAATTATTTATTTAATAACAACATACTTAGAAGAAGCATATCATTACAACACAATTGACATATTCAATAACGGTTTCCTGAGGTAGGATGCATCATTTTCAAAATTGGCTGTAAATTTTTAGGTTTACAGTTGAATTAATATAATTA
>NW_008360167.1:454264-476902 GCF_000622305.1 Nannospalax galili
GTTATGTATATGTATGCTCTTATGATATTATGTTGGCCCCTTTAATCTTTGGTTATACTTCCCTTTTGGGTGTTTAATTTCAATTTTTAGAAAGAATTAATTTTTAGAAAGAATTAATACAAGGACTACTCCATCTTGGTCCCCCCCCCCCTTGCCATCCTGGTCTTCCTGTCAGTACCACCATGTGTTATCATTCACCAAGGTACGTAGATTGTGACATGGCAGGTGGGATGAGGAAGAAGCAGGCAGCAGGTGATGTGCTCACAGTGAGGGAACAGGCCTGGGCATGGTTAGTGAGGGAGGGAGTGTGAGGGTGATGACCTAGCACTGAGTGCAATGCACAGCAAGCTGGGGCGATTTGTGGCGTTGCTGCCTCTGCCTATGACATTTCTCCTGCAGCCCTAAGGGCAAGTGTTATAGGAGTAGCCCAGTAGTGATCTGGGGTCTGGGATGTTGGGATAGATGTACCAGACTCAGAGACAGGGTAGCAATTCTGCCTTTGAGATTGGGAACCAGGAGAGGAAGAACAGGGGGCTGGGGGCAGAGATTCTAGGTGGGTAGAGAGCCTGGTTCTACAGAGTGAATGTCCTTGAATTTCAAGAAAATAATTCCAAGTGAAGGTCTATAAATGGCTTTTTTGCTAGTAAGTTATCTTCAGCATGTGAGAGGTAATATAATTAAAATGGTACGCATATCATTTAAGTCAGGTTTCCTTAGACTTATGAGAGGTAGATATCTGTTAAATAAGATCCAGAAATGCAGTTTCTCTAAAGACTAGATGTCTGTGCTGTGGCAAAAATGAGAAACAGTGTTCAGAAAACATGGACAGAATCAACATTATACAATTTGAAACCAAGATTGTCTGGTTTTGCCTGGTTGATACTGCTCAACCCTGGGGTTTGAGACTCAGTGTCACTGCTTGCCTTGGAAGCCCTGTAGGCCTGAGTCGTCTGAGGCCTCTCCTGTAGCTTCGGGCATAGCTCTGTTTGATCACTGTCTGTTGTCTCCACCTAAAGCTCTAGGACAAAAACTTGCTTTTATTGTTTACCCACTACCTACTTGTTAACCGCATCTTAATTTTCTAATGCATTAGCCCTTCAGCATAGCTCCTTTGTTGGTTGTCTCCTCCTGTTTTTCTCCTTACCCCTTTTGATTTTCCCAGGTCTTTCTGATTATCTTACCCCCTGGAGAACTCACCATATTCATAAAAGGATCCATCTTCCTGTTCTGCTTGCCACCCATTCTTCAGTCCTGTTCTGACTGTACCTTTCTGTCTCTCTAACCTCAGCCTCAATCCACATCTAAGAACAAATATAACCCCCTCCCTCCCACTTCAGTAAGCCCATTTTCCTTCCTGTCAGTAATACCCCAAATTGCACTTCACTCCTCCCCTTTCCTCTTCATCCCAGTCACTCATCTACCTCACTACCTTAGGGACTCTTCTGTGGTGCCTGCCACTGGTGCCGTCCGAAGGAATTATGAAAGTACCTTATCCTGTGTACGCTGGAACTGTATTTTTCTGTGGAAACAGAGAATCTTACCTCAAGCAGACTATAAATGCTTTGAGATTGAAGACTGAAAAATACTATGCCGTGCTTTCCACCGTGCCTGCCTCACACAGCTCATACTCACATCCTTGTAGGGTTAGCTGGAACAATATAGGCAGGAGTTATTTAACTTGAACTGCAGCCCTCACCAGCTTGATTAAAGCTTCAGTGTTTCCATCAGGTTTTGCATTTTTGAGAATTATAAAAGTAAACTCAACAAATGAAGGAGTTGACAGCTAGGGTGAAGTATTAAAAATTGGGAGTTATTATAGAGAAAATTGTACCTTTTAGACCCACTAACTGTAGGTTTTGGGAGAATTTAAACAGCTCTTCTGTCTAAATAAATATTTTTTGAGTAACTGAGGGGCACAGCCCCAGAATAGAAAGTATTTGCGGTGGTGTCTGCCACCTTTTCCGATGTACTCCTTTAAAAATTATGTTTTAAGTTTTAATAGATGTGTGTGTGTGTGTGTGTGTGTGTGCATGTGCATGCACGCTCTCAGGCTAGAAGACATCAGATCTTGGAGCTAGAGTAACAGGAAGTTGTGAACTTCCCCATTTGGGTTCTGGGAACTGAACTCAGGTCCTCCTCAAGAGCAGCAAGCATTCTCAACCACTAAGTATCTCTCCAGCGCGTGATGTGCTATTTTTCTTCGTCATTTTTCTGATTACTTTTATTAGAGAACATAATGCTAAGGACAATAGTTCCTTTCTTTCAAATAGAAACAAACTCAGTTGTAGCCAAACGCTTGCCTGTCTCCCTCTAACTGTTCCTTCCAGTGCTCTGTTTCATGTCTTCAGTAAACTCCAAGATCACCTCTAATTTTTATTTCCCATCAGTAATATTACATCGATATTCACCTCTAATATGCATATTAAGTCACCAAAGTCAGTGGAGTGAGGATTTCCAGAGATTGCATAGTATGTCTGGCCCCAAGCAGAGGTGACCCTTCTTCCTGGTTTGTTTCCTTGGCCACTGAGGCATGCTCAGGCACACAAAGGAAGGTACACCCTAGGAGCGCTCTGTTGTGAACGGTTGCTGAGCTTTATATTTGTTTCTTGCTTCCTATAAGGCCCCACATTTTATTCCACCGGATGACCCAGCAACCCTGCCAACACTGCAGAGTAAGCTGAAGGATGCTCTTGAAAGCAGCTTTAAGGTGCTGTGAGATACCACAGAGAAGCTGGAGCACCAGTTGTATGCACATGCTGTCCAGCATCAGGGAAGAGCTGGGACCAGCATCATTTGCTATCAGTGGGATTTGATTTTTGTGTGTGTACATAGTGATTCAACAATTGATAAGTGGGAGAAATCTCATGTTGGGACCTTAAGTAATATCCTGAAATAAGTAGTGTAGGTTGCTGGCTTTATGACAGGTTCTTTATCACTTTTTAGGAAACATTTTGATTTATTGAAGTCCACTTGGAATAGCTGAAAAATGTAGGAAAATAAGGTAAATTCATAGACTTAGGGGGAGTAAAATGGTTATTATGGGTCAGTCTTAGCAGCAGCAGCAACAACATAATGCCCTGGTGAGTCATAGCCCAGATTCATTGTAGGGACCTTTGGTGAGCCAGGCACACATTTGGATGCTGGAGGAGTAGGCTCATGGGCTGATATATCAGTCTCAGGTTTATAAACAGTAGGAATGTACAAAGGTGCACTAGAGCTTGCTAAGCATACTACTCAGAGGTGGGAAACTGGCTATGGTTACATTCTTAGACTTCAAAGGTTACTATATTAGTTAATTTTCTTATTGCTGACAAAATCAACTTAATCAATTTTGAGGGTGTTGTCCCATCATGTCAGGGAAGTCATGGATACCAGACCGTGAGACAGCTGCCCACAGTGCATCAGCTCAGACAGCAGAAAAATGAACGCTGGTCCTCTGCTTGGCGTTTTTAAAAAAGATTTTATTCAATGTGTATGAATGTTTTGCCTGCATCTATGTAAGTACACTGTGAACATGCCTGCTGACTGAGAAGGCCAGAAGAGGGCATTGGATTTCTTGGAACTGGAAGTAAAGGCAGGTGTTAGCTGCTATGAGGGTGCCAGGAACTGAACCCAGGTCCTCTGCAAGAGCATCCAGTGCTCTAAACCAGCCTCTTACTCTCTTTTATGCAATGGAGGAATTCTAGAGCATGCAATGGTGCTGCCCATATTCAGCGTGGCTCTTCCCTCCTCGGTTCACCCAATATAAAATTCTCTCACAGACAGGTTTGTCTCCTAGGTGATTCTGCATCCTGTCAAGTTGACAATCTATATTAACTATCACATTTACCAACCTCTCTGTTCTCTTCCTAGGGCCTTTTGGAGTAGAAACTGCAGATTTATTTCAACTGAAAATTTTCTTAGAATTTTTAAATGTTGCCACATTCTGTCATCAAGAAATCTATCTTTTAACCCAAGCATGGTGGCACACACCTTTAATCCTAGCACTCAGGAGGCAGAGGCAGGTGGACCTCTGTTAGTTTGAGGCCAGCCTGGTCTACATAGTGAGTTCTAGTCTAGCTGGGGCTGCAGGGAGACCCTATCTCAAAAAAGACAGAAAAAAAAATCTCTTTTAAGTCTCCAGGTTCTTTAAGTTACATTGTAGAGGGTGCAAAATGCCCTTGCTTTTAGCTTTCACAGACAATTTTTACCTGATCACTGTAGAAACAAAGGAAGCGGCCCCTGAATAAAAGTGGTTTCTGCAGTTTAGGCAGAAACCAACATCAGAAACTAATATTTCCTGTTTTGTTTTGTTTCTCACCCTCATCTAGAGCATCCAATGCAAGCCTATCAAAAGCGGAGAGGGAGACATTGCCATACTGATTTTTCCTTTAGAACAGGGCTTTCAGTCTTTTTAAAATCAAGCCTTCTATCTAATGCATTAACATTACATCCTTGAATGCATACAACATAAGACTCACACATACTACTTTCTGTATAGTGTGCCTTTTTTCCCTTTTGCTGATTGTGGTTTACTAAGCAGTGCTTGTAGTTTTAAAATCTATACCCTAAGACACAAAGTGCCAACTATAACTGTGAACAAGATCTCAGTGGGGCTTGCTTTTCGCACATTGCTCATGACCAGCTCTTCCAATAGCCTCTAACTAGGAGTAATCATGGGGATGGGAAGCACAGCAGAGTCGAAAAGCTCTGAGGTCATGAAGGCAGTATCACAGCTGAAGTCAGACTCCTTCTGCAGGGCCTCAGTGTGCATTTGAACTTCGATTAAGAAATCAAGGGTAGAAGCACACGATGACAAGTCTCTGGCCACAAAACAGGACCTGTGTCCTGGGGCTTATAATGCTGTCTTGCAATCATCTCTCCCTCCCAATCCTAGTTAAATCCCAGGAGACAGATGTGCCACTCCTGAATGGGAAAGGGACCACCCACCTTTCTTTCGTGGTGAGCATTAGGAACAGGGACCTTGAGGAGCAGAGGTGCTGTCTCCTATTCGTGGCAAAAAGGGTTATTATATGAGATAGACAGCCATGACGTGGAACTCATCTACTGTGGCACCTGCTGGTCCTGACAGCCAGTCCTTCCCCAGGAAACTAACACTTTGAGTGAACGGTAGCCCACTGTTGGCATGGTTCTTGGTACCAGGATTTATTTAGTCAGTGTCTAATTCATGTACAGAGTAGAACCTCTATACATTGTGCTTTAAAAAAAGCTGCAATACAGAGTACAAGAAGGAGCTATATCAGTACAAATAAGAAATATTTGGCAGACTAGGGAAACTACAGTTCAAGCTTCCTGCTGAAGGATGCCTGTAAGACTTAGAATAAGCACACTTCATGCTGTCAGAGAATTGGGGCAGCCAGTCCACTGCACTGCTCCGGACAAAAAGCAGGGTGCATGAAACTAGGCTTCTGTCTTTGCAGCTAGGAATTTTGATATTGTCCAATAGTGTGATGGGATAGCAAGAGAGGTTGAGCCAAAAGGGTCCAGGATGCCATGCTAACTTATAATCTAGGCTTCATCTTGTCACTAACTGGCAGACAGATCTAAAGAGGTTTGAAGAGTTCATTTGGTCTCATGATTATGTCTGTTTTGAAAAGCTCACTCTGACTAAAGTGTCTGGTAAGGACATTATTGGGTCTGTGCCTTAGTCTGGGTAAGTGATGATGATTCTAGGGTGAAAAGAGAATGAGAAGTGTCTCCTGGGATTAAGTAACTGAAGGTGGAAGTTGAGGAACAAGTGGATTTACAGACTTCTGGTGTAAATAAATGGAGAATATTTAGACACAAATAAACTGAAGGTGGAGACAATAGGTGTCAGGATGGAAGACAGAGAATGTGTTCAAAATAGCTAGAGGACCCTATATATTGGGTAAATTTTGTCTTCCTCTTTTTATTCACATATTTATGATTGCTTTGATAAAGACTGAGTTTAGTGGTACGATCCTGGTTTGTTAGAGTTCAGGGTTAGATGCATGAAACAGTACAGCTAAACAGTAAACTGGCTGGCCCCTGGCTGTTGTTCACATTCCCAAACCCACACATAGGGCTTGGTGGCACATCCTGTTACTTCCCAGTTTAGAACATGTTAAATCTAGGTCCAAATGATTTTTCCCTGTCCTGTATTTCTCTTTTAAAAAGTTTCACAGACATATTCCTCTTACTAAATACTAATGCCTTAAATACTCTTTTCGGGGATCAATCAGACAATGTTTGGTTTGAGGAATTAGGAGTGATCTTGTGTGTGTGTGTGTGTGTGTGTGTGTGTGTAAAACCCAGTAATCCATTCACGTGTTCCTCTTTCGGTAGATCACAGTTCATGTTCACGGAAAGAGCCACGTGGTGTAGCTGTATGAAGCTGTGCACAGAATTTGATGAAGAATGCCAGGCTGGAAGAACTTCGATGTGCCAGTGCCCTCCTATAGTGTGTTCTGTTCTTTTGCAATCCCAGGGAAGATGGTGTTAGAGAAGAATATTGTGTGAAATAAGATCTTTTCTCATTTTGTATGACCAACATGTATTAATACAGACATCTCTTCTACAGAATACAAAGTTCTATAGTTTTGAAGAAGCAAGCTCCCATTTATAACAGACCTAAGTGGACATGAGAATGTTTGTTAGTGGCAGGAGAGTCAAAAGATGGCAGTTTTTTCAGTTATTTGCCACTTGTTTTATATTAAGCTTCATGGTTTTTTGGGGACCACTCGAAAATTCTATTGTGAACCACATGAAGTCCTACTCTTACAGATACCTCATAAACAGCTATGACTTTGTGAATGATTCCCTTTCTCTTAAGCACAGTTCAGAGCAGTCCCACTACCCGTACTTGATTAATCACAAAGAGAAGTGTCAAGCTCAAGATGTCCTCCTTTTATTGTTTGTGAAGACTGCTCCTGAAAACTATGACCGGCGTTCTATAATCAGAAAGACTTGGGGTAACGAGAAGTATGTTCAGTCTCAACTTAACGCCAACATCAAAACCCTTTTTGCCTTAGGAACTCCGGGTCCACTGAAGGGAGAACTGCAAAACAAACTGATTAGGGAAGATCGGGTATACAATGATATAATCCAGCAAGACTTCGTTGATTCTTTCTACAATCTTACTTTAAAATTACTTCTTCAGTTCAGCTGGGCAAATACCTTCTGTCCACATGCCAAATTCCTGATGACTGCTGATGATGATATATTTATTCACATGCCAAATCTTATTGACTACCTTCAAGATTTGGAACAGATTGGCGTTCGAGACTTTTGGATTGGTCGTGTTCATCGTGGTGCCCCTCCTATTAGGGATAAAAGCAGCAAGTACTATGTCTCCCCTAACGTGTACCAGTGGCCAGCTTACCCTGACTACACTGCTGGTGCTGCCTACGTCATCTCCGGCGATGTGGCTTCCAAAGTCTATGAGGCATCACAGACACTGAATTCTAGTCTTTACATAGATGATGTGTTCATGGGCCTCTGTGCCAATAAAATGGGGATAGTGCCACAGGAGCATGTGTTTTTCTCTGGTGAAGGAAAGGCTCCTTATCACCCTTGCATCTATGAAAAGATGATGACCTCCCATGGACATGTACAAGACCTTCAGGACCTCTGGAAGGAGGCTACAGATGCTAAAGTGAAAAATACTTCCAAAGGTTTCTTTGGTCAGATATACTGCAGGTTAGTTAAGATAGTTCTCCTTTGCAGACTGACCTATAGGGATACGTATCCTTGCAGGGCTGCATTTGCCTAATAGTACTTGAATACTACAGTGTGTTCACTGTCACTGAGCCAAACTTGGATGGAAAATCTCTAAATGTTTGCCTATAACCTAAGTAAGCTGAATTGAGAGACAAAGAGATAAAACCCAGGGCATCGATATATTTCCGTGATTACAGAAACTATTCAATGTGACATCTAATTCATAGCTTATATTCATTACCGGGAATTCATATTTTAAAAAGATTTACATTAAGAGCAAAACTAAAGCAAAATTCAAGTTCTCATTTAATGTCACCTATATGTTTGAGGTGTGGAAAACTGTTGAGAAGCTGGTGTCAAAATGATGGCTGTGGAAAATAACAAGCAAATGTTTAATTTAGCATTTCTAAGAAATTAATATATTTTTAGAACAGGTATTCCAGTTTATTTTTATTAAAGAGCACTTGGAGGTGGTGGAAGCAGGCGGCATAGGAGAAAATACACAAATCTTACTCTGACGAGGAATATAGGAAAATGTCTACAATTTCACTATAAACAGTTAAATCACTTAATGGTGACACTCTAGCTATTTATCTAGATAATGTTAGCATTATTTAAAATATGTTTGTATATTGTTCTCAAAGTTTAATGTGAAATTTGAGGAAAGTCGTTACCTTGACTCTACCTGGTACTTTATGTGGGTCTTCTCTCCTAAAATTATAACTCCGTGTTGCCCATGGGTCCTTCTCTGGAGAGAAATCATTGTCAATTCTAAGCTGATTTTAATTTAATGAATTATTCAGTTGGTTGTAGAATATTAAATACTGATCTGTGTTTAAGGTAATTGTTTGAATACTGTTACATAATGAAACATAATAATGGAAGAGACTTCGAAAGGAAGGAGAGCCAGAGATGTAACTCAGAACATCAAAAAGAAAAAGGAAATCAAAAACTTCTTTCCCTTAGCTTGTAAAATATTATGTTGATGTCAGAATTGTTGAACTCACAGCTAAAATCAGCTCACAGCTTACCAGCAGGATCTCACAGACCGTGGCATTTCGTTCCCTGTATACAGTTTCTGAGCTTTGAATCTGCTCTAATATCTAAAACAATTCATTCCTTGGCTATTGGTTTATCTTTTAAATATTTCAGACTTGGAAGCAGAATAAAAGTGGTAGAGAAATGGACACAATGAGCTTGAAAGCATTTATAAAGCGGCATGTTCTTTGTAGTCGGAGATCTGGCAAATCTAATGACGTAAATGGCATTTATTTTACAAAGCAAGATAAAAATGTGGCTATGATGCTAACAGTAAACCCTATAGAAAGGACTAAGCGATGTTTATTGCTAGGGAGATTTTATGAAGGCCAAATGACTTCAGCAAAAGCAATTGAATTGATTATACAACCTTTGAGAGGCACCTATTTGGAGAAACTCAGCGATCTTGTAAGAGCATGTTGGAAATACACGAAACCAAACTAAAAAAGATTTCTCAGAATACACAACTGAATGATGACACTTGTGATTTTTAGCAGATAGATTTTTTTTAAAATCTGTTTACAAAAATCTTTTGTTAATGTTTCTGTTTTGAAATTCAAGGCTTGTTTACATTGCTTAGGTAATTTCTTACTTTCAGCTGATCTAAGATAGTTACTTTTAGGGTAGACTTGGTTTTACATCATGCAGCTCAAATTTTCTGATCAACTTAAAAAAACTATGAAGAACAAAAGGGTAGCTTGACAAAGCAGTTTTATAGTTATGTTTTATCTGTTTATTCTTTAATAACTGTTTGCTTTGGGGTTATGTACCCCTGTGTGTCTATACTTGGAACTGTTACAATTTGTCATTGGCTGGAAAATACCTGTACCTTTCTCTCTATTGAAGTGATCTTGTTTACATCAATGCTTCTGTGAAACACTTATTTATTTGTTTGATAGAGCTCTCTTGAACTGTGTTTCTCTTTTTTATTTTTGCTTAGAATAGACTGGAATAGGTTTGATTTAAAGGAAATATGAAGGTACTTCCTATTTTTAGAAGGAAGTTGCTAGATGACAGCTTCACAGACTTAAAGACCTGAAAAGTATTTGTAATAGAACTGTTTGAACCTTTTTAAAAGGAAAGGAGAAAACTTTTGGTGCTCCAATGAAGATGAAATATAAAATAAGAAGGGAAAAATGACCCATTGCCCTGGGTGGTCACATGAGCAAAGGATGCTGTACACAGCATTGTTGCTAAAAACTTTTTACCTCTTGGTTGGTTTGTATCTTTTTTCCAACTATTGATTTTTTTTTTCTACCAAAATGCTAAATATCTGTATTATTTGGGTTTTACTCTTGTATGGCAAAATAATTAGAGGGTCTAAAAAGACTATGATTTCCAATAAATAGCCTAACATTGTCAGCAGATGTGCAGTTTAACTCCTGTGTGGACATAATTTTGTTTATAACCACTTCTGTGTGATGTTAGGTGTATTCTATACCATAGTCCTGTTCAAGTTCAGACCACTGCTGTCCTCAACATAGAGGGTTGCGTGTCCTGATTATGGAGCTAAGATGGGTCTGTTTTTGTGTTTGTGGGGAAATGTTGCTTACTAATTTGTTCAGAAAGGGATGAAATAAAGAAGTCATAATGCCTTAATATACCATTTAAAGAAGTTAGACATCATTCATTAGCTGAGTAAAAATAGATTCAAAACTTGTTCTCATCACTTAATGTCAGGAATATTCTTGTAGCCTACTTTGGTATGTTGGGTTCTTTTTAATATTTGAGCATACTGTGCACTCAACTGTTTTTTCACCTATGCAAATCTTGGTATAGAATAATGATTCAGTCTATATTTTTTGTTGTTACTGTTGTTTTGGGTTTTAGTTTGGATGGGTATTTTTATTTTATTTATTTATTTTGGGGTTGTTTTGTTTTGTTTTGTTTTTTGAGACAGGGTCTCCATGTAGCCCCAGCTGGCTGGAACTTGCTGTGTAAACCAGGCTGGCTTCAATCTCCCAGAGATCTGCCTACCTCTGCCTCCCAAGTGCTGAGATCAAAGGCATATACCACCAAGCCCAGCCTTAATATGTATGGTTTGTAAAATTTGGGAGCATCTGAATTGCTTGGATATTAGAGAACTTTGTGCTTGCCATGCAGGGTTGGGATATTTGAAGTTGGAACTAAAATGATAATTGTTCACTTGGAAGAATTTATTAACTTAAAGTCTAGTTCTGGAGTTTACTTGGACATGATGGCTACCTTGAGAATAGGCCCTGAGATCTCTGGATGTGCGCTTCTCCATTCTGCATGGTAAGGAGTGTTTTTAGATGTCTTCCTGACTGTACCTTCCAGTCAGTTGTATGCTCTGTAGCAGGACAAGATTTAACCATCTATCGCTACAGTGTTCCTTTGCTCTGTAACACCTCAGAGGCTCTGTGCTGCTTCCAACTGGGAATCAAAATTCTTCCACCCTGTTTTCTAAACCTGTGTGATCTTCCTTTCCTTGAGCCCCTATAGCTTGGCTTTTCCCACTACTACCATTATCTACCACAAGTCTCTTTACTGTTCCTTGCTGATGTTGACTTCCTTTGCCAGAAACACTTATTTCTGCTCTGCCTGTTGAAATCTTGGAAATCCTTTGTTCCTTAATTAAACATCTGCCTTCAAATATGTACTTCGTTGCATAGATATTTCCTGAGGCAGGAAAACAGTAAAGGAAGAAATTCCAAAGATGAACATGCAAAAGGTAACAGCAAGGGAAAGACTGGCAGCCCACAGTCCACCACAGCTTCATTCAGCCAAAGGAGCAGGCTCTGAGAAGCCTGGGAAATTATCATATATATATGAGAGGTGACTGCTGTGTTAATGACAGCCCTTCCCTCCTTGTGAAACCAGGCCACAGCAGAAGATGCCACAGCTCCAGCCTCCTCAGTATCTCCCCTTTAATAAACCGTCTCCTTTCCTATAACTATCTATGTGTCTCTGATCAATTCATTGTAAAGAGGCAAAACCTAGAAACAGTGTCTGCCCTCCAGACTCATCCATGCCTGTGACATACCTACTCATTGTTCCATTTGCTTTTTTCTTACCTATAATATAAATTCTGATAGGAGAGACTCTGTAATCACTTAGTGTTCAAAAATCTTTTTTTCTAAATATTATAAGGAAATGTTATTCTGGCAAGACATTCAACTGTGAAGAGATTACCTATTCAGAGTCCTTAATGGACACTTTCTAATATCAGTGTTTTGCTTGTAGTACTTAAAAGTTTACTAATTATTCAATAAAATCTGAATGCTTCTCTGCCAAACATGCTGTGCCTATCAACTTAAGCTCCAACAACTTTTTATCAGTTATATGTTCAAAATCAAATCCAGAATATTAAGAATAAGGAAATATACTAAATGGTACAGCAAAGATTGGTCATCATAAAGGCTTTAGGATGATAGAACAAAACAGTCAGACTCTTCAGTCATGAATTTGCCTTATTTTGCCTTTTCTTAGTCTTTCACAAGGACATAAGATAATTTTGTTTGAACATAACACATTTTTGTTTTATTGTAAAATTTTCCAAATAATGGTCTAGTGTAAATAAAATAAATTATCAACTACCTAAACACATTTATCCAAGACTTTTGCAATTATAAAAGTAGCTATAGGTTTTGTAATAGAAAAATTCCCAAAGATGAATTCATTATGGCAAACAACAGAGCATGCCATTGCCAAGTAGTGCTTTTTTGAGAACATGCCATGTGTGATGTGTGCATGTAGTATGCATGAATGGTGTGTGTGTGTGTGTGTGTGTGTGTGTGTGTGTGTGTGTGTGTGTGTGTGTGTTGTGGCAGGGACCTTCCCAGAACAGAGAAGGCAATGCAGGATGGTTTGTGCCTGAGTACATGTATACAGCTCTGCCTGCCACAAACCTGTAGTATACGGCATCCAATCAGATGATGTTCCCATGTAAGGGAGACAAATGGACAATAATGATATAAATGGCAAGACCTTAACTATAATCGGAGCTCTGTGTTTTGGATATGAATCTGATGAGCTAAGCGCTGGCATAAACTACTTCCTAGAAGAAAAGCCTTGGTGTCTCCACACAAAACACCTACAACTGTGTGTAAGTGCAGACATGGGGCACACACATGGAGATCAGAGGACAATCTTTAGTGTTGTTCCATGTCTTCCCCTATGCTTGAGATAGCGTGTCGTCATTCATCACTACATAAACCAGGCTAGCTAGCCCATGAGCTTCTGTGGATTCCTCTCTCTGCCTTCCACTTTGCCTTAGGTATGATGGGATTACAGACACCTGCTACAGCACCCAGCTTTACATGGGCTCTGGGGATTTAAACTCCAGTCTTCACATTTGCACAGCAAGAGCTTTATCCACTGAGCAAGCTCTACAGGCCCAGGGACTCTTTTTACTATAACAGTTATGAGCCCCCGCCTATTTTTGCTTGAATATAGCTTAAAGTGGATGAATATAAAATAATTTATACTTCTAAGGACAGGCCATTTTTGGAAGCCTGCTAAGATCCCAGACCCTGAGGATAGGAGCCAAATGGTGTGGGTAGAAATGTGACTACCACTAGACTAAGCTTGTGTTGGGGATTTCATAGCTAAGAGATTATGTGTTTATTGTTTGCTCTTAATGAATTTCTCCTTACATTTGTGGTCTTTACCTCCCTAATGTAGGATTTCTGAGGTATATGCCATTCATATACCAGTCACTAAAAATAGCATTAAATTGTGTAAATTATGTCTTTGGGGGAACTAAGTACCTTTAAAAATGTTAACAATAATTTGATCAATATCAACATCAGTTAGATTTAATGTTCTCTTGATACTGCATTAAAAATATTAAACAGGGTCTTTTGGAGTTTGGTTTTAAGTTTTTATTTTTTAGTTCTACTTGTTGCTTTAGTGAGATGTTTGTTTTGTTCTTGGACATATAACAAAGGTTGCTATATAAATACTGTGGCTTTTATTTGGGAAAGAAGGGATGCCATGTAAACCAGATGACACACCCCACATATACCCCATGGATCTGCCCTCTTACTTGCTGGGAAAAAGGTCTTTTCTGTTAAGTTGCTCTGGCTCAAGTCCCCCCCCCCAACCCCCACTGTGACTCCCTTTAAGTATTCTGAGGTGAAAGAAATCTTCATGAGAGTTTATCATTTGGCAGCCTCTTAATCTAGTTTGTTTCCAGTAATTTCTGTTTGGTTTTGAGTTTGTTTTTCACCTTGAGCATCATGGCAGCTTTCCCATCCTGCTCCTTTTTTCTATATTCTACCCCACACACTGCTTTCACCCAGCTCCCTCCACCTCCCAACTTCATGTCCCCTTTTGCTAAGTAATAAAGCATTGAGTCTAACTAGTGCTGTCCATATGCTCATGGGTGTGGCACCAGCAACAGGGGCATGGGCAGTCTACTAGCAGCCACATCCCCAAAGACTGACTCTCCCTCCCTCAGCAGCTGTCAATTCCCAATAGCTGCTGAGCAGTGGCAGGGGCCTCAGGAGCCATTCCCTATCCGTGCTGCAATCTTGGTTGGTTTGATCTTATGTAAGTAACCACAGCTGCTGCAAGTTCATGTTTGCAACAGCCCTCCAGAACTTAGCACTTTCCAGCTCTCCTCATGCTCTGGCTCTTACACTGTTTCCACTCCGTCTTCCATGGTGTTTCCTAAGCCGTGGGTTGGGGAGGCTGATACAGATGAGCCATCCATGACTACGCACTCAGAATCACATATTCTTAGCACTTTGACAAGCTATGAATCTGCGCATTAATCACCACCCACTTCAAGAAGAAGCTTCTCTGACCACAGCTGAGAGCAGCACACACTATGGGTATAAACACAAATGTTTAAAAGCAAATTGACAATAGGAACATTTAGCAATACAACAGTAGGTTTCCCCCTAGAGTCTATGATTTCTCCAGAAAAGAACTTTTGATGGGATTTACAATACCAGACGTGAGAGTCCTCTTGTGGAACAAGCCTCAAACCCAAACAGAAAACAGTTCGTTACCCCCTTCACCCTGTTGTACCAGTGTGAATATCTTTCAGTGTCTAGCCCTGAGTAAGACTACTGCTGTCTTCTGTCCTCCAGCAGCCTGCATAGCACATTCCAGCACTATGACACCTAGCCAGCAGGCAGAGAGTTTTCTGGTCAACTCAAGATTGATTTCTCTGTGTCCTGTAACCAGTGTGTAGTGTCTTCAGCCACAGGGCCTTACCATATAGTTATGATGGGCAACAAAAGGCAATGGCAATAGCCTGTGTTGCACCAGGTGCCTCTGGGTCCTTCCGGACAACTCACAGGGAGGTATCTTCTGCCTGGCACTGAGATTTTCATTTAATGACTCCTGTCTTCTGAGAACAGCATTGTCCACCCACGCAGGGCACCTCTGCTCAAACTCCTGCATTTTTAAGGTGATTTTTTAAATTAGCTTACACACTAGTGAGTTTCTATAAGGCTTCATACATCCTTAGTTGTGGCTAGCCCATCCCCTAGACCCTCTTCTCTCCCATTCCCCATCCCCATCTCTGCTTAAACCTTGAACCCCTAGTATCCCTGCTCCTCATTATTCCATGTCATATGTTCTATCCCCTCTAATTATATTTTTTACTTTTGATCTTGCATAGGTTGTGATATAGCTTTTCCATACTCTTGATTTTGGCTAACTCTTCCCCTTCTGCTTATTTCCCCATCTCCCTATGTCCCCCTCCATGCTTGACCTTTATGCCCCTAGTGTTCTCCTTTACTTTCATTTTAGCAATATTTTACTATCTCCCCCTCTCTCAATGTGTCGATACACAATGGTCCATTTCTAGTTTTCTGGCTTCCAAGTTAAACTCCATGTTAAACACACTAAATAAAAGATTTGAAGATACAATCCACATGTGAAAGAGGATGTGCAAAAAGATGTCATTTTTATTTACACCTGAGTAATATTCCATTGTATATCCGTGCAGTTCCCTTATCCATCCATCAGTTGATGGACATCTGGGTTGATTCCGTTTCCTGCCTATTGTGAATGGAACAGCCATGAACATGGATGAGCCGGTCTGTGTAGCATGTACCCTTGGGTATATGCTCAGGAGCGGTATATCTGGATTACATGGTAGTTCTATTTCTAGTGTGTTTGTTTGTTTGTTTGTTTGTTTGTTTGTTTGTTTCTGGGAAACCAGAGTTTACCAGGGCTTACTTATGGAGCAATGGGTGAGGGTTTACTTACAGGAATGTGGGTACTCCCCTCCTAAGGCCACTCTAAAAAGTCTTCATCCAAGCATGGATCCTAATTTCTCCATAGCCACACAAAATGGCGAGAGAGCCTCCCCACAGGTTCCTCAGTTTATATACCTTTAGCCCCTCCTCCTTGTGAAACTAGGGCCAACTAGTTGGTTGGGAGGTGTGGCTGACTCTGCTTCTCCTTTCTTGTAGAGCGTAACAGTCAAGTTTAACTGATGATCCTAGGCAAGCAGGTGCAACCAGACTTAGGAAGAAGGCACCTGTCCATGATCTCTCTTTCAGAGAGCAGCTCTATGCAACACTCCATCCCTCCTTCTGGCTCTTACATTCTTTCCCCGTCCTCTACCACAAAATCCCCGAGCCTTGGAGGGGGTGGCATAGATGTGGGACAATCTTCCTCCACTGTGGTGAGATACTGAACCTTTGACTTCACTATGGAAACCAGGCTGGCCTCCATCTCACAGAGATCCACCTGCCTCTGCTTCCCTAGTGCTGGGATTACAGGTGTGTGCCACCATGGCTGGCTACATTGAACACTTTTTTAAAGTAATCGCTTGTATTTCCTCAAGAACTTTCTAACTTAAATGTATGTATAAAATTCTCAATAATTTCTTTTAAGTTAAAAAAAAAAAAAAAGAACTTCCTGTTCAGTTCTGCCAGGCATGGTGGCATACGACTTTAGTCCCGTGGTGTTTTTTATTTTTGGTGTATAGTTCTTTGTGTATTCTAGACTCTAATCCTCTGTCTGATGGTACAATGGTTGGCTTCATACCTGGAAGAGGGAACCTCAATTGGGCAATTTGACTGGCTTATGGACATGTTTCTAAGGGATTTTCCTGATTATTGAGTGATGTGGGAGAACCTAGGCCTGTGTGAGTGGTGCCACCCCTGGGCAGTTAAAAGCAGGCTGAGCACAGGCAAGAGTAGCAAGCCAGTTAACAATGTTCCTTCATGTTTCAGTTTCTCCCTCCAGGTTTCTGCCTTGAGCTCCTGCTCTGGCTCCCCTCCATGATGGTCAGTGATTTTTGGTCAGTGTTTTATCACAGCAATAGAGGAGCAAACTAGGATAGATGGCTGTCCAGCATTCTGTAGGCTCCATTCTGTAGGCCTCTTCAGTCAATTAAACTGAATTTCCTTTGCTGTGCAGAATTTTTTTAGTTTCTTGGGATTCCATTTGTTTGCTGTTGGTTTTATTTTTTGCACCACTGGAGTCCTATTAAGAAAGCTTGTACCTGTGCCTGTAAGTTGAAGTACACTTCTTTTTCTTCTACCAGTTTCATGGTATTCCAAATACTTGGAGCCTGTGGGGGACCTTCATTCAAACCACCATAAGGATCTAATGTCATATTTAGAAAAGGGTATGAAGAAGAAAAAGGGAAATTATGCTTTTCTGAAGAATTCAGAAAAGTGAGAAGACTTACAGACTACATGAGTGTGGCTGATCCAGAAGCTCTCTGCTGAGAGGCAGGATTCCAGGCAAGAAAAGTTCACTACCTCATTAACACACCAGGTATTCCGCCCATCTGTTTAGCATAATTTAAGGTGAGCCTGCCTTCCCAGGGGTGGTTCTATCACCAGGTGATTGACCAGTGAGACCGGAAGGTGGATCTTCCAACAGATAGACTAGGGATTTTATAGTCCTGACCAGTTAAACTTATGGGGCTATTTGCTACTGTAACACCTCCATGGCCTGTGTTCAAGCCCCTGCATCCAGGTTCCCACTCTGAGTTCCTACCTTGGGCTCCCTGATGAACTGTGACCTGGGAGATGTAAGCCTTATAAACCCTTTCCTCCCCAAGTTGGTATTGGTCAGAGTGTTTTGTCACAGCAATGGAGAAACAAACTACAACAGTAATTGGGGTCAGAGAGTGGGCTGTTGACTGTGAAGAACCTGACCATGTGAGGTTTTGAAAAATGTGGAAGACTTTGGGAAGTTTGGGCTAGAAAAGTGGTTGACTGCTGTAACAGGCCATTCTAGTAGGTGCCTGGAAGAAATTAGTGCTGAGAACCATGTAGCTCCAGAGGGAAATAAGGACTTAAGCAGCAATTGGGATACTTTGACAGAGTCTGACTGAAGTCTGTCCACAGCCGAACAGCTGGCCTGAGGCTAAGTTGAAAAGCAATGGACTAACTTCTCTAGAGGAAGAAATTTCAAGACAGCCTAATTTAGAAATGGTGGTGTAGTTGTTAAGGGTGAATATTATGCAGATCTACAGTGAACAAGAGTAAATGGAGCAGAAAGAAATACAGGATGTACAGTTTGGATTGTAAAAGAGCACTGGGAAGATAAATGTTGGAGCCTTGGCATGTGCAGGAGGAGAGCTCTTTGATAGGAGATTAGAGAAATTAAGAAGAGGCTTAGAGATTTGCACTTGAACAATGGAGAGAGTGCCTCCAGGTCAAGACCACATCCAGCAAAGCCTCCAAGTTGTGGAAAGAAAATGCTACAGGGGCCACCTTCTAAAATGGATAAAGCAGGCTGGGGTCCATCCCAAACCTGTAGACAATCTTGGCAGTGTCATTCACCTTGTGCTGGCTTTAGAGGCATAAAAATGCAAAAGTGAAGGGCTCATCAGTTCTTCCTCCACAGTTTCAGAGAGCCGCCAAGGCCAGGCAGTGTGCAAACAGGGGTACCCCTGCATAAAGAAGGCCCCAATAGGCCATTGTGTGAAGCTGTGAAGGTGAAGCCTGGTTGGCAATGGAGACCCCAAGAAGATATTTGTGATGCCAGAGCTATGAAGACCTGCATATAGGGATTGGTACCAGCCCAAGAGAGAGATGTTGCATGCAGCAAAGCTGGAGAGACTGAGCCATCTAAGTCCTTTGGAAGGAAAGTCCCAGAAGTCAGACATGGAGCTACTGATATGGTATTTGCCCTGTTGGTTTTTCATCTTGTTTTGGTCTTGTATTTCCTCACTATGACTCTCTTCCTCCCTTTGGAATGGTAATGTATATTCAGTTCCACTGTGTGTTGGGAGTAATTTGTCTTTTGATTTTACAGGGGCTTACAGTTAAGATTGCCCTGAGTCTCAGAAGAGACTTTAGACCGTGGACTTTTAAATAGTTTTGAGACTGGTAAAGACTATGGGGACTTTTAAGGATAGACTAAATGCATTTTTGCATTTTATATGGTCATGAGCCTCTGGGGGCCAGGGAGTGGAATGTGATGGTTTGAATGTGAATGTCCCCGATAGGCTCCAAGAATTTGGACAATTTTGTCCCTGTTTTGATGGCACTGTTTTGGGAGGTCTTAGAAGCTGTAGCTATACTAGAGGAAGCACATCACTGGGGGTGGACTTAGAAAATTCTTAAGCCTTACCAGATTTTGAGTTGCTCTCTTGCTTCCTGTGCCTGCTTGAAGATATGAGAGCTCAGCTTCTGCTCCTACTCCATCCACCTCTGCCGCCATGCCTCCCTGCCATGATGGACTCTTGCCCCTTTGGAACCATAAGCTATATAAACGCTTTCTTTTATAAGTTCCCTTGGTCATGCTGTGTCTATCACAGCAACGGAAAAGTAACCAATACAATTGCTTTTGGTGGAATCCCCATTTTAACAAGATTAATACCTGAGCATGGGAGATCTTTCCACCTTCTGGTGTTTTCCTCAGTTTTTTTCTTCATTGTCTTAAAGTTTTCATTGTTGAGGCCTTCCATTTCCTTGGTGAGGTTTTTTCCCAGGTATTTAATTTATGCTTTTGTCTCCATGTGAATGGGATTGTTTCCTTCATTTCTTTTTTCACTATGTTTGTTATTGGTATATAGGAAGGTTACTGAGCATTGTGTTTTAATTTTGTAACTTGCCATTTTTGTGTTTATCAAAGGTCTCTTATGTATAGAATCATATTATCTGTAAATAGGGATACTGTTTTTTTTTTGTTTGTATCCCTTTTATTTCCTCCTCTTGTCTTATTACTCTAGCTAATGTTGCAAACATTGTATTGCATAGGAATGGAGAGAGTGGTCTTGTTCCTGATCTAAATGGGAGTACTTTGAGTTTTTCTCCATTTAGCTAGATGTTGGCTATAAGTTTCTTTTTTAAAAAAATATTTTTTTATGTGTATGAGTGTATTGCCTGCATGAACGTAAGTGCATCTATGTCATGCAATGCCTGCGGAGATCAGAAGAGAGTATCAGATTCCAGTAGAACTGGAATTATGGACTGTTGATAGATGCCGTGTGGGTTTTGGGAGTCTGTAAGAGCAGCCAGTGCTCTTAACCTCTGAGCCATCTTTCCAGCCCCACCACCCCACCAAAGTTTCTTACACATATCCTTTATTATATTGAGGTATGTGTCCCCATCCCTAGCCTCTCCATGACCTTTATCATAGAGGGATAAAATGTTGTTAAAGACCTTTTCTACCTCTATTGTGATGATCATGCAGTGTTTGTATTTGACTGTATTTATGTAATAGGTAACCTTTATTGATTTGTGTATGCTGAACCACGCTTTTATCTGTGGAATAAAGCCAACTTGGTCATAATGAGTGATTTTTTTGATGTGATCTTGAATTTAGTTTGCCAGTGTTTTATTGGGAATTTTTGCACAGAGGAGATCAGTTTGTAATATTCTTTTGTTGTTGTTGCATCACTACCTTGTTTTGGTATCAGATTAATACTGAGTTCATAAAAAGTTTGGGTCTTCTTTGCTATTTCATATTATAATTTGATAGATCTAAAGTGAACACCTTAATGATGCACCTCAAGTTCTTGGATGTGGGAAGCCAGCGAGGCCAAGTCAGCCAAAGTCTTGGCTGGCTGCCAAGCCTCATGACTCCAACCCTTGGCTGGCTGCCAAGCCTCGTGACCCTCGCTTGTTTACTCCAACTCTTGCCAATGCGAGGAGCCTGATCATGTGCTGCCTGCCTGATCAGAGACATCATCAAGCATGACCCTGCTACGTGGCCCAATGAGCTGCCACTCTGCCTGCCTGCTGCGTGTGTGTGTGTGCGCGCCCTGATTGGTCCTGGCTGGGAGGAGGGCTGTTGGGAACAAACTATATAAGGACTGAAGTGCGTACTAAAGAAGAAGAAACCTGAACCTCACCCTGGTGTCTGTGTCGTCTTTCCTTGACTCTGCTGGACGGAGTCGTGGCTTGCGACAAGTGGTGGCCTGTGGTGGCCTGTACGGGGAACTCTTCAAGGCCTAAGAAAATTTAAAGGTAAGGTCCGCGGGTAGCGGTGAAGGGGTAGCGCTAGTTAGGTTCCTGGAGACAGGGACGAAGTTAGGTTCCTGGAGACAGGGATGAAGTTAGACTTAGAATAACCTTTATAAAGAATGCTCTTATAGCATGGGCCGCCTCCCTGTGGGAACTCTAGCAGTATGGACGCTGGTGAGGACATGCATTACAGACAAGACAGGGAAGTACAAGAGAGATATTGACCAGAGAGCAGGGAAGTACAAGAGAGATATTGATCAGAGAGCTCAAGCCTTAGAGGAAGTAAAGGAGGAGCTCTCTAACCGAGACCAGCAAAGTCTCCCGCAGGGGCAGGAAGGGGAGGAGGAGCTTTGTGAGGAGGAAGACTTAGATAAGGAGGAAGGGGGACCCGGAGGCCGTCCTCAGCGATTGGCTCCATAAGGAAGATTTTTGAATTTGGATACTTCCGGGCGCTCGGCCATAGACCGCTGTTCTGCGTTGCAATTGGTTTCCCAAGTTTCAGTCCTTTGGAAGGATGTCCTTACAGGAGAATGGAAGGGGCCTTCTCCAGTAATAACCGGGACTTTTGAAAGTGATACTAGAGTAAATTGCTCCAAGCTTGCACCTACTCCTGTATGTGTGGTCTCACCCTTCTTTTTCCTAGTTTCCAATACTTCTAATAATGATACTGAAACCTTGTTTTGTACCAATGACACCTGTTTCTTAACTAAATGCTGGAATGCCACCAACTTTCCAATAGCTGTTGTGGTTAGGATGCCCACCATGGTCCCATGGCCAGTAAAAGTTCTAGAAAAGGACCTGACCATGCTATTAAGACCAAGAAGAGATTTTGGCATTACTGCAGAGATCATAGCTGCCATCGCGGTCTCGGCCGCGTCCGCGGCGGTGGCCGCTGCAGCTATGGCTACTTCTGTGACTACTGCTAACACTCTTAACCAGCTGTCTTCCAGCATGGCAGTAGCCTTGGGAGTTCAAGAACACGTTAACACCCAGCTTAAAGCAGGCATTCTTATGGTAAATCAGAGAGTTGACCTATTGCAAGAACAAATTGATGTATTGGGCCAAATGATTTTCTATGATTGTATTCAGCACATGACTGGCTTGTGTATAACCTCTGTGGAGTTTGTTAACTTTTCCCGAGCAGGAAATTTATCCTGTGAGCTTGGGACCAAGCTTCAAGGAAATTGGAGCAGAGATTTTGACAGGACACTTTCTGAACTACGAGCCTCCATCGTTGCCATCAATAACACCCGAGTACAGATCGCCAAAGCTCAAGAATGGCTTGACACCTTGCAGAAGACTTTTTCAGTCCTTAAAGACTGGGGCGGGATGGCCTTCTGGGATTTTCTGTTGATCACTGTATGTGTCTGTATGATCTGGTGTATGTGTAAAATACGGTGGTGAACAGAGATGCAACAACAAATGCTTGTACAGGCTATGGCTGCACTGGAAAAGGGCGAGTCTCCCTCTGTATGGTTAACCATGCTGGACCGGTAGTCAAAGACGGGTAAGACTCCCTCATGGACATACCAACCTAAGACAGACTGCCAGCCAAGCTGCT
>NW_008360167.1:477011-506047 GCF_000622305.1 Nannospalax galili
ATAAAAAAGATCAAATGAACTCAAAGGCAATAGGCAGAGAGAAATAATCAGAATTGGGACAGAAATTAATGAAATACAAAGAATCAACCAAATGAAGTATCAGTGAGCTGAAATAAAGGTATCTGCTACAATGTTCCCCTTTTCATACCTAATTTCATTGACTTAGGTCTTCTCTTTCTTTTTGTTAATTTGACTACGTATTTATCCGTCTTATCTTTCCAAGGACCCAGCTCTTCATTTCATTGATTCTTTGCATTTTTGTTGTTGTTCTTGTTTTTTTCGACTTCAATCATTTCTACCCCAATTCTGATTATTTTCCCTGCCTACACCTTTCGGGTTTAGTTGATTTTGTCTTTTCATGACTTAAGGTGCGTCATTACTTTGTTCACTTTAGAACTCTCAAATGTTTTGATGTAGGCACTTGGCACTCAAACTTTCCTCTTGAGATTACCCTCATTGTGTCACATAGAGATTGGTATTTTGTGTTTTTGTTTTCATTCAATTCTAGGAATTTTTTTATTTCCTTCTCAATTTCCTACTTGACTCATTTATATTAGAAAGTATGTGCCTAAGTCTTCATGAGTTCATGCACTTTCTGTTGTTTCTAGTGCTGTGGATAGCTAGATTTATGTCGTTTTGGTCTGATAGAATACAGCATATTATCTCAATCTTTCTATATTTGTTGAGACTTGCTTTGTGTCCTAACGTGGTCAGTTTGGGAGAAAGTTCCAGTGAACTCTGAGAAAAATGTATGCTTTAGTGCTAAGGTAGAATGTTCTGTATATGTCTGTTAGGGCCGTTTAGTTTATTATGTCATTCGATTCCAGTGTTTCTCAATTTTTGTCAGGGTGACATGTGTGTTGTTGAGATGGGATATTTACATCACCCACTATCATTGTGCTGGGATTATCCTGTAGTTTTACATCTGGTAGTATTTGTTTTTTGAAATTTTGTGTACCTGTGTCTGGTGTGTATGTTTAGAATTGTAATATCCTCTTGGTAAGCTGTTCCCTTAATGAGTATGAATTGACCTTCTTTATCAGTTCTGACTTGTTTTGGTTCAAAGTCTATTTTGTCAGATATTAGATAACTATACTTGCCTGTTTCTTGATTTCATTGACTTAAAATACCTTTTTCAATCCTCTCACCTTAAGGTGGTGTGCTGGGATAGTTTTAGTGTCAACTTGACACACCTGGGTTGAGGGAGCCTCAATTGGGGAATTTCCTCCATAGGACAGGCCTGTGGCCATGTCTGTGGGGCACCTTTTTGATTGTTGAGTGATGTGGGAGGGCCCAGCCCACTGTGGGTGATGCCACCCCTGGGCAGGTGGGCCTGTGTTGCATAAGAAAGCAGGTTGAGCAGGGGTTAGAGGAGCAAACCAGTAAGCAGCATTCCTCCATGGCCTGTGCTCCAGCTCCTGCCTCTAGGTTCCTGCCCTGAGTTCCTACCTTGGGCTGCCTGATGAACTGTAACCCAGGAGATGTAAGATAAATAAACCCTTTCCTCCCCAAGTTGGTAGTGGTCAGAGTATTTTGTCATAGCAATGGAGAAACAAACTAGGAAAGGTGGTGTCTAACATTGATGGTGACGTGTGTTTCTTGGACATAGCTAAAAGATGAATCTTTTCTAATTCAGTACCACTCTGTCATTTTATTGAGGAATTGAGTCTGTTGATATTCACAATTATAATAGAAAGGTGTATATTGACTCGTGTCATGCTGGTCAGAACTGTTGTCTCCTTTTCATTGGTCCATTCTAACCCTTTTTTTCCCACTTTACATATCCATTGCCTAGGCCACTACTGAAGGACTCATTGGAAAACTGGGCAATGCGTGCCTGTTTCAAATGGCATGTGTTTCTAGGCAGGTAAGGTGCTATCAGTTGTACTACTATGAACTCGTTCATACAGACTATCTCCTATCTCTAGCCCCAATCAGCTTCAGTTCAATGGGCCTCCAAAAGGAAAGTCATGGGAAAGGAAGGTATGAGGACATTTGATAGACTGATGGCCTTTGGAAGGGAAGGGCAGATTTGTGGAACAAAAATAATTGGTCCTAAGGTTTCAGGAAAATAGGAAGTACTCAAAGAAACATAAAGGAATGGGTATCAAACACCTACTTGGTCTATTTTATATTTTCACCAGAGATTATTGTTAAAGTTCCTAGTTAGTACTGATAGTAATTAATTGTTTTCTTACTGGTTAAATAAGCTTTAATAGGTTAGACTAATGTTCAACACTGTGTGAAATTTTTTGTCTTCTTAAAAAAAATCAACTGCACACTTTAACAACTATTCATAAATCTGTAATTTTGTTTAAATATCAGAAAGTGGACTGGCAGATGGTTCAATAAGTAAAGACTTCCACATGTGCTGCATGGCAGTGACACTGGAAAGTGGCTGCTCACATATCCTGCATTTTTTTTCACCCTGCTTGATTTCATGCAGTTTTAACCTCAATGCATTTATTGCTATAATAGATCTTACCTCATCAATAAAATTATGTCAACAAAGTGATTTCTTACATCGGTCTTTGGCTTTGCAAATTTGGTCCCTAAACTGATACACAGATAATGTCCACATAGTTGCAAGACCAATGGGTTGACTGACCTAGTATCAACAGTGTGGGAAGAGTGACAGCTTTTCGGAAACATCACCTCCTCTGACAGAGGGTGTGTGTTGCTCTTATCAGCTTCTGAGATTCTGTAAACTCCATTTTCATAAGTCCCTTAAAATATATCTAATTGAGTGAAATATGCTACTCAAACTGTGCTTATTGGAAATTTCAGTCATGTATACTCTTTTATTGGTCAAAGATCAAGGCCATCATAGATCTTAATCTTATTCTTTTTTCTTATTAAGCTCCCTTGGGGAAAATATAGTCTCATATAATATAATCACCACTTCTCTCCTCCAAATTTTGAATTCTGTATTAGACTAAGAGCTCCAGACCCAATTTACTATGTTCTCCTTTATCCTAGGTCCTCATAGCCTGTGACCATAGCTTCTAGCACGGGTGTTACATAAGTGTAGTCTTTGTTTCATAGGCACTCTTGTCACCAAACAAGAAAGTTAACAAGTCAGATTCCTAAAGCTTATGCCAGCCCTCCTCAACTGGAATCTCCGTGGTGAAGCCTGGAAATTTGCACCTCCAGGCTGTGGTATGCAGGAAAACAGAAAAATCTTTTCTAAGATCTTTTCAGTGAGCTGGAGAGTTGCTTCAAGGATTCACTGGATCTCCTGTTAGTTCTGACACTAAGAAGACTTCAAGGTACTTACAGTTCAGACAGTTCTCTTGGTAAGAATTGAACGCGGAAAACTTTGAGTGAGAAGATGTGGAACTAAATATGGCCCCTAATCTGTTACCATTTGGCAAAAGGTATGCATATTAAGAGAGGCCTATTGAAGAACTGTATATAGCATTTCTTCAATTTCTTTTCCACTGTTACCTAGAACATTCTGTCTATAAACATAGGATTGAGGAACTGGAGTTCACTAAGGACCTGCGATATAAGGTGTCATGGGTTTTGTGTTTAATCAACTACGTGTGAAATTGCTATTATTTATTTATCTTCAGTTTTCAGAACAGGATATCAGAAGTATGAAAGATTAAACAAACTGTTGGCTAGGTAGATTAAGTAGAAAGCCAGTTAGCTACATTGCTAGGTAAGTAAACTTTTATATTAGTAAACTGCTAGTTTCAAATCCAGCTTTACCACTGTGTGGTCCTTGATGAGCCTCAACTTCTCAGGTTCAGCACCACTGCTTTAAAAATGGGGCAATGTTCTCCACCTCACAGGTGCTCAGGGCTGGAGACAAAATCAGGTCCATCCAGCACCTGGTACAAGGCATAGCCCTTGGTGTGCTTGAAGCACTCCTGTCCAGTTCCCTTTCTATCTTTGCTTTAGTATTAATACTTCTTTCTTTCTTCCTTTGTTTCTTTGTTTTTTTCTATTTTGGAACTCTTTCTTCTCAGAAGTCAGAAAAGGCCTCTGCTACTTTAACCACTTTAACAGCGCCCAGCTGTGACACCATCTTTCGTTTCCTTCATATTTCCTTCATGTAGGTCCAGTTCATAAAGAAGAGGTCTTTTCAGCTTCTAGCTGACTTGTAATTCTGGAGAACTATGTATGATGTAAGCAGTCTCGGGAGAACCACTTTTGTGAGTCATGACATGAAGAATAGGAAATAGACGCATCATCATTGCCAGCAACCAAAACAATTCTACATTTCCAGGCTTCCCCAGTGAGCTGAGCACCTGACAGCACTGTCAGATGGCCAGAGGGCAGTCTCAGTCACCATGCCTAGTTCAGCTTGTAATTACTGAGAACTGACACGGCAAGGATCACCCCAGGAAAGGAGGGATCACGGGTTTGCATGCAGACAGGGGGCATGCCGTAGCAAGTGTAAAGAGGATTCAGGGCATTTTTTCTGAGTGTATATTCTCCAGGGCAACAGGAAGCATCCACCCTCATGTTTATTGATCCTCAATTGACTTTTCAGTGTAGGGTTCCAGGATTTTTTTAGATAATCTTCTTTGTTCCAAGTCATGTTCATGACTCTAAATTTTGCATTCATTTCTTCTTATGTCCTTGGTCTTTCCATAAAGGCAGAACTTTGGCCAGTTTGTCCCTACCCTACTTCCTCCACCTGATTATTAACATACATGTGGTGGTGGGAAAAGCCCTTCATCAAGCATACAAGTCAACTGCAAGGAAAAAGCAAGGAAGGCACACAACATGCTTTTAATGTGTCTTGCACTTGGTCACAATGCATGGGGCATCAGTGATTGGCTGGCACACAAAGGAAGCTGGCTCAGCAACACAGTGAGCCAGGAATCAAAAGTAGATGGTTTAGCAGGAAAAGGGAGAAACTTATAGTCCAGTGGTCAGAGTCTCTTGGATTATACCCAATGCTTTCTAAGACTATAGTCCTCAGATTTTACACATACCCCTGATCCTGCAATGTCTATTTTCAATTTTGTAATAAATACGATAATAGATTCTGTGTTTAATGTTCATAGTTATTGAAGTAATTCATTCTAATTTGGATTTTTTAATAGAGGAATCACATTACTTAAAGCTCTGATAGTGTTTTCCTAAAGAGTGTGAATCATCAACTTGGTTTTTGAAGCTAAGTAAAGACAGTTTCTGAGCTATAAAGTGAATTTGAATCATACTTTTAGTCAATGGCAACAGTGTGAGACAGGTACCAAATCTGGACTTGGCACATATGGCACAAATCTCACCTATAATGATGGCACTCTCTCAGAAGTCCTGGGCACATAAAACCCTTTTGATACGATATACTGATTTTATGGATGTCATGAGTGTTGAGTCAGACACTTTCATTATGTTTAGCCATTTCCAAAAATTGCTTTTTACAAGGCTGGCAAGGTTGCTCAGGGGGTAAAGCTGGTGACCTGATTTCAATCCCAAGAACCCAAGGTGGAAAGCAAGACACAAACACCACTAAATTCTCCTTGGACCTCTGCACGTGTGTCCAGACATGCATATCCATGCACACCCAGGATGCATATATACATACAACAATAAAAAATAAAATTTATTTTAAAAATTGTATTTAGTATTCATAGATGGTTAAACAAGACAGTATAAAATGCCAAGTCTGATGGCTCACAGCTAAAATCACAGCATTTTGGGGAGAGTAAGGTAGGAGAAACAGGAGTTTGATACCAGTCTGGTTATATAGCAAGGAATTGAGACAGAGAGAGAGAGAGAGAGAGGCTACAACAGTTTCCCAGCTCAAGATGAAACAATGATGCAGTATGTCCAACAGGAATTCTGACTAAGGTATATTAGTCAGGGTTCTCTAGAGGAACAGTATTGTAGTACTGATAAATTAATATATGGGATTTATTAGATTGGCTCACAGGATATGGTCTGGGTAGTCCAATAATGGAGAGGCTGAGAATCCAGCAGTTGTTCAGTTGATAAGACTAGATGTGTCCACAGTCCTAATCCAGTGCTGAAGGTCTGGAGGATTCCTGGAGAGATGCTGGTCATTAGTCTAACACTAGAGCCCAAAGAAGTTGGTTCTAATATTGGTGAAGGAATGCCACAGAAACAAGATAAATTCACCAGCAAGAATGAAGGCAAGCAGACAGAGAGCAAGTTTCCTTCTTCTGTGTCCTCTGTCTGGGCTGCCACTGAAAGGTGTCACCCACATTCAGGGTGGGTCTTCCTGCTTCAAGTAATCTGATCAAGAAAGTGTTTTGCTTAAGTGCTAGGAAGCTTGCATTTTATTTGATTTGAGATCCAGTAAAGCTGACAACCAAGATTAGTCATTGCACAAGGCCATCCTAGCCTGCCAAGAATTACTAAACAGGGAGATGAATACAGCTTCCTCTCTCAGAAGTCCCCTAAGAACTTTCATCCCCACAGTGAGAGGCCCTGTGCTGTGTATGTCTTTTGAGCACCTCTTCTAGAAGCAATAAACACATAGCAGAGCAATACATTTGTTGACTTATTGATAGTTGTGGCAATTCTCTCATGTCTCATTTCTATCAGTACAGGAAAGATGATTTTACTTTGATTTCAAATCTAGTCTCATCATCCTTTCCAAGGAAATTAGAAGAGTTCCATATGAGGCTCCTCAGACACTCTCTGAGGGAAAGCCAGAGCAATCAAGAAAATATGCCATTAATTTGGTTATTTGACTTATAAGTTATAACTCAGAGCACTTTGCTGACTGGAAAAGTAGCTGGGCTGCTTTGATGCCGCTGACTACAAAGTTTAATTGAAGGTTGGGTGTGGGGGCACACGCCTTTAATCCCAGCACTCCGAAGGCAGTGGATCTCTGTGAGATCAAGGACAGCCTGGTCCCACAGTGAGTTCCAGACCAGCTGGGGCTACTGTGGTGATTTCCTCAGTGGTGGATAAAGTTCCTGAATCTTAGGAACTTGACATTTGTGCCAAAGAAACAAAAGCTTTAACCCATTCCACACAGAGCTTCAAACCACACGTAAGTAAATACAGTGTGGCGAAAATGGAGTGCCCCAGGCTTGAGAGGTGGCTTAGCTGTTCAGAGTCTGTACTACTCTTCCAGAGAAGCTGAGCTCAATTCCCATGTCATGTGACTCAACAGCAGCTTGTAACTCCAGCACCGCACTGATGTTCGTGTGCATGCACACGCACAATGAAAAAATAAAATATTTTTTAATGGAGTGTCTCTATCATTCTCATTTTAAGGCCTAACTAATCTTTACCAAGTCTTCTCAAACAAATTTCCTGGATTTGTTTATATACTGCAGTTTTAGCATATAGTATTTGTAATGCATCACATTGCTTTTGATGTTGTTACTGAATTAGATTAAATCCTACGAAGCACATTTAATTAAATATTCATTTCCATTTTATCTTTTTAATTTTTTATTTTCTGAGAATGAATGTTTTGCCTACATGTATGTAAATGCACCTGTTCATGCAATGCCTGCAGAGGCCAGAGAGGTGTCAGATCCCCTGGAACTGGAGTTAAGGATGGTTGTTAGCCACCATGTGAGTGCTGGGAACTGAACCCAGATCCTCTGCAAGAACAGCCAATGCTCTTAATCACTGAGCCATCTCTCCAGCCCCCTCCTTTCCATTTTAAAGATACTTAATTTTCACATGTAGAGATTTATTTTTTAACATTTGTTTATTGTGTGTGTGCATGCACATGCATGCCACAGCAGTTGTATGAAGTTATAACAACTTGCATAAGTCAGTTTTCTCCTCCCACCATGTAAATTCCTGGGATCAGGTTGTGGGCTTGGCAGGAAGTACCTTTACCTTCTGAGACATCTTGCCAGCCCCCTCCCCAGATTTTTAAATACTAAAATCATATTATTTGAACACAACTACTTGGCATATTTCTTTATAGCCTTCTGCAAAATTCTCTATACATATGTGTGTCTGTGTGCCTATGTGTCTGTCTGTTGCTCCCTTTCTACACACAGACATACTTACACACCACCCACACATTTATCCATATCCCAGTTACACAAGGACATGCACATGCCTGCCCTAGACAGAAGTGTCCAGTCTGACAAGCTGGTTCCAGAACTGATAGATCCATGTTTACTTACATGGGATGACTGTGTGACGCACTGTTCATCGAGTCGGAAAGGATTGGGCCATTCTGTTCTCTTTGCTCAGTTACTCTATTTCTGCCTTCAGGCTCCATAAATATGTAGTAGAAAGACTAGGACTTGGTTCCTGACCATTATATCATCTTTCCCCAGGACCGGGAGTAACAGCTACAAGGTTACTAAGGACTGAGACCCGCCAGGACAGTACCTCTACACACATGGTTCTGGGAAACTCGCTAGATATGTGATTACCCCAGCATGGTGCTGTAGTATTTCTAGGTTCTGTGCCAAAATTCCACCCTTCTAATGCAGTATATCACTTTGATCCTTATCTGTGGTAGGTTTGCTGAAGGTGACCATCTAGCCTCCAGATAACACACCCAGCTCTCAGGTTCTGTTAGCTAACTGAAGTAGCTTGGCTTCCTATAGGTTTTACATAGATGTTACATTGAAATCTATGGTAAATTACGTTCACTATAACAAGTCAGAGGACCCCCTGGATCTAGTTTAAAACAATGGAAAATCTTTGACCTCTTCACTCTCAGCAGGGCAAGGTTACAGAAGCCACCTCACCAGCATTCAGACCTTGCTGTTCTATGTATGTGATCACAGTAATCTCTATGCCATAGTTCCATCTATAAAGTAGGCTGTAATGGAAAAGCCTACTAGGGTTGTTAGGAGGATTTAATGAGTCAATACACATAAACTATGTAGTCAGAGGAAGCAATCAGTTGGCTAATGAAGAAATAAAGCATAGGAAAGATGAAATAGCTGACAGAATAGACTTAAAGAGTATTGCTAGAGATGAGGAGGAAAGGAGAGCTGGGTGTGGTGGTGCACATCCTCGATTCCAGCACTCAGGAGGCAGAGGCAGGCAGATCTCTGTGAGTTCAAGGTCAGCCTGGTCTACATAATGAGTTCCAGGACAGCTGGGGCTACAGGGAGACCCTGTCTCAAAAAAACAAAAACCAAAACTAACGAACAAAAAAAAGGATGAAAGGAGAGAGACATTTCATGATTGTAAAATGCCTGGGGCTCCGGCAGGAACAGAGAACACTGTGTGATCATATCTCAGGCCTGAGTGGACCCAGAGGTCAGTGCAGGACTGGAGCTCTGGGCCCCAGGGGGTCCTTGTCAGACTGGTGCTTTGGCTGCAGCTGACCTTTCAATGTGGGAGTGATGTTTTGACTTTAAGTTTCTAGGGGTCAGTGTGGAACCAGGAATCTATACTGCTATGGTACCAGAGATCACTTTGGGCCTGTGCTTTTGGCCACAGCCCCAGATAGTACACAGACTTCAATGGATCTCGAATAGAATGAATTTCAGTGATGAAAGACAAACAGTGCAATACAAACAGATATATAAGGAAAAAAAATCAAGACATAGGAACGATATTTCCAAGAAGTCTGGGATACACTCAAGACACCAAGCCTGAGAATTCATGGTATAGAAAAAAGAGCAGAAATAGAATCAAATGGAATAGACAGACTATTTAATAAAATAGCATAAAACTTCCCAAATGTACAGAATGAAGAAGACAAACATAAGAACTCCAGATAGACATGACCACAGAGGAAATTCACCATAACTCATTATACAAACTACAAAACTACAAAAATACAAACTAAGGAAGCAATACTAAAAGTGGCACAAGACAAACATCAACTCATATACAAAGGCCAACATATCTGAATTACCCCAGGTTTTTCAATAATCACGAAAACCAGATCATGGAGTGAAATATTTCAATCTCTGAAGATAACTGGAAACCAAGAATGCCACACCCAGAAAAGTTATCTTTCAAAATTGACAGAGGAATTAGGATATTTCAAGATAAACACAAATCTTCAAAGGAATACTATACAGGGAGGAAGAAGAACAATAGCCTCATTTATGAGAATGCATGAAAGTGTACACTCCATGAAAGAAACAGATCTGCAAAAGAAACAACTGTATCTAACACAGCAGACCAGCAAACTTCCAAAAACTAATCAGAGAAAAGGAAAAGAAATACATATAATTCAGCAAAACTGAACATCAACAAATTTAAAGGCAATAGCAAACCCCTCTCTATCATAACCTTAAATGTAAATGGCCTCAACTTACCACTAAAAATACGTGGATAAATGGGCTTCATTAATAAAAAAGAACCAACTATATGTTGTTTCCAAGAAACAGTTTTAGTTAGCAATGATATCTAAAGACCCAATATCAGAGGATGGAAAACAGACTGTTAAGCAAGTGGAAAACATAAACAAGCAGGTGTAGCTATCCTTACATCAAATAAAGTAAACTTCAAATCAAAACTAATTTGAAGAGATAAAGAGGTACCTAATATTAATAAAGGGAACAATTTATCAAGAAGATATAACAATTGTATTTATGCACTGAATATTGACACCACCAATTTTATAAAATAAGTAGTAAAAGGCATAAAAGGCCACATAGGTTCTAATAGTGGAGGACTTCAATACCCTGCTCTCATGTGTAGGTAAATGTTCCAAACTAAAAACAAGCAAAGAAACGTCAAAGCTAAAATACACTATGAATCAACTGGACTTAACAGATATACACAGAATAGTCCACCCAATAGATTCAGAATACACATTTTCTTAAATGGCACCTAGAGCCTTCTCCAAAGTTGATCATAAATTGACACAAATCAAGTCTCCACAATAAAAAAATCAAAATAATTCTTGTGCCCTATCAGACCACAGTGAAGTAAAAATAGGAGTTAACAAGAGAAACTACAAAACTACTTAGAGACTAAACAACACATTTTTGAAGGAAGAGTGGGTCTCTCAAGAAATCAGAGAGGAAATTTAAAAATTCCTAGAGACAAAGGAAAGTGAGAACATAGCACAGCAGAACCTCCGGGATATGATCAAGGCCTGAGAGGAAAGTTTATGGTGATAAGTGCTCACATCAAAAAACATTCTGAGGGGCTGGAGAGATGGCTCAGCAGTTAAGAACACTGGTTGTTCTTGCAGAAGACCCGGGTTCAAATCCCAGCACCCACATGGCAGCTAACAACTGTCCTAACTCCAGTTCCAGGGGATCCAACAGCCTCTTCTGACCTCCTTGGGCATTGCATAACATGGATGCACTTACCTACATGCAGGCACTACACACATACACATAAAAATAATAAATAAAATTTATTTTTAAAAAACTATAATTAAGAAAATCTGTGAAATCTCAAATAAATAACCTAATTATGCATCTCGAGTCTCTCAGAAAATAATGAGCAGCCAATTCCAAACTCAGTAGACAGCACGAAATAGTAAAGATTAGGGAAGAAATGAATGAAATACAAACAAATAGGACAATACAAAAAAATCAATCAAAGAGGTGGTTCTTTGAAAAATGTAATGAGATCGACAAACCCTTAGCCACTTTGACAAAAAGAGGGAAACACAAATTAAGAAAACTAGAGATGAAAAGGTGCCATTACAACAGACTCCAGACTCCAGTGATACACAGAACACTGTTAGTGAATACTTTGAAAACTTACACTCCAAAAAGGTAGGAAACCTGGAAGAAATGGATGAATTTCTAAATACACATCATCTGCCCAAATCAAAGCCAGAAGATATAAATAAATAGACCCATTATCAGCAATGAGATCAAAGCTGTAATCAAAAATATCCCCCTAAACAGAGGCTGAATTCTATCAAACTTTCAAGGAAAATCTCATTCTTTTTTTTAAATCTTTTTTTGATTTGTCTATTTTTATTTCATGTGTATGAGTGTTATGCCTGCATGTGTGTAAATGTACCCATGTAGGGCAGTGCCCTGGAACTGGAGTTATAGATGGTTGTTAACTGCCATGTGGATGCTGGTATTCGAACCTAAGGTCTTCTGTAAGAACACAGCCAGTATTCTTAACTGCTGAGCCATCTCTCCAGCCCCATACCAATTCTTCTTAACTTGTTTCACTCTAATGGGGAAAGGAGGGTGATACAGAAGGAGAAAGAAGAAGAAGAGTGAAAAAAAAAAACACTAAAGGTGTTTGGAAAAGCCTTAGAGAAACATTATTTTATAAGCTTACTTTAAAATACATATTTGTGTGTGTGTGGTGTGTGTCATTTGAGTTGTTGCCTTGGGTTGGGGGGTCCAAAAGACACCAAACAATACAGGCTGTTGTCATTGCCCATGATTGCCTCCAAGAATTTGAAGATAAGACCCTACTGCTAAAGACATACGCACTTCGGACATGGTACTTGGATGAATTGAGCTGGAACTGACCTAGAAACCTCCTTCAAGACCAGCTCTCATATTATCAACGAGCTGCCAAGGGAGAAAAGCAATCAAGTACTCCTATCCACGGGGAGAGTGTGTGAACCACAAAAGTGACCTGCTCGGGAAGATATTCTCAGTGGTACAATAGTGGTACTTTTATCTTGGGGGTAACTAACAACTGTCTAATTTGACTTAAGGCCCATACAATAGGAGGGAGTTCCTGCCTGGTACTGTAAATGTAGCCAAGTACCTGTTCCTGGAGAGGTCACAGGCCCTAGAGGAGAACCCAATACTGCCATTTTCATAACCCAATATACTTTCTAACTATATTCTAAATACTCATCCATATACCCACAGGTATAGCTTTCACCCCTCACCAAAGAAGCTTCTTTTTACAGAAGATGGAGACTACCACAGAGATCTACAACTGGTCAAAACACAGAAAATAAGTTACCGTGGGGTTCCCAGACCAAATTGATACATTTACAAAGAAGCCTGTACACCTAAGGTTCAAAAAGCATATGGAAGTGGGAGGCATAAAGATCATAAGAGTCAGAGAACCATGCTGTTAAATAGTGTCTTCTGAACACGGCAGGGATGTTTGTTACACCCATGAAATCTCAGCAATAAGCTTGCATAAATAAGACCTGCATAATGACATCAGTAGACATGCCAGCACAGATGGGGGAAATTTCACAAGGCCCCAGTCCTAGAAGAAGAGCTACAGGCAACCAATGGCTGCTGAGAGAGGGAAAATCAGTTATCTTTAGGAATGGGCTCCCTGATAGATTATCCAATCCCAAGTGGTCATCCCTAAACACAGGGACTCAGTAAATTGTATGTGTGTGTACATGTGTGGGTAGCAATAACAATTACAGAAGAGGTCACAGACTTGACAGGGACACAGGAGGAGGCGAAGGGGAGAAAGGGAAGGGTCCAAACAATGCAAATCCAGTACTAGATGAAACTCTGAAAACAGTAAGTAGATAAAAGAAAAACACGGCATGTTTTCTCTCATGTGTGGATCCTAGCCTACGATGTACAGTGTGTATATACAAACAGCTGTCAAGTGTGAGTATCGTATTAATTTAGAAAGGAGACCCCCACAGGGTAATATTAGGTGATAAGGGAGAATGGAATACTGGCGAAAGGACATGAGTTGTGAAAAAGGATATAAACCTAATTTTTTGTAGTTTTAACTGTCATAGTGTGTGTGTGTGTGTGTGTGTGTGTGTGTGTGTGTGTGTGTGTTGTAAGTGTGAATATAGTATAACATTTAGGTGTTGGAGACCAAGAGAGAGTAACACTGGGTGGTGAGGAAAGACAGAGTGCAGGCAAAAAAGGCACATGAGTCATGAAAGAATATATAAAGTTACTTTTTTGCTAGTTTCACCTTTGCCATTGTTTTTTGGGGAGGGAATGGATGAATGAATAAAAATGTAATTGATAGTGAAAGTGTAAAACCTAAGCAAAGTTCCACAGCTTCAGAATTGCTATTCCAACTGTATAGAAGTTTATTAGCTGTATTTTGGGATGGGGCACCCTGTATGGTGATTTTATTTGTGAGTTCATTACAATAAAGAAATTTTTATTTAAAAATAAATCAAATAAAAATAAAATGTCTGGAAGACATAAAAATTATGAATGTATATTTAATAACAGGGCTTCAAAATAAATGACACACACACAGCATGTCTGAGCAGCTTATTCCAGGAGGTACAGCTTTTTTAACACTTGAAAATAAATCTTATAGACTGACTAGATCCCCATGGATGAATATACACTGAGGGACATCTAAGGGAAAGATGAGAATATCTTTTTTTTCTTTTTCTTTTCTTTTTTTTTTTTTATCCTTTTGAGACAGGATCTTCCTGCAGCCTCAGCTGGCCTGGAACTCAGCATTATGTAGGCCAAGCTGGCCTCCAATTCATAGAGACTCACCTGCCTCTGCCTCCCAATTGCTGGGATTGAAGGCGTGTGTGCCGCCACACCCGGCTGAGAATGTCTGCTCTTACCACTTCTCTGTTAGACATCAGCTGGGGGTTCCAGCCCCTACAGTAAGGGAAAAGCATCAAGATCCAAGCAGAATAAGTAAAGTTGTACTTCTACACAGAATATGTTCTTACTATTAACTGGAGTAAATTTCATTGACTACACAGTTTTAAAAAACATGGCATGCCCAAGACTTTTACCCTCTAAACTACTATGTTGTTGACAGAAACAAAAATTCAGATGACCTAAATAAATGGAGAATTATGACATTAATGAATCAAAAAACTCAGTAGTGGAAAAATAACCATTTGTTCCAAATTGGCCCATATAATCAGTACAACTCCAATCAAAATCCCAGGGGAAGTGAAACCATAATTATAAAATTTATATAGAAATGAATAGGACTTAAAATAACCAAAGCAACCTTGAAAAAGAACAAAGCTGGAACAGTGACATTACTAGATCTTAAGGCTTACCAAAAATCTATGTTAAGCAAGACTTAATTTGCTCTTCATTTTTTGAAAGAATCAACTTTGCCACTCCATCACTAATACATTCTGAGCCTTAAAAGGCCCTTAATGGGGTCTATTTTGTACTGTTATTTGTGTGTTTGTAGTCTTCCTTTCCTAAACTGTGAGCTCCTTCTTGCATGTAACAACTTGGGGCTCTCTTAGTGCTTATGAAAGTTCCGGTGTCTGCACTCTGCCGTGTAGCTTGCTTTAAATCATACCTGGGTGAATAAGGATGGTCTGTCTTAGATAATGAAAATTTCAACCCTCAGCAGCACTGATAAATCAGAAATGCCAGAAAGCGTTCTGCTCCCAGATGACCTCCCAAAGGTAGTGGAGTAGCTGGTTATTGGTGATACCATTATGTGGAGGGCTCAGAATAGGGGGCCACAGGCTGCACTGAGTGGCTCTGTTTGGCTAGCAGTTTTATCAGTCTCATTTGTCTCTTATGAAGTATTTCCTGAATATCACCCAGCTTCTGCAGGATCTTCTAGGCTTTGACCTGCAGGAACAAAAGCAAAGCATGATAAACAGGTTTCTCTAGGACCTGAGGACTTTCTCCTTCCCTCTACCCTCCATATCTGCCTCCCATAGTTAACCCTCCTCTGGGCATTCTTATTATGCAAGCCATTCTTTTTTTGTTTTTACATTCACTAAATGCACACTCAGTGGCACATGTGCAGAGATCAAAAGACAACTTGCGGGAGGTTCTCACCTTCCACCGTGTCGATCCCGGGGATTGAACTCAGGTCTTAAATCTTAGTGGCAAGCACCTTTACCTGCTGAGCCACCTCTCCAGCCCATGCCCCTGTCCTTTTCCTTCTGCCTGGAACCCTATTTGGCATGAGTTAATGTCATGGAAATATTTCTTGAGTGGATAATCAATGTTCAGGAAGTCGTGTCCATTAAAAATGGGAAAGATAGAAGACCACAAAGGACATCAAGTCAGCTACAAACCCAAAATCAGAAAGCTACCCCAAACTTCAGCCCTGATGGAGGAAAGTGTTTAATATTTCTAGAGAAAAGGGTATCTGAATTCTGGGACCAAGGGAACCAGAAAACAGCTCTAATAAAAAAGGACACATTTAAATGTTACTCTGTGTGATCCCTTCTCTATATGTTATATAAGTAGGAGACCAATACACAGAAGAACTATGCACGGAAACCTGGAAACAAGTTATGGGGAAGCCTGCTTTCAGGTAAATATGCTTCTGGCCTTGTTCCTAGAGGCACAACCCTTTAGCACTCAGTACAGCAAAAAAGCTGGTGGCCTTTTCTTGTTATCCCAACCTTGACATTTATTTCATGGATGATTTGAGTCACCAAATGAGAGACTCAGAATCAGAGCTGAACCCACCATAAGTCATGCAGGGTGTCATAGATGACCAATTCTGAAAGCACAGGTTCAACATACACTCTGAGGTTGATGCAGTTTGCAGTGGGAAAAGTAAATTATCTTCCTTTACACTGACCCATCTACTTAAGGAAGGAATAAAGAGCCCCGAGGCGGTGCTTAGAGCAACTAGGCTGTCAGCAGGAATGTCAACTACTCCCTGTAGAGGCCCTATCAGTGCTGACCTCAGGGCCAACACTCAGGCCTCATCTTGTCAGATTGTAAGCAAGGCAAATTCCTTTTATGACAAACTTGTGCATGAACACACCCTGAGAGATGTCCTTTTTCTTCCTGCTAAGACTATGGGCAGCTTTCAGAAAACCAGCCAGAGGCACCAAGTCCCATCTCGTTCCTCCAGGTATTTAGAGCAGGGCTTCATAAACCTTCCCCACCCAAACCTTGAGACAAATCTTTATATGACCCCAGTGTATAACATAAAATCAGTATACATCAAACATTTCCTGATAATAAATCATAAATAAATTTCTTTTAAAATAGTTCTTTGGGGGCTGGAGAGACGGCTCAGCAGTTAAGAACGCTGCTGTTCTTGCAAAAGACCTGGGTTCGAATCCCAGCACCCACACAGCAGCTAACAACTATCCATAACTCCAGTTCCAGCAGATCCAATGTCCTCTTCTGTCCTCTGCAGGCATTGTATGACATGGGTGCCTAAACTCAAGTAAAGGGGAAGTCCATGCGGACAATACATGCATACACATAATAATAACAAATAAAATATAAAAAACTGTTCTTCAGCATACATATAATTTTATCATTTATGAAAAATTTTAAATTTGAATACTAATTAAATGTATTTATTTATTTTTATGTAAAAAATTAAATCTTAGCCAGGCATGGTGGCACATGCCTTTAATCTCAGCACTGTGGAGCTCTGTGAGGCCAACTGGTCTACATAATAATATCCAAGCGGGCTAGGGCTACAGGGAAACCCTGTCTCAAAAAAAAGAAGAAAGAAAGAAAGAAAGAAAGAAAGAAAGAAAGAAAGAAAGAAAGAAAGAAAGAAAGAAAGAGAGAGAGAGAAGGAAGGAAGGAAGGAAGGAAGGAAGGAAGGAAGGAAGGAAGGAAGGAAGGAAGGAAGGAAGGAAGGAAGGAAGGAAGGAAGGAAGGAAGGAAGGAAGGAAGGAAGGAAGGAAGGAAGGAAGGAAGGAAGGAAGGAAGGAAGGAAGGAAGGAAGGAAGGAAGGAAGGAAGGAAGGAAGGAAGGAAATCTTGAGGCTGAATCTCCAAAGAAACCGTATCCCCTGTGTCGGTGTGAGGCAATGTCAGCTTTATTCTTAGCAGGTATGGATAAGAAACTGCTGTTGTGACCTGGAGATGAGTTTAAGAAAATTGATAGACGTTAACTGCTGCATAAAGATCAAGAAATTGGACTATCTGGAGGAATGATTGTCAGATTGGTGTAAGGCGGACAGCCCTAATCTGAGGTCATCCCCACACGTTGAATTCAAAGACTCACTCAGACTAGATGGGACCTGAGTCACCTTAGCCCTCATGCATTTCTCCCTCTAGAGCCCAGTGTGGCCCTAGAGATGTTGCATAGTCAGAGGCCTTAAGTCCCTAAAGGGGAAGTCGATGCACCTATGGTCCCTCTACTTTGTCTTTCCTCCTTCTACTTGCAAATCCATTTTCCATACCTTGTGTCATGGTTTAAATCTAAGATGTCTCCTGAAGACTCATGTGTTGGGGCTTTGATTCCTAGCTGATTGGGCCTTGAGAAAGTAAGTGGATCTGGAGGCCTCTGACCTAATCAATACTCTGATGGACTTATAAAACAATGGCAATTTTTGGAAGTGGTAGTAGGAAGTGGGTCGCTAGGGCATACTCTGGAAAAATAAAGCTTGTCCCTAGTCCCTTGTCCCTGTCCCTGCTTCCCTCTCCATCTCTGCCCTTTCCCACTCTGTCTTTTACTCTTACTTTCTCTGATTTCTGACCTTGAACCAAGTGGCTTCAACCATCGCCCTCATTACCATAATGTTCTAGCTTACCCTAGGTCAAAAGTAATGAATCTACGTGACCTTGAACTGAAACTTTGAAACCATGAGGAAAAATTAACCTTTCCTGTTTTTAAGTTGTTTTGGGGGTATTTTTGTACAGTAATAAAAAACTGCCTAACACCATAGTCAAAAATACCTAAAACTGCACCGTCTTATGAGTTCCCCTTTTTAAAGCCTTTCAGGGGTTTCCACGACATTAGGACAAAGTCTCAAGTCCTTATTCAAGCAGTAGGCTCTTCGTGTCCCTGATTTCCCTCAGGCTCACCTTCTGCTACTAACCCTCTCCTTCCCACACACCTCATGTTCTCCAGCAGGAGAATTTTCCCCAGTACTTTCATGTTTCCAGCTTAGCTGCATTTTTACCTTTAGTTCTTTTTGTTCAAGTTCCCTGCTTCCATTTTGATTCCCTGAAAAACTAAAACTACCTAAATTTTAAGACTTAATTTAGAGCCTATAGGCAGAGCTCAGTAGCCAAACACTCACCTAGCATGTTCATGACCTTGGGATTGACTCCCCAGGATAGAAAACAATAAAATAACAATAAATAATAATAATAATTTAGGTATCTTCTATGTAGAATGCCTTGGCTTGAGGTTGGGAAATAGTTCAGTCGGTAAAGTACTTGTATGAGGACCTGAGTTTGATCTTCAGAACCAATTTAAAAAAAAAAAAAGCTGGGCATAGTGGGACACAGTTATAATCCTGGTGCTGGGGAGGCCTGGAGATAGGTAGATCCCTCAGATTGCTGATCAGACAGCCTAGCCTAATTAACAAGCTCCAGGACTCAGTGAAACACCCTATTTCAAAAAGACAAGGTTGGGGCTGGAGAGAAGACTCTGGTTAAGAACACTGGCTGCTCTTTAGAGGACCCAGGTTCAATTCCCAGCACCCACATGGCAGCTCAACACCCATCCTTAACTACAGTTCCAGGAGGATTCGAAACCCTTTTCTGGCCTCTGGGGGCATTGCACACATGTGACTCGCTTACATACATATCAGCAAAACACTCAGACATATACAATAAAAAGTCTTTTTTAAAAAAAAAACAAAACAAGGTGGATATCACCTGAGCAATTACACCTAAAGCTGACTTCTGGCTTCTATATGCATGCACTTGCAAATGAGAGACAGAGAGACAGAGAGGGAGAGAGAGAGAGAGAGAGAGAGAGAGAGAGAGAGAGTATGTACATGTGCACATGCCACAGTGCATGTATGGAGATCAGGGGACAGCCTCAGCAGACAGCCTCACCTTCTACCGAGAGAGAAAGAACACCATGGCCTCCCAAGCTGAGGTGACCACTGATTCTCTGTGTCCCACCATTCTGTCCATTCTGTATGGTTTTGGACCAAAGTGCATTAACAAGGAAGGTCTTCTTCCACTACCCCACCAGCATCTTCATCACAGGACTGTGACTTCCACTGTCTTCACAAAGCACCACATATGTATCTGGCTAGGAGCCCAAGAAAGGGTTGAATTTCATTGTTTGTACTGAGTTTGTTTTACTCTCTGAACTAGGTGGTAAAAGTGGATGAGGGAGCAAAATTCAAGCAACAGCCCTAAGAACAGCTCCATGACACCTCAGAGACAGCACAGGCTCAGCTTCTGACTGTGGCAGGGTATACACTAGAAATAATGGTTTAATAATTTCTGATTATATTTGCTGTATTTTCAGTGTGACAAGTTCAGTAAGATGGGGTTTGGTGTTTGTTTGTTTTTTTAAATACAGTGCATTTTTATAAAGTTTGGTTGTTAGAGATCTATGGCAAACCTCAAAGCAGTCCATAGAGTCACTGTGCTAGTCCATTTTTTCATAACTATGAGGTTATTTGGCCAAAAAAAAAAGTGGGAAATTATTTTGCTTAGCTAATGATGTCAGAGGCTTCTGTCCATCATGACAAGAAAAGTACTTCTGGAGCAGAGCAGCTCCCAGCACCGCAGCCAAGAAGCAGGGAAGGAAAGCCGTGCCAGGTGGCTTTCTTCTTTCCCCTTTTATTCCGTCAAGGCCCTCAGCCTACTGTATGGTGCTGTGCATATCCAGGGTAGACTGTTCTCCCAGCCCCTTACTTCTCTCTGCAAACACTTGACACAGACGCACCCCGAAGTGTTTAGGTACCTCTTAATCCAGTCAAGTTGAAAATCAAGATTACCCTTTACAGATCCCAGATGCCAGGTACCAATTTCCCCTACTATTAACATCTTTTATCAGTGTGATATGTTTATTGCAATGAACCAAGTTAATATATTTTAACTAAAGTTGACACTCCGTATGTCTTTAGATTTTTACCTAAATACTTCCCTACTGTAGGAAATGTAACATTTTCTTGTATCTTCTTAGCCTCTTTTGGCTGTGACAATTTCTCAGATTTTTCTTTTTCTTTTTTTTTTTTCTCCTTTTCCTACATGACATCACTGTTGACACCGACCCTAATCACCCCTGGTAAGATGTTGTCTGTTGTCCGATTTCTCCAGTAATAAAGTTTTATGTTGCCCTCTTTTGAAATAACTTACCATGTGCACCCTATACTTCAGTTAGGGACTATATTCCCTCCTTGAGGGCAGAGTACACTAATAATCTAGAGCTTTTTAGCATGGGAAATTAATTTCCTCCTTCCCACTTATTTACTCCATCATGCGTATTTTATAAAATAGATATTTTATACTAGTCTACTAGTCTGTTGCTCAAATTGCATCCACATTGGCGACTGTGCTCCTTGATGTCACATGACTGTGATGTGCTATTCATTCTGTTTTGGTCTGTAGTGCTCTGTACTTTGTGACACTTCAATGTCCCCAGTTTCCTCTTATATATTTCCCCAGTCTTAGAAGCACCCATTTTTTCAAGGAAACACATTTTATTTGTTTTCCTTACTGGAGAATGCTATTAGAAAGTAGTATCTTGGTGCTAGGTACGCCTGTTCATACTGTAACCCCACTGCACATGAGCCCTTTCAACCATCAAAGCAGGAAAATGTATATATAAATAATATGTATATATAAATACATATAAATATGTGTATATAAATACATTATATATAATCTAAAGTTATTTTGATAAGTACGGAGTATTATAATAGTGCTGACAATAAAGTCATTACTTCACAATGACCAAAACTCACCTTTCGATATGATATTTAAAACTTACAGCCTAGCTGGGCACGGTGGTGCACACCTTTAATCCCAGCACTGGAGAGGCAGAGGCAGGAGAATCTCACAGAGCTCCTCCTGCCTTTGCCTCTGAGTGCTGGGATTAAAGGTTTGTACCACTGCATCTGGTCCCTTTACCTGGCATTCTAAAGTCTGAAGAAAAGCCCTACTTAACTGATTAAGATGTTAGCTGATAAATACATTTTACTTCGATTTGCAGAGCCCAGAACATCTGGTGGTGTTTGAACAGCACAATGCAGAATGCAGAACACTATTTCTACTGTTTAGTCTTGTGCATCAGCTACACAAAGAAGTTTAACTTGCAGAAAAGCAATATGTATGTCTACATAATTATAGGCTGAGGGGAGTCAAGGCGCAGCATGTAGGATCATAGACCTACAAAGACAGAAGGCTGGTCTCGGGAATGCAAAGGGAAGGTGTGGGTGGGGACAGCCTGTGGAGGGTCTAACAAACTAGACTGAAAAATTGACTTGGTCTGAGTGCAGGAGATCAGGTGACAGGTGGCAAGTCTGAACTAACAGGGTAGTCCAGAGATCTGGGGTGAAAAGAGCAAACGTGGGCCTGTATCCAAGGCTAGAAGGGGAATAAGAGATTGAGATCACTTATAATGTCTGAGCCAGATTAAAAACCAAAAAAAAAAAAAACCTACATACCTCCTGGAAGATGAAGATAGCACCCAGCATGTGATCTCCCTTCTCACTGATCTTTGCACCTCCTTTTCCTTCACACAGAAACCCTTTCATATGCCTGAGTTTCCTAACATGCTCTTTGGGGAATGATGGCATGTTCATCTTCTTAGGGTGCCAGCCCTTGAATAAGTCTGATGCACTTCCCATCAACATTCATCTCCTTAGCATTAGGTTTCCAGCAGTGAGAAGATCCTTAAACAGAAAGACAGGGACCCTTAATACTTCCCAGATAGCTGTATGAAAAGAAGATTCCATCTGGGCTTGGCAGCTCATGTCTGTATCCCAGGTACTTGGGACACTGGGAAAGTAGAGCATAAGTTCAACACCTTCCTGAGAAACTTTCCGAGATCATGTTTGAAAATTTTTAAAAATACAAAAAACACTAGAGATGTAGCTCAGTTATATAGCACTTGTCTAGCAGGTGTAAGGCACTGAGTTCAATCCACAGTAACACACACACAAAAACACATACACACACACACATACACACAGACACACATAACATACATACACACATACACAAACATACACATATACACACACACACGTACACACATACACATACACACTCACATACACACATACACATGTACACACACATACACACGTACATACACACATACACACACACACAAGGATAAAAAGGAGGAGGATGAGGAGGAAGAAAAGGAAGAAGCAGAAGTAGTGCAAGAACACCTGCATTCACACTTATCCTGTGACCAGAAAAGCAATGAAACAGAACTCGACAAATAAAAAATTATAGATGACTGGAGAGATGGCTCCCCTTGCAGAGGACCCAGTCTCAGGTCCCAGTACCCACATGGAGGCTAAACAATCATCTTTAACTCCAGTTCCAGGGGTTTTGATGCTCTCTTCTGGCCTCCACAGACATTGTATACATGTGGTATACTTACATACATGAAGACAAACACTGATACACATAAAATAAATATAAGTAGATAAAAAATGTTTAAAGATTATAGATGTGTGATAGACAGATAAAAGATTATAACTCTAAAGTGGTTATTTTTAACTGGGAAGATTATACACAAGTTAAATGTCCTTATTTTTTCCATAAATTATCTACATTGAATTGTACTACACTTAATACAGCAAAAATAGTAAATATATTTTAGAATTAATGATTATCCTTGTGTGAGCATGGATGGGGGAGGGGATGGATAGGCATCCATGATTAACTTTTTCCTCTTCCTTCCTACTTTTTTAGATTTTCAAAATAATAAGACATCATGCTTCAGCACATGCTGTGAAAGCACTCTCTTAACACATAATGCCTAGATCTGCAGAAAACGTTAAGCTGGAATCTTCTCAGTGTGACAGTGGAGTAGAATGGAGCTGGGAAAACAGCAGCTGACTGTCAAGCAAGGTCAGCACCAGAGGCAAGCTATGGACCAGCTGCATAACCACTTGTTCTGAGGCACTTGTTTCTGGAACAACTGTATTTCATTGACATGAAAATCCCTTTGGCAATGGGGTGATGTTTACAGCCTGGGTGGGTGCCGCAGCCACAGGCAGAAACAGCTGTTGGAATGGAGCATGCTGACTCACAGCTGTCAGCATCTCCAAAAGCCACTGCCTGTGCAGACTAGGAACTGGTCCTGAGGTTGCTTCCAAAGGACACCAGGGAATCTAGGATACTCTCAGTGTCCGCTATACCACTAACACCATTATCACCAAGATCACATGGACACTTGACGAAGATATGCTTTCCTTTGCATCATCTGAGATCTGCTGAATATAATTCCCTGAAGTGGTGCATGGGGAGTTACAATTAGCAGTTATAATCAGCTCACTAGATGATTTTGAGATCCATTGACTTCACTATGCTGTGTATCAATTTCTGCCTCTGTACAGGAAGTCTTCAACACCTTCCTCATAGGCTGTCTTGAGAATTAAATAGATGGCATAATTATGCTTCTGGTGAATGCATGTGACAATGGTCATTAGCCCTTCTAAGTTTCTCCCAAAGGATTCACATCACCTGCAACTTTATGAGGGAAGCACTTTGCAAATACAGTGCTTGATTCTCTGTACACCAGAAAGAGAACCAAGAAACAGCCACAAGGCCAGGCCAAAATATGCCTTCAATCTGTTTCCACACTGAGGGAAATGGACTTTAGTTCATGAGATGTGGCAAGACATCTGGGGCACATTTTACCTTCCATGTCTCTGTGCCCCAGAAGCTGTACAGTTTTAATGGCAACTGAATACTTTTTAAAAATATTTTATTTATTTATTTAGTGTATGAGTGAGTGTATTGCCTGCATGAGTGTGAGTGTACCCATGTCATACAATGTCCACGGAGGTCAGAAGAGGGTGTTAGAGTCCCCTAGAACTGGAGTTACAGACGATTGTTAGCTGCCACGTGCTGGAACTGAACCTGGGTTCTCTACAAGAGCAGCTAGCACTCTTAACCACTGAGCCATCCCTTCAGTCCCCCTCCCCCTTTTTTACATGTCATTTGATCATCTTAGCAATCATGTGAGGTGGGGAAGATAAGGAGAACTGAAGTTTGTTTTATAAAAAATCTTGAAGACACATTCATGGCTTGGCTTTGATACCTTGTCTGTGCAATCCCAAGGACTTTCCCGTATGTCCTGTTTTTTCTTGTTTTCATTGGTGAAGTCATCACAGAGGTACCTGAGCCCCATACGTAGACCTGATGAGTCTGCTGTGTGATGAAAGGTTTGGATGAGTAACTCCCCAGACAATAAAAGCCAACTGGGCCTTATCTAAAACTCCTGCAAAGTTGACATCCACAGCCAAAGCGTGAAGGGCTTACTTAGATCATTATCAAAGCATTATGAGGTTGATAACTGTCTGGTGTCTCGAACCTCAAGGGAGACTTTAGACTTTGAAGATACTGTTGACCTCAGACTTAACTGGGAAAGCTCCCAAATGACTGGAAGTACCAGGTGGTCTAGTCTCATCTGCGTTCACCCACATAGTGCAGCACAGCAATAATTCATTCAAGCATTTGTGGAGTTCTGGGATACACTCTGAGGACACTTGTGTTAACAAGCCAGGAATTTCGCTTTAATGCAGAATTGAGATAGTAACTAAATTGTACTAAGTATATTGATTATAGTTATGAAATACTGTAGAGCTGAACAATCATTGAAATGCCAATATAGCCTTAATAAAAGACTAAGAAACCCCCTATTAAGTAAAAAGGAAAGAACGTTTGGCATTTGTCTGTGAGACCATAGGAGCCATGGTGAGCTGATTTTGAAAAAAGCTTATATAGCCGTGGTGTGGGAATAGCTGCAGCAGTTGTGATAGCTAAACCCCTTCCTAGGCCCATAAGGTCCTTTTCCACCCTTACCTAATCCCTGGCTCAGGAACAGTATTTCCTCCCTGTGTACTCAGTTTGTTCAAAGTACATGTCCCATGTTTTCTTGTTTGATAGAGTCCACTCACAACTGGGCACTGAGCTGAATGGGCTTCCTGGATAGTTTCAAATGTGCCGTGAGTACTCATTGTAGAGGAATGGTGTGTGTCCTGTGTGACTCCACTACGTGAGAGCCTCTAGAAGCTTGTGCCCCATCTCCTCTGGACTCTGCCTGACATAGTTTTTTTCCTTTGTTGACTTTGCTTTTGCAGGTCTTTTTTTTTTTTTTTTTAAACTGTAACAGACTTTATAATTCTAAATATAGCCACATGTTAAGATCTATGTCCTCCTCGCAAATCTTGAAATCTGTGCATTATCTTTTGACCCATTGATACACAAGCCAAGACCAAAGTAAGGAATAAGCCATGTACGAAGAGCACTTAGTAGGTATCTAATAAATATTCGATCAACAAAATGAACTACTGAGCTGAGTGAGGCAAGGATCTGCTTGGTGGTGTTGTGCAAAGCAACACCAACCTTTGAGCTCCCACAGATGACATATCCCAAAACATCTTTAGAGCAGAGAGCCCTTGTCGAGCACATGGAGTATCCACTATACCACATTTGCCCTGGTTTAGTATGAGAATTGTGGGCAAGTCACTTGCCCCACTGGCTTAAGGTTTCAAAAGTTTCAAAACCTCCTCTCCTACTCTGACTTCCAATCCTTGCAGAACCCACATCCTTCTTAGAATTTTTAGAATTCTGACTTTTCACCATCTAACCAATGTGACCCTCATGCTTTCTCACAGAGATATCTGGATGCCCATATTTCTATCAGGCTTTCTCTGGTGGCTAATTTTGGTTGTCAGTATGACCAGATTGAGGGATGGCTAGAAAACTGTAGAGTATACTTAAGGTATGTGGGTTAGCAAACTCATTGAGGGGCCTCGATAATCATGGGCAATGTCATCCAATAGACTGGGGGATTGGGTGGAATGGAAAGGGAAGATGGCAAGAGCTTTTCTTTGTTTCTGCTGCTGCTGCTGTTGCCTAAGAACTCCAAAATCAACCAGTATTTCTTCCAACATTCAGGCGGCACCAGGCTTTTCTCCCTACCTGTTCCCATTGCCTGGAAAGCCTCATCCTTCCTTCCTCCAGCTCTTCATGATCTACTACAGATTGCATGCTCTATAGAGCTCAATCTGTCTCAACTTTCAGAATCTGCATGCTCCAGGAAACCTTCTTGGACTGCAACATTTAATGTTGATGCTTTTCCTTTGTGTTCCCATAATGCTTTGAGCTTCTGTTGATCAGAGCACAAATTCCACTGTACTGTGATCACTAATTAACTGTACTGTGCCACACACTTGCACTGATAAGGATAAATGCTTATGCAGCATAAAATAGGATGTGGCAAATGTTAGCTACCTAAGAAAAAAATCATTATTGCACAAAAAGAAATAGTGTTGAGGGAATAGAGCTACAAATCAAAGCTAGTTAAAAACTCAGGGATATCAGGTGCAGTGGTACACACCTTTGATCCCGGCACTCACCAAGGGATATTGAGTATCTTCAGCTCACTGTCAGTAGGCCATCTTTTGATAAATACCTTGGCCAACCAATCAAATAAACTTTTAGCACCTCTTCATGGACCACACTTTCTATCTCTCCTCTAGGGGCCTGCTTAGCCTTGACTCTGGTTATAGGCCTAGAGGCAACAATAACTGGGCCCGGAGGGACATCAGCCTTGTCTTGCTGAATGGGATTAGTTTCCTCAGGCAAGGGTGGGGAGGGCAGCGAATCATGTAATCCAGGCTAACCTCAAGCTCGCTATTTAGCCAAAAATAAAAAATGATCTTGAACTCCTGATCTTCTGCTGGGGAACCCTTCTGTTAGGGGTGCAGTTTCTCCATGTCCGGATAGCCCTGAGGGGCTCGGCACCAAATGGAAAAACTCCCCTTTTCAGCAGGGGGCCTCCTGCTCTCTTCCTGGTTCACCTTGAAGTGCCGCCAACCACGGATGCCTGACCTTATCTGAAAACATGGCCTTTAGCATAGTTACCTGAAGTAAAAAATACCCGCAGTTTTTTTCTATATGCTAATCAGGCACTGTCTGACAGTCTGGAAGATAGGAGTCCACTGCCACATGTAAATAAAGCATACTATGAGCACCTATCAACTGAGGCTTTTGCTACTGCCTCCACACTATAAATTCTCTACTTTTCCCACTAATAAATGGAGCTGTTTTTCACTGTGCCTGGAGCTGTGTCATTGCTGTTTCACTGCGCCTGGGACCAGCCTGTGATCAGTTTCCCTGGAAGAGCTGTCTTCCGTCAGTGCCCACTGGCCGTTCTGACCCCATTCACCACTTCTGCTCTCCCAGCCCTCATGGACTGGTGGCCAACGACCCGCGAGCAAAGGGAGAACCTTCTGCAGCTGGCCCGCTGAGCCGCCCTGCAGCTGGCGCCCGAATGTGCGGCTCCTGGATCGCGCAGAGTTTGTTAGTATCCCTCCCATCAGGAGGGCATCAGCAATCCCTTTCTCCTATCAGGAGTATCCCTCCCATCAGGAGGAAAAAGGCAGCTTTGCCTTTAAGCCATCCCCATCTTTGCAGATCGGCAATCTTTTTCTCCTATCACCTCCTATCAGGAGGATAAAGGCAGCTTTGCCTCTAAGCCGCCCCACCATTGGAGACTGGCAGTCTCTTCTCTTTTCCTCCTTTTATTTTTGGTCTGAGTCTTCATGTGGGACCATTAAAGACAAAGGAGCAACTGAGGCTTTCTGGTCAAGGCTACTCCTTGATGCTAGCTGAAGGCTCTTAGTCCTCTTAACGGACTCTGACTGCCTGCACAGGTGTAGACAAAGACCTCCTATCTATACATCTTTCTAATACAAAAAATCGTTAATGCAACGGCCAGTTAAATGCTCTTAGAGCGGCTGCCGATCTTTTAAACTTGTGGGAAGGCTTGCACTGTGGACTGAGTAGGAATCACCTGAGATTTTGATCCCAGGCATGTTCCCTTAGAAATCAGCATTTCACCCCACTTTCCTTTTCTATCTTAACACCGTTACAAACAAAAATCCCCAAAGTTCTAAGGGATCTTCACATAAGCCTTAAAGTCAACTCCTAAAATAAACTTCCCTAATCTGTTTTGTTATCTTGCCCCTGGGGTATTCAAGCCAAAGCTAAAACCAGTTAGGTGAGAATTTAAATTAACTAGCCCCTGAAAAAATTCAAGGTGGCTCACGCCATACAAACAAACAAACAAACAAACAAACAAAATTTAAAAGCCATTTTTCTCCTGTAAACCTTAAATCTGCAGTTAGGTTTGTGTTCGTCACAGCGTTTCAATCCCCTGGTGTCAGACTGCTCCAGGAACATTAAACGCCAGACAACACTTCTTTTCTTTTCTATAATGGCTAGTTCAGCATCACGCCAAAAAAACCTCCAAATTCGCTCCCTTAGAGCCCTACTTAAATCAAGAGGACTTAAGATTTCCCAAAAGAAAAGCTCAAAATTTTGAAATGAAGTATTTCAATTAGCACCCTGGATCCTGTCGGCAGAAATTTCTGACCCAGAGGTCTGGACCAAA
>NW_008360167.1:506356-508057 GCF_000622305.1 Nannospalax galili
GTAATCTCAGGGATAATGGAAGTTGCCACCTCCAAAATCTCCAGACACAATGGCCTCAGGACTCAAAAACCCCATCGGTAGAAGCTTTTCCTGTTAACTTACAAATAACAAGACAACGCCCACTGGCTTGGTACCCACTCCCAGCAGTAGACTTAAAAGAGCTACGCCAAGCTGTACGTGAAGATGGGATCCATGCTCCATGGACAAAACCTTTACTACAAACATTTAATACTATCCTGCTAACCCCCCAGGACTGGAGAGATATCTGTAGATCTACCCTCCCCAGTCCATTATTTGTACAATGGGAGGCTTTATTTAGAGATGAATGCCTGATACAGGTTAAAAGAAATGACACACATAATCAACAGCTAAGACCACAACAAGGACAAGATCCACCACCTGGATTCATAGATTGGAACTATGACCAGCTTTTTGGCCAGGGCAACAGACCACACCAGGGACAGGATCCACGACCTGGATTCATAGATTGGAACTATGACCAGCTTTTTGGCCAGGGCAACTTTTCCACAGGAATCCAGCAGGCTGTGATTCCTGCTGGCTGTTTTGAGCAGGTCCACTTATGTGCACTACAGGCCTGGGACCATCTAACCCCCTTGTCCACTGGGCCTGTAGAGACTTCTTCATTAACTTTCTTAAAAAAAAAACAAACTAAAACCCTCCAAGACTTTATACTAAGAGTACAGCCAGTTTAGATAAAAAATTAACAGATCCTACAGCCAAAAGAATGCTTTTAAATAACCTTGTCTGCAAAGGAATGACCCCTGAGCACAGACAAACATGCCAGGGACTAAAAAATAACCCTAATACTATGTTCTGGAAATTTTATGTCAGAGAAACATTTCAAGGAAAAAATCAGGTAATCAGAACTAGCATATGAACCTTGAAGAAGAAAAAAAAATCAGCGAACTTGAAGACACAGAAATAAAAGCTATCCACAATAAAATACACAGACAAACAAATAAAATGTATAAAAAGGTAGTGTGGTCACTGATAGGTAGAGAATGGGCGGGAGCAAGCGGCGCAGATGGAGAGCACGAGCGGTTGGATGAAGGCACCGAGACACAGATGGAATTCTCAGTGGGACACAGATCTATTTCGCACGGGGCACCTTTCCCTCGGGAAGGAAAAGATGTCAGCTCACAGGTTGTGAGCTGGGACTTTACATATGGGGGCTTTAGGGTGTGGAAGGGGGGTGTTTGGGGGAGAAATCAGGGAGGGGGAAGCAGGTAGGATTAGGGTGTGGAAGTGTCTTCTTTTCCTCTTAAGATAAGAGGAACTCTGCTTATCTTTGGAGGTCAGAGGAAAGGCAGGCTGCTTCTCAGCAGAGTTTGTAGGTCCCTGTTGGGGAGGGGGTGGAGCTGCTATTTGGAACCCTAACATTCCAGCCTTTTGTGTTATAGGAAAGGGGGCGCCGTTGTCATCTGGCTACTTCCTGCTGGACAGGGTCGACGTGGGGGGTAGGCTGGTTTAGGGGTCCACTAGGCAGCAGGGGTTGTCTCTCCATGCATCTGAACAGGGTCCTCGATGGTCAACAGGCTCTTGTGTACATGCCGAGGGAAGGAAAGTAACAGCTGATTAAAATTAGTATGAGTTAGTTGTTGGATTCGGCCCTGAAAATATCTGAGGCAATAGAAAGCAGGGGGAAGAGTAAGGGCAGAAGCCAGGGAGTCCTGTAAAAAA
>NW_008360167.1:508118-535830 GCF_000622305.1 Nannospalax galili
TATCGGAATAATAGGAAAATTCTACTCAGGTGCATTTGCTAGGTACCCTACAGCTGACTTTCATATCTCTCGACAGCTTGTACCTGCAGCTAAGTCTGTGCTAACTCATCATAATATTATTCTACAGGAAAAACAAACAGAGGACCAGATAAGATCAACTATGTCCTGGAGCCAATACATTCAATATGTTGCTAACTTTCTTCCCTTCACCACCCACCCTAATGCCTGTAACTGCTTCTTTTGTGCATCCAGCAATAGACCTTTACTGACAGCAGTACCAGTTAATACCAACCTTCTCTACCCAGAAACAAAAAAAGATTTCATTGACTCTCATCTAATGGACATTCCCTTATTCGAACAACTGGCTAACTATCCAATTTGCATTTCCAGCAAGAGTAAGCCTACTCATTACAAATGCCTCACGAACATTACTCTCTCTGGTATAGCATGCGTCACCCCTCCCCTTTTCCTATGGTGCAAAGGAAAAGCCCAACACTGTGTTAATTCCTCATTGTCCACCTTTTGTATACCGGTAGTGATTACACCCCAGGTGTACCTACTCAAGAAAGAGGAAGCCACCCTCCTCCTTCACAGCCGCCAATGGAGAGAAATCTTCATCCCTTTGCTAGTAGGGATTGGACTTGCACTCTCCCTGGGTGCTGGAGGCGCTGCTACTGCTGCAATTGTACAAACCCAGCACCTGGCAGATTTTCGAGACAAGCTGGACCAGGCAATGGCATCCGCAACTGACAGCCTCGAATCACTCCAACAACAAATGAACTCTCTTGCCAGGGTTGTGCTCCAAAACAGAAGAGCACTGGACTTAATAACTGCTGAACATGGGGGGACGTGTGTGGTGTTGGGAGAGGAATGCTGTTTTTTTGTAAATGAATCAAATGTTGAAACTGATGTTAACACTCTCAAAAAACTTTGTAATGATCTATTTTCAAGATTTCAACCCACAATTAGGTTGGTTTAGTAATCCCTTGTTTTCATGGCTCCTACCCTTTGTTAGCCCCCTGGTCATGCTGTGTGTCATTTTGATACTTGCTCCCTGTTTCATACAATTTCTTCGCTGACAAATTACTACCATTGCTAAAATTACTACCAAACAGGTCATGGTCAATTATCAAACTTTGGATTCTCCCGAGATAGATGAGTTGGCTCTTAAGGCTTGTGATGACACTCCTCCATTTTAAATCAAACGGGGAGATGTTGGGGAACCCTGCTGTTAGGGTTGCAGTTTCTCCATGTCCGGATAGCCCTGAGGGGCTCGGCGCCAAATGGAAAACCTCCCCTTTTCAGCAGGGGGCCTCCTGCTCTCTTCCTGGTTCACGTTGAAGTGCCGCCAACCACGGATGCCTGACCTTATCTGAAAACATGGCTTTTAGCATAGTTACCTGAAGTAAAAAATACCCGCAGGTTTTTTCTATATGATAATCAGGCACTGTCTGACAGTCTGGAAGACAGGAGCCCACTGCCACATGTAAATAAAGCATACTATGAGCACCTATCAACTGAGGCTTTTGCTACTGCCTCCACACTATAAATTCTCTACTTTTCCCACTAATAAATGGAGCTGTTTTTCACTGTGCCTGGAGTGTGTCATTGCTGTTTCACTGCGCCTGGGACCAGCCTGTGATCAGTTTCCCTGGAAGAGCTGTCTTCCATCAGTGCCCACTGGCTGTTCTGACCCCGTTCGCTGCTTCTGCTCTCCCTGCCCTCGTGGACCAGTGGCCAATGACCCGCGAGCAAAGGGAGAGCCTCCCGCAGCCGGCCCAAGCCTACCCGCAGCTGGCGCAGAGCCCGCCTGCAATCTTCCTGCCTCTACCTCCGAAATACAGAGTTGACAAGTGTGCACTACCATGCCCACCTCTTCTTTTGCCCCTCCTCCTTAAGTCTAGTTACCTAATTGTTTAAGAACAGCTGAGGTTTCTGAATCCAAGGAAATTAATACAGGATACTTCCAAAGGACCCTAGGGCTATCACAGCCTTTCTTCACTTGGCATTCAATATCTCCATTTTCAGAACTAGTCTTAAAACATTTGAGATGCCACAATGTGAGGAAGATCATCCCACACCTATCACCCCCTCCAAGGCTCAGGGACTTTCAAGGAAGAGGTTGGTGGAAAGAATGTAAGAGCCAGAGGAAGGGGTGGAGTGTTACCTGGAAGTGTCCTCTGACCACTATGCTGACAAGCTATGGTCACACCTCCTTCCCACACTCATCAAGAAGTTAAGAAGGGAGTCATACCCCTCCCACCCAATCAGTTGACTTTAGCTGCATGAGGGGAAGGGGCTAAGCCAAGAACGCCATGAGGCACCTCTCTCGACATTTTGTGTGGCTATTGGGAAGTCACATGATCTATACTTGAGTGTGGACCTTCCAAGGCAGTCATAAATGGGGGGTCACCCACTCTTCTGAAAGTAAACTCCCACCCTATGCTCTGTTCGCAAGCCCAATAAACTTGTTAGAATTTTTTTAAAAATATGAAAACGAATGCATCTCTCAACACTCACCAGTGAAGCCTTCTTATACAACAGAGTCCAAAGCACACAACAGGCCACAACTAGCCAACTTTTAAAGAATAAGAGACTTCAGATTGTGTGTCCTTGGACAGCTCAGGGACCATTTCAGAAGAGGGGCTGGAAAGATTGTAAGAGCCAGGGTTGGTCCATGAACATAGGGAAGCAGAAGCTTTCAGGCCACTGAAAGTCTGCACATATGAACTTATGGCAATGGTGGCATCAAGCACAGGACCCATGCCAACTCAATCAGACAAGGGCCCAGAGCGGAGCCAGGGAAATGGGTGGCAATGATCAGTACTGATCACTACTAGGTGAGGGAGAGTAGGCCATACCAACAATCTCTAGATAGTCTGACTAGACTCCAGTGGATGAATTTGCACTGAAGGACTTCTGGGTACAAATGCTTGACTGGATAAGACTTAACATGTATAGCAGAATACATGAGGTCCAGTGGGAGGGGCATGGATGAGGGAGAGGGTCTACATTTGATTAAGAACTGTTGTATGAAATGTACAAAAGCTCAATAAAATTCCCTTAAAAAACATTTGAGATGCTAGACAAGACATGTGAATAGGGGCTAGAGAGATAGCTTAGTGGTTAAGAGCACTGACTGTTTTCCCAGAGGACCTGGGTTTGATTTCTAACACCCACATGGTGACTGACAACCATCTGTAACTCCAATTCTAGGGGATCCAATGCCTTCTTCTGGCCTCTAAAGACTTTGAATGACACCAGTGCACTTACATACATGCAGGCATAACACTAAAATAAAAATAGATACAATTTTAAAGAGATGTGACCAATAGGTTCAAATTGATCTTGGAGAAAAATCCACAGAGATAACATAGACTTACCCTGACTCTATGTCTGCATAGTCAGAAGGTTACTGTTGTGGAAATGAATGGACAGTAAATGCCTGTTGCATTCCAGGTACTCACCACTACCATGTATCTGACTTATTTAATCTTCACAAGGACTTTGTAAGGTATGAATTATAATGTTTCACATATTTCTACTATTTCTGTCTTCAGAAAGGCCTAGGGTCACAAGGCTGGTAGTCGTCAGGACCAAGATGACTAGAGTCCAATCAGATTACAGTCCAGTCTGATTCTTGCCACCTCCCAGAGGACCTGTGCTCTCCACATAATGGCTGCACAGTCATGACTATGAAATCCTTCTAGTGCCTATAAGGAACTTACTATAAAACCTCCAAATTTCAGTGAATCTTTTAAATTCACGTAGCTCTTGTTCAAACCAGTCAGAACCTCCAAAGTAAAGAGGAAGCAATGACAAAGAAAGGGCTAAAATCTGGTTTCCTGACCACAAAACCACCTGGCATTTTCCAGATGCTGAAAATTCCAGAAGACCAGCCAAGTTGTGATATCTTTACTGTAATAAAAGCTGATTCCGTCCCCCCAGGGCCTTACTGCTAAGACAGATGACAGATGGCAATGTCCATCGTGGGAGAAAATGGTAAGAAAGAGGAAAACTCAGCTGCACGAGAGATTCTCGCAAATAACAGCCCAGGAATAGAACATCTGTGTGGGAGCTGGACTGGAGGAAACAAGAACGGCAGAAATGCAATGGCAACAGGCATGCACATGCTCATTGTATCAGTCTACGTGCTTCCTTATTCATTTGCAAATCACACACAGGCACACATGCACTCGTGCACGCACACACAAATCCATGACCCCTCCAACTAGAAAGTAGTCATAGGATGTTAGTAGCCTGGATTCCATGCCTTTTTGAATACAGTATGTTTGAGAAGAGAGATAGGATAGGTCAAAAGCTATAATCATATTGGCTCCCCTACCCTGTCCTGCTCAAGTCCCTCCTGACCAATCACCACAGGTCTCAGCAGCCAAAACCCTATATCAAATTTTGCTTTTTACAGAAGATATTGGTTTGAAACCAGTTTTTCAAAGCCAGGAAGAAATAGTCAAAAACTGTCAAACTTTCAAACTAGGCCAGAGAAAGAGAAGCCTCAATTTCTACATGGCAGGAGTCTGATTATTGCATTGGCTCAGAGGTTACCAGTGAGGGTGATCTCGCTATGCAGAAAGGGAAGCTGACTCACTCCAGACCTACCATGTGGCTGTGGTGGGAAGAACATGCCCCTGAATACTGAGGAAAGGATAAACCCAAAGCAGTGGTTTTAGAAAGTGGGTGTAAAAACAGTTAGTCCAGCTATAAGATAGCTAACTTTAGTCTGCCTAGGCTCCACAGGTAATTTCAGTGGATTAGTTCAGCTAGCTCAAAAATTTTGCCAGTAAAAGGACCATGGATTCACAGAGCCATCCTTTGTCCCATAATCACAGGGTCTCAGCCATATCTCCATTCAACAGTTTATAAAATGAGTGACAAGACTCATTACGGGGATACATCACCACTATTTAAAACCACAGCCCAGAGCACCTACTGGGATTAAAGGTGCATGCCACCACACCAGGCTTTCTTCAAAGGTTTTTACTACCTCACTCAAAGCAACACCTCTAGTCACCTACTGTTTTATCCTGGTTTTAGTTCATATAACTCTTCACTATCTGATATAATTATTTATATGATTTCTTTTAAATCTGAATGTAAGCTCCACAAGGGCAGGTTTCCACTGGTGTTCCATCATACACACAAAATCTAGGGTAAGGAACACCATTGATACATCAAAGCCTCCTTGGTGGTAGGTCAACAGCCACCTCATTTACATATGAACACATTTTTATTTATGAAGTATTTTCCTGATATATCAATTTATGTAAGCAAAAACTACAAGATGTCTATAATAAGGAGAACTCCTGAAAAAAACTGAAATTCTCCCATCTGGAGAATCTGTGGTATACAGTTACCATATGTGTGAAATTCCATTTTACATTGTTTGATGAAAGTTTCTGATAACTCACATACCTTCATTACTGAAATACTTAGCTCTTGAATGGTCACTGATAACAGGAAGAGTGCTCAGTAGGGCAGGACAGACTTCTGAGAGAGGAGCTGCCTGCAGGTGGACCCATGTGTTGCCCCATACACAGGAACACCTTCAGCTCCCTGTAGTCCAGGTTTGTCCTTTAGGGGCACATGTCTAACTGTGATGTGTACATAAATCATCTGAGGACTTTCTTTTAGTGCTGGTTCTGGTTCCATGGTAGGACCAGATGCTGCAGAGGCTCATATTTGAATAAGCAAATCTCTTGTTCTACAAAACTATCATCAAGGAAGTTTGCCTCAGACGAGCTCAGAAAGGAAGTGCTACAGGAGACCAGGGCCTCAGGAGACAAAAATATACAGAAACTCATGAAGAAAAAGCAAAAAGGGACTTCTCTGGAAAGAGATGACTCGTGTTTCTTAATTTATAATAAACTAAAGCTATAAAAACTTAGAATCACTTCTGAATACTAACTAGCATGCAGATCTGAGAAACTGTTTAATTCTGGTATAGGAATTATAAAATTCACAGTGGGTCTAATGTGAAACAATCTCACCTATCTAAAGTCTTGCTGTAATTATTGTTGTTCTTCTCTGGTTCCACTTTTAAAGTTTCCCCCACCCACACACGTGGGCCTCAGTAATGAGATCTAAGTTGACTGGTGCTCATCGATTTGGTGAGTGATTCACCCATTCTGATCTTTTCCTTGTCATCTGACCCCATCAGAGCTGCCCAAGAGTCCTTGGTACCCTTGGTATGGGCCTCTGCACGTACCTATCTGCTTCAGCAACTTCAAGAGAACTCTATACTTCTAGTATAATTTTTTAATGATTTTTATTTATTTTTATTTTATGTGTATGAGTATTTTGACGGCATGTGTGTAAGTGTACCCGTGTCTGCAATGCCCTCAGAGGCCAGTAGCGGACGTCGAATCCCCTGGAAGTGTAGTTACTTGTTAGCCACCATGTGGGTGCTGAGAACTCAATCCAGGTCCTCTGCAAGATCAGCCAGTGCTCTTAACCACTGAACTATCTCTCCAACCCTTCTAGTATAATTCTTGATAGTTAATAGGCATGTTTCCTTGAAAGTAGAATGACTGAAGGGTGGGGCTGGAGTTCTGTGTGCCCAATAATGATTGCACATGATCTATCATTGTTCATTCCTTACAGTATATGACATCAAAATATAAATCTGGACTTTTCGCTAAAATTCTTTGTGTTCTTTAAGAAGTTGCTCCCCAATGCAGCTGGAACTGATCTGGAAGCCACCTCCCCTGAAGGCTATCTCTCATAGCTTTGGGGAGTACCACACAACCTGCTAAGGTAGAGCATCAATCAATGGTCCAACCCCAGTTTCAAGGCCTAAAACCACATCAATGACCAGGACAGTAAATGGCAGTGATGCAGTAGTGGCACTGTGTGTGTGTGTGTGTGTGTGTGTGTGTGTTTCAGTTCATTACCTTTGAGATTAATATGGGGTTCAGGTGTATGTGTATATTACAATTACTTTCAACAGATTATTTGCCAGAAACAAAGGCAAACCACCAACCTGCCATTCTTCTTTCTCTCTTTCTTCCTTTTTCTTTTTGAGAAAGCTCCTTGCTTCATAGCCCGTGTCTTGTATTCACTCTGTAGGAAGGGGTACTATAACTCACAATCCTCCTGCCTCGATCTCTCATGTACCACCATGCATACCTTCTAACTATGTTATCCATTAGTGCTATTAGTTGTGGTAATGTCTGCATTATTAGACTTCACCACCTCTGTCTAACTTATGACTCAGTGAGTCCCCACACTTTCTACTTTCCAAATAGTACATCTGAGGAGCAGTCAGAAACTGACTTCAAATGCAGCTGCTGCACCTTAATATATAGTCCAGAAAACCTTAATGTGTGTATAAAATAAAGCAAGCCAAGCCAAAACTTTTATTTGGAAATTAAAATAAATAAATACTGCACCTCCCTTCAAATCCTGGGAAGGGAGCATATTAGGGAATGGGATTCTCCTAATAAGAACTACATGTCAGACGACTATATTACTTTTCCCTTTGCTATTTCGAATATTACTCTTTCTTGGTCCTACCAAGACCTAACAGTAATTGTTTCAATCTGTTCCTAGTTATTTTTGAACACCTGATTTACATATTCTGTTCTGAAAACAAATCCCCTATCATTCACTTTCCATGGTTGCTACATTCTGAAGTTCACTGGCACTGAATTTTCTGGAGGGATTTTTGATACTTTATTTTTGGATGCATGACAGCAAGTACTTTCAGCTCATCCTAGAAAAAGAAAAGAAAAATATAGATTCTATTAGAAGGAATTAACAAAAAACAAAATTCTTGTTGTTTGGAAGAGTAGTGAATGGTAGGTCAAAATTTTCTTTCTTTAGAAAATTAAATGCTGAAAAAGTCAAGATATAGCTTAAGAATTAGCTTATCTTTAATAAGTAGTACATACATGTGATACAAAATCAAAAATATGCAAAGAATACATATTAAAAACCACAAGACTTTTCTCCACAGCCTATCTACTTTTTCTCTTTAAAAGCAACATGAATTTTTTTTATCTTAAGCGTTTGTAAACTAAAATGCACAGCTAGTTAATAAAATCTAAGATAGTGAACATAAACAAGACATTGAACGTTGTATGCTAGAAGCTGCCAAGCAATAATAGCGTGGTAATTGCTAGCTGAGCATGAAAAGGCTTTTTGTGTCATTGACGTCCCCTTCTACTTGCCTTGACCCCTAAATGTGATCTTGTCTAATTATTGAAGTTTGACAGAAATGGGTAGCAATTTGTTTGACATGGAAACATTTATACTTTGAAGGCAACTCCATTTTTCCCCTTTAACATGAGGACCCAGGGCTCTGAATTTGAGGGAGGCTATTTGCTTCCAAATCTAACAGTCCTCTAAACAGAAGAGGCTATCTCTCATTGCCCTGAGCTTTAACCAGAAAGCCCAGGCTTTAAGTCAAAAGGAACAAAGCCTAGTCTCGAATTTTAGTCTTGAGAATTCTGGGTTTGGTTCCTGGGTCACAGATGATGATTTGGTATGCACTCAAGGTTTACAATAAGCCATGGCTCTATGAACCAAGCCAAATGGTCACGTCTGTGCACATGAACACTGAACTCTCTCTCTAGCCATGCCTACTTCTTCAGCCTTCATACAGCCTGCAGCTCATTCCCTATGGAGGCAAGAAGTGAACCTGAGTTCATGTTCCACCACCCACAGTAAAATGAAAATGGGCATTGCCACGCACTTGCCTGTAACCACAGCACATGAGAAATAGAGACAAGAGGATGTCTGGGTCTAACTAGCCACCAGCCTAGTCCCAGATTCAGTGAAAGATTCTGTCTCAGGGGAGTATCAAGGAGAGTGGTAAAACAGGACACTTAATGTCCTCTTCTGGCCTCCACATAGGCTTCATACACCCCCACACATGTGGGTATATACCATACACACATACATATACTACACTCATACAAACATACATATACACACAAGTAAACTATAGCCAACATTACAGCAAATAGAGAAGAACCGAGGACATGTCCTCTGAAATCTAGAGCAATACCAGGGACCCCATTCTCTCCACTCTTGCTCTCTATAGTGCTCAAAGTCTTAGCACTTAGCACTAAATCAAGAAAAAGAAATAAAAGAGATATAAATAGAAAAGGGAAATGTTAAATTATCCCTACTTGCAGACAACATGATCTTATACTTAAAAGACCCTGAAGATTTCACCAAAAAACTCAAGCCTGAGTAAAAACTCTCAGCAAGGTAGCAGGATACAAAATCAATATACAAAAATCAGTATCTATTCTGTATACCAATAATGAACCTGCCAAGAAAGAAATTAGAAAAAAATTCTCATTCTCAATAGCAGAAGTCAATAAAATTCGTAGGAATAAAATAACCAAGAAAGTGAGAGAGCTCTACAATGTAAATCTTAAGACACTGAAAAAAAAAAAAAGAGAGATACCAGAAGATAGAAAGACGGCCCACGTTCACAGACTGAATAAATTAACATTGTGAAAACTGCTATATTATTCAAAGAAATTTGCAGACTTGATTCACTCCCCATCAAAATCCCAATGATATTTTCTACAGAAGCAGGAACAAACTCCTAAATAAAATTCATATACAAGTACAAAAGAGCCTGAATAGTCAAAGCAATTCTCAGCAAGAAAGAACAATGTTGGAGATATCACACTGATTGACCTCAAATTATATTACAGGGCTATAATAATAAAATCAGCATGATACTGACACAGAAACAGACATGTAGACCAATGGAATAGAATAGAGGACCCCAAAAATAGACCCACACAGTTATAGTCATCTAATTTTGACAAATATGTTAAAAAATATGTTGGAGAAAAGACAGACTCTGAAACAAATAGTGTAGTGCAAACTGGATTTTCCCATGTAGAAGAATGAACCTACATCCATGCCTCTCATCCTGCATAAAAATTAGCTTAAAATTGATCAAACACCTGAGTGTAAGACCTGACACTTTGAAAATACACAAGAAAACGTAGGCAAAACACTTGCAGACATTGACCTGGATAAGCAATTTCTGAGCAGGATTCCAATAGCACAAGAAATAACCCCAAGAATCAATAAGTGGGATTATATGAAAATCAAAAGCTTCTATACAACAAAGGAAATAATCACCAGACTGAAAAGACTGTTAAAAAATGGGAAAATCATCTTTGCCAACTGCATAGCAGATATGGGGTTAATAGCAAGGATATATAAAGAGCTGCAAAAATTACACAAATAAACCCAAATCGACAATCAATAAGTGGGCTTTTTAACTGAGTAGATGATTTTCAGAAGAAATTCAAGTGGCCAATAAACACTTGAAGAAGTGTTCAACATCCTTAGCTACCAGATAAATGCAAATTAAAACTTCTTTAAGATTCCATCGCACTCCAATAAGAAAGCAAGTGATAGTTGCTAGTGAGAATGTAGCCTTGTGCAGCTGCCATGGATATCAGTATGAAGGTTCTTCAAAAAAAATTGAAAATAGAACTACCATATGACCCAGCTATACCTAAGTAAAAAGCATTCTATGTCGAGCCAGCACAGACATACTTGCACATTTATGCTTATTGCTTCATAATAGCCAAGACATGGAATCAGCCTATATCAATGAATAGAAAATGTGGCATATAGATACAATGGATTTTATGTAGCCATAAGGAAAAATAAGATCTTGCCTTTTCAGAAAAATGAGTGAAACTGTAAATCATTGTGTTAGGCAAAATAAACTGGACTTAGAAAGACAAATACCATGTTTCCTCTTACAGATGGAGTCTAGATTTAAAATTATATGTGTGTGTATTTGTGTGTGTGTGTGTGTGTGTGTGTGTGTGTGAGAGAGAGAGAGAGAGAGAGAGAGAGAGAACATGCACACAGATGACAATACTAGAAAGGGGATTGATCATAGGAGGAAAATATATCTTCAGGGACTTGTGAGATAGAGGTGATGGAATACAGATGATAAGCAATGACTGACTCAGGAGGGAGGAGATAGTGGGAAGGATAAGGGTACCTGCAGAAGGCCAGTGGGGGAGGGGAACAAATGACGGCAAAACACAATGAGACGTATATAAAGGTGCCATGATGAGACTTATTATTCTATAGGTTATCCTCAAAGAGCAGTTTCCTTTAGGAAACTCGTGGATTGGTCAGGACATAGGGCACACGGTATACTCAAATGACAAACTATGCCACATTCATCTCCACAGCCCCAGGGCATGGTGCTTGTGCCTGGTACAGTATAGAGGACTTAGAAATACCTGCTGCATGGATTAGTGGGGAAAAAGAGAAATCATACCACTTAACATTTGGAAGAAACGACATTTGTTCCTAGGTCACCAGAGAAATTTACGAAAACCCAAATCCATGCCATAAGAATATACCAGATCTGATAGAGTCCCTTTTCATGGCTGAGGCTGGCATGCTGAGGTTTCCAGACTGCTACCCACTTACTCCTACTGTCTGAGCTCCAAGTCCTCTCTACTTCAGTTACTGTCAGACTTAAAGCATGGTTGCGGGTGGACCTTTCTATTAGCACAAGCATTTGTACAGCACAGCCTTGAACATCATGGTACTTCTGGCCTGGAAAGCCAAACACTAATGAAAACCTCTCTTTAAAAATACTAAATTGTATTACAACACTGATGTAACCTGGCATCTGTTTAAGACGCGCTTTCAATTCTTTTCACTAATGGCCTCTGGTGAATAACAGGAATAACCCACAGTTATCAGGGTTTCCTAAGAATGTAAAGGTGATGATGCATTTTGCTTTATATTTGCTGTCTTTCCTAATGCATCTGAGTAAAGTGTTATCACACCCACATTCTACAGCCAAGGAAACTGAGGCATATTGCAGCTCAGTAATTTCTCTAAATGTTACAGAAATGAGATTGAAGCTATTGGTCATGTGATAAATCCACTTTGAAATTAAATATATACATTGAAATGTATATAGAAATATGTACATCTATGACAGTACATATATATATGTATACACATGTATGTTCCAAAATCTATAGGTGAAACAAAATTATTTTAAAAATTATTTATTCATTTAACATGTATTGAACTGCTTGTAAGTGCAGGAAGTGGGGAATAAAAATTGTTAGTATAACAGGCTGTGCCACAAGGAGCATAGGTTTAGTGGAACTTGATGACTTAGTCAGACGTTAAGTTTTAGTCTAAAATTAGAATTTATAGAACAGGTGGGGAAAAAGTGGCGTTATAAGCGGCTGGGGAGACAACTCAACAGTTCAAATAGTTGCCACACAAGCAACAAGCACTCAGGCTAGAGTTGGGGGCCCCAGAACTCACATAAATGCCAGTGGGCCTAGTGGCTCACCTGTAATTCAAGCATTCAGGAAATGGAACAGGATCCCAGGACCACACTGAACAATTAGACTAGTTATATTGGTGAACTCTGGACTCAACTGAGAGACCCTGCTGCAATGAATAAGATGAAGAGCGACTGAGGAACACTGCCGATGTCAACCTCAGGCTTCCACAGGCATGTGCACATGTGCACAGACACATGCACCCACATGCAATGAGCATATATATACATATGAATGTATACTGCACACAGGCATGCATGAAAAAGAAAAAAAGGGGGGGTTGGAGAGATGGCTCAACAGTAAGAGCACCGACTGCTCTTGCAGAGGACCTGGGTTCATTCCCAGCACCCACATGGTGGCTCACAACCATCTGCAACTCCAGTTCCATGGAATAGAATGACTTCTTCTGACCTCCACAAGCACCAGGAACACATGTGGTTTACTTACATGTAGACACACATAAAAATAAATTAATCTTAAAAAGAAGGAAAAGGAAAGGAAGATTGGTATTATCAATGTGTTTTTCTTTGGGGAACATTAGTTGCTATGGTCATATTTGGAATTTAAAGATTGTGTTCACCACTGTGTTAGACAGAAGCCACTATCCCTGCAGCCTAGAGACCTGTCTATCAAGCTGCATATTCTCTATTTCCCTTGTCTAAACATGACAGAGCTGTGATTTCCCACACTCTCCAAGTCTCTGCTTTCTCATCTTGACCTTTAGAGGACCAAAAGGAATTTAAAATTGAAGGACAAAATTGTAAATTAAAAAAAAAAAAACAAGGGGGGACTGGAGAGATGGCCCAGCGGTTAAGAGCACTGACTGCTCTTGCAGAGGGCCCGGGTTCGATTCCCAGTACCCACATGGCAGCTACAAACTGTCCATAACTCCAGTTCCAGGGGAATCTGAAGCCTTCTTCTGACCTCCATGGCATTGCACGACACGGATGCACTCACATACATGCAGGCAATACACTCATGCACATAAAATAAAAATAAATGAAATATGTTATATGTATAATCTTCATCGCTATTATGAGATATAAAATGTATTTATCAAATCTGTAATCATTATGCCAAAAAATCTGAATTACTGTAATATTTTGTATATTGTTAAAACTGTAACTTTAAATTGTAAAAAAAATTTTTAATTAAAAAAAGGGAAAGTATTAGCTATTTCAATTTTTGATAGAAATTGACAAGCATATTGTAAAATGTGTATGGAAATGCAAAAGACAGAATAGATAAACTATTTGGAAAAATTATCAAGTCACACTGCAAGATTTCAAGTCATGATAAACTACAGTGAGAAAGAGTGTAGTAATGGCAAGAGAAAAAAACAACACAGAAGATCAACGGAACAAAGCAGAAAATCCGACAGATGTACACAAATACGGTACTGATTTGTTTTTAACTTTTAAATTATTACTGTCTGTTTTTATTTTATGATAAACTGGCAAGTATAAGCTGTTTCTCAGACCTTTATGAATCATGTGGAATATTACAGAATCCAAAGATAGGGGTTATAAAAACCCCACAATCTATAGCCTATTTGTAAGTGCCTCTAGAGTAGTAGTTTATGGATTGGTGTTAACTCCAGGTAGACGGTGTCAGAACTGAAGTGAAGGAAAACAATTGGTGTCTGGAGAGCTAAAAAATTTCTTGAAGTGGAAATCAGAACTGTTGGGTGAACAGAGAAGACATGACATCAGAAAAAAAAGCCGGAGAGCAAAATTTTTTAGATAGATTGCTTTCCTTTGTTTTGTTTTGTTTTTTGAGACAGGGTCTCCCTGTTGCCCCAGCTGGCCTGGAACTTGATTTATATAGATCAGGCTAGCTAGATCTCACAGAGATTTGTCTGCCTGAGTCTCCCCAGTGCTGGGATTAAAGGTGTGTGCCACAACATTCAGCGAGGTAAATAGTTTTGAACTGTAACACCAAAAACACAACCCATCAAAGAAAAGCTGATAAACTGGACTTCATCTAAATTTAACACATTTACTTTACAAAAGTCACTGCTAAGAGAATGAAAATAGAACCACAAATGGGAGAAAACCTTTGCAAGTTCCCTATCTGATAATGCCTTATATCCAGAATATATAGGCTCTCAAAACTCAACAACAATAAAATAAACAATGCAATAAATAAGGGAAAAGATTTGACAAGAAACAACTAAAGAAGATAAACGAATGGAAAATAAATACATGAAAAGAGGTTCCTGCACGTGCCTCTTTGTAGCAGCTTTGCTCTTGAATACTAACCCTGGAAATAACTGAAATATCCTTCCCCAATGACTGGATAAACCCCTACCTCTTTACCATGGTATAATACTCAACAGTGCAAAGAAATAACTACTAACACAAAAAACGTTTCATCAGACATCAGTCTCGGGCTACTTAGTGCATAGTTCATGTATCTGACTCTGGAGAATTCAAACTGCGGGGATCAGTGGCTGTCAGGGTTACAGAAGCGGAGAGAGACTGACAGGGCCACATGAGGATATCTGAAGGATGATGGAGCCATCCTGTATCTTGATGCCGGTGGTGATTAAATACCCCCCATGCACTTGTTCAAACATAGCTATACACCAGAGTGAATCTTACTCATGTATGTACATTTAAAAATAATTTTTTTACTTATTCTTTTTATTTTACGTGTATGAGTGTATTGCCTGCATGTATGTGAGGGCACCCGTGTCATGCGATGCCACGGAGGTCAGAGAGGGCTTTGTATTCCCCTGGAACTGGAGTTAAGGACGGTTTGTAGCCACCATGTGGGTGCTGGGAATTCAACCCAGGTCCATTGCAAGAGCAGTCAGTGCTCTTAACCTCTGAGCCATCTCTTCAGATCCATAAATTTCAAATGAAAGCAGAGCAACCATACCAAGAAATTTTTTCCCATCTTTTATTTTATATGGGGTCAAGAGGCGGTTTTGGGGGGGGGGTTGTTTGATTTTTAGTTTTAGAATTCTATAATGGAAGTGGAAAAAGAATAATTCTACATATAAATTTCACTGAGTATGGAAATCTGGCCTTAAAATTGTTGTTTAGCTGGGCATGGGGTGCACACTTGTAATCCTAGAACTTACAAGGTTGAAGCAAGAAGATCAGGTGTTCAACTGAGGCCATGCGGGGATACAAAATGAGATATTGTCTCAAAAATAATAATAAAGTTGTTCTATATTTTCCTTGACTGTTTTTGCTTATTTTCCATTGTTTTATTACAAGATCAATTATACAAAACATATTTTCTTATTTATGTACTCTTAGCTCTCTGGCATTTATGGCCTCATTGACTGTTCAAAGTGCCCTCCCTAGAGCCAGCACACCTTTCACAGGCAAACCAATCAGTCCCAATGACCACACATGTACACACGCATGCACACACGTATATATGCAATATTTCCCCTGTCCTAAGTCAACCCAAAGCCAGGTACCAGATAACTAGAGTTCACCAGTATGCCCCAAATCCACAAAAATTATTCAAACTAGCTAGTACTATATTCTTTGCCCCACTCTGACTCAACTTTCCTCAGAAAGCCTGATAAATGTCCTGGCTTGTTTGTCTCTTACTCCTGTTTCTGCCTTCCAGCTCAATGCTAGGACTTCCTCTGAGGCTCTGTGCAGCATTGAATAACTCCATGTCTGTAATTCATGAGTGAAATAATTTCTGAACTATCTTCTCTCTTTCACCTGAGGCACCAGGAACTTTATGATACCCTGTTACACACGTGCATTCCCATACCCTGTCACACATGCACATTCTCATACTGTCAGAAACCTGCATTCCCGTACCCTGTCACACATGCGCATTCCCATACCTTGTCACACACGCACATTCTCATATCCTATTCCACATGTGCATTTTCGTACTCTGTCCACACACACATTCTCATGCCCTTCACACATGCGCATTCTCATACCCTGTCACACACATGCATTCCCTGGCCCACATGCGCATTCTCATACCCTGTCCCACGTGCATTCCCATACCTGTCCCACATGTGCATTCTCATACCCTGTCACTCGCGCATTCTCACTAGGCTTGTCACCTTCTTGCTTGCTTTTCTGCATAGATGCATGTACTTAGCCACAGTTATTCTCATTCTTGCAGGTAAGGCAAGTTAGGTTTTTGTTGTTGTTTTTGTTGCTGCTGTTTTTCAGACAAGCCTAGACTAACCAGCTCCTGGCCAGCTTGCATGTCTAGTCTTCCATTTATAAATAAAATATTTCCTGGGGGCTGGAGAGATGGCTCAGCAGTTAAGAACACTGACTGTTCTTGCAGAAGATGCTGGTTTGAGTCCCAGCACCCACATGGCAACTAACAACTAAGAGAAGAAAGGCAGATGCAGAGTCAAGTGTGACTATCACAACCATGTTTTAGAGCAAAGTAAGGAAGACACACTAATAGCTGAAACTGTCATTTCAAAAGCAAAATGTATTTTGATGTTTGATTCAAATCTGTTCCCCTTGAACTCAGAGTTTCATGTGCATCAAGTTCCCAGGAGTGTGCAGTCTTGTGGGTAGGAAAAGTATGCTCTACACAAGACTCCATTACATCTTACATTACTGCTAACTGTGCCTGGGGTTTAGGTGGGGAAAAAAAATTTAAAAAACTGACCTTCAAATGTATTCTTTGGTGCTTGGGTGGATTATTCTGCAGATATCTGTAAGGTCCATTTGGTGTATGATGTCATTTAATTAAGATGTCTCTCTGTTTAGTCTGTCCAGTTGACCTGTCTATTGGAGACAGTGGGGTACTGAAGTCATCTACTACTACTGTGTTGGAGTTAATCTGTGTTTTATAGTCCTATAATACTGTTTTTAATAAAATTAGGCACACCAGAATTTGGTGCATATATGTTGATGATTGTAATATCTTCCTGGTGAATTATTCCTTTGATTAGAGTGAAGTGACCCTCCTTCATCTCTTCTAAAACTGACCACATGCTGGGACACAAAACAAACTTCAACAAATACAAAAAAAAATTGAAATAATCCCACACATTCTATCAGACCACAGTGCTATTAAACTTATGGTCAACACAAGAAGGTCTAGTAACTACACAAACTCATGGAAGTTAAACAACACACTCCTGAATGATTAATGGGTCAATGAAGAAATTAAGAAAGAAATAAAAGTATTCCTGGAACTAAATGAAGATGAGACCACAGCGCAACAAAACCTCTGGGACACTTTAAAAGCATCCTAAGAGGGAAGTTTATAGCTCTAAGTGCCTACATTAAAAAATCAGAAAAAAAGCACATATAAATGACTTAACATTACAACTCAAGATTCTGTAAAGGCAAGAATAAACCAAACCCAAACCTAGTAGATGAGAAGAAATAACAAAAATCAGAGCAGAAATTAATAAACTATAAAAAACAATACAAAGAATCAATGAATCTAAGAGCTGGTTCTTTGAAAAGCTAAACAAGAGAGACAGACCCTTAGCCCAGCTCACCAAAAAAAAAAAAAGAAAAGAAAAAGCAAATCCAAATTAATAAAATCAGAGATGAAAGTGGGAACATCACAGCAGACACCAAAAGATTCGGAACATTATACAAGAATACTACTAACAAAAGCCCAGACCCAGATGGATTCACAGCAGAATTCTATCAGACACTCAAAGAAGATCAACCACTACTTCTTAAATTATTCAAAAAGATAAAAATAGAAGGAGAACTCCTCAACTCCTTCTATGAAGCCAGTATTACTCTAATACCAAAACCAGGTAAAGACACAACACAAAAAGAAAACTATACCCGTATATCTTTAATGAACACAAATATTCTCAACAAAGTACTCGCAAACTGCATACAGACACACATCAAAAAGATCATCCACCATGATTAAGTCAGCTTTATTCCAGAGATTCAGGAATGGTTCAATATATGTAAGTCAGTAAATGTAATAAAACATACAAATGGACTTAAAAAGACAAGTATCACATGGTCATCTTAGTAGATACAGAAAAGGTCTTTGACAAAATCAAACATGCATTCATGTTAAAAGATCTAGAGGGAATCGAATTGGAAGGAATATATTTCAACATAATTAAAGCTATATACAACAAACCCACAGCCAACATCATTTTAAATGGAAAAAAAAAAAAAAACTGGAAGCATTCCCATTAAAATCAGGAACCAGACAAGGCTGTCCACTAACTCCACTCCTTTTCAGTCTCATGCTTGAAACTCTTGCAAGAGCAATAAGTCAAGAGAAGGAAATTAAAGGAGTACTAATTGGAAAAGAAGAGGTCAGATTATCACTATTTGCAGATGATATGATATTATACATAAGAGATCCCAAAAATTCTACCAGAAGACTTTCAGTAAAGTGGCAGGTTACAAAATCAACTTAGAAAAATCAGTAAGTAGCTTTTCTATATACCAATAGGAAGTAATCAGAAAAAGCATTCAAGGAAACCCTCCAATTCACAATAACGTCAAAAGAAAGAGATAGAGGAAGACACCAGGAAATGGAAGGACTTACCCTGCTCGCGAATTGGTAGAATTAATATTGTGAAAATGACCATCTTACCAAAAACAATCTATAGATTCAATGCAATGTCAATCAAAATTCCCACAACATCCTTAAAATCATACGGAATCACAAAAGATCTTGGATATCCTAAGCAATCTTGGGCAAAAAGAACAATGTGGAAGAGGGGAAATCACCATACCAGATCTCAGATTATATTACAGAATTATAGTCATAAAAACAGCATGGTACTGGCACAAAAATGGGCAATAGATCAACGGAACACAATAGAAGACCCAAACATGAGTCCATGCAGTTTCATTCACCTGATATTTAACAAAAATGCAAAGTTCACATAATGGAGGAAGGACAGCATCTTCAACAAATGGTCCTGGATCTCCACCTGTACAAGAATGAAATTGGACCCTTATCTTTCACCATACACAAAAGTCAACTCCAAATGAATCAAAGACCTCAATATAAAAACCAAAACTCTGAAACTGCTAGAAGAAAACATAGGCAATACCTTATAAGATGTAAGTGTAGGCAGGCAGATCTCTGTGAGTTCAAGGCCAGCCTGGTCTACAAAGTGAGTTCCAGGCCAGCTGGGGCTATAGGGAGACCCTGTCTCAAAAAGACTCTCCCCTAAAAAAGATATAGGTGTAGGAAAGGACTTTCTAAATCAGACAGCTGTCCAAGCATTAAGATCAACAATGAATAAGTGGGGCATCATCAAGCTACAAAGCTTCTGTAGAGCAAAAGAAATGACCAAGGAAGGAAAGAGGAAACCCATGGAATGAGAGAAAATCTTCACATGCCACACATCGGACAGAGGATTAATACCCAGAATATACAAAGAACTCAAAAAAGAAAAAGAAAAAGAAACAATAAAATATTTCTCAAAGAAATAAAAATGGCTAAGAAACACTTTAAAAAGTGCTCAATATCCCTAGTATTAGAAAAATGCAGATAAAAAACACTTTAAGATTCTATCTTACCCCAGTCAGGTTTGCGAAGATCAAGTGAACAAAATCACAGGTGCTGGAGAGGATGTGGGGAAAGGGGAACGCTCATCCACTGCTGGTGGGATTGTAAACTCATGCAACTGCTATGGAAAGCAGTGTGGAGAACTCTTAAAAAACTAAAAATGAACCTACCATATGATCCAGTTACATCGCTCCTTGGCATATACCCAAAGGACTCATCCTTTGGGTGTAACACGTACAGATATGTGTTGCATCCATGTTTGTTGCTGCTCTTTTCACAATAGTTAAGAACTAGAAACAACCTAAATGCCCCTCAACTGACCAATGGATAATGAAACTGTGGTATATCTACACAATGGAGTTCTACTCAGCAGTTAGAAAAGATGAAATTACAAAATTTGCAGGTAAATGGATGGAACTAGAGACTTAAATTTTTAAAAATATTTTCTTTATTATTTTTATTTCATGTGTATGAGTGTATTGCCTGGATGTAGGTAGGTGCATCTGTGTGGAACTCACTATGTAGACCAGGCTGGCCTTGAACTCACTGAGATCCACCTGCCTCTGCCTTCCAAGTGCTGGAACTACAGGCGTGCACCACCACGCCCAGTGGAGACTGTTATATTAGTGAAGTAACACAAACTCAGAAAATCAAGTGACATATGTTCTCCCTTATTTGCGGATTTCAACACCAATCCCTTACATGTAAGTCTATATCCTGATGCAACAACAGGAGCCAGGAAAATGAAAAGGAACATGGATGTAAAGGGAAAGAAAAAGTTCAGAGAAGGGGATATTAAGGAACAGATGTTACCGGAGGGGAGATACCGAAAGTGGGAATGTTTGAGGGGGGTAGTAGGGACATGCAGGGGACCATGAGGGAGGGGTAAGAGGAAAATCAGGAGCGGGACAATGGGGGAGGCAGGTGTTACTGGGGGGAGGATAGGGATAATGGGGGCACCTGGACTGGGGAGGGAGGAGGGAGGTTGGACAGGGAGAGAGGGGAGAGATGAATGGATCATGGGTAGTATGGGAAGACAGAGGAAAATATGTTGGTTTGGGAACCCCAATAAATACACATATGGTGTCTGAACATACCTGGAGTATACCTGGCAAGGAGTACAGTGCCAGACAGGAGAGACCTCCCTTAAAGTAATTGGTCAGAGTAGTCCAAGAAACTCCCAAAATAATGGAGCCCTTGGTTATCTCCCAGAACTTGAAGGCAAGATGCTACTGCTGAAGATGGGTCATAATTCAGACACAGGACTTGAGCGGGAACTGAACTGGAAGACTTTTCCCTGAAGACTGTCTCTCATAGTTCTAGAGAAGACTATGCAAGCTGCTAAGGGAGAAAATCAATCAATAGTCCAACCCAGTCCTAAAGCCAATTAAACATAATGACTGGCACAGCAAACTACCCCTATTGGTGCAGTAGTGGCACTGTTATCTGAAGGGTAATCAACAGCTATCTAATTAGACTTAAAGCCCTCTTAGTGGGAGTGAATTCATAGGTGGCTGTAAATATAGCCAAATACACATGGCTGGAGAGGTCATAGATCCTAGAGAAAACTGTATCTCTGTCATATCTCTAGACAACTGAAATTTCTTACCATATTCTGAATACGGATCCTTATATTGACAGACAAGTATACAGTATACCGCTTATCAAAGAAGCTTCCTTTTGCAACAGATGGAGGCTATTGCAGAGTTCCACAGCTTGTCATACACAGAAAATATATATCTGAGAGATGTCCACCCCTAGGTGACATATATACAGTGGAACTTCTACATCTAAGGCTCATGGAACATAGTGGGACAGTGGGTGGAGAGAACACTAGTGCATCCCTCAACTCTCGTCAGTGAAATTTCCTTATACAATGGAGTACAATGCACGCAGAGGGCCACAACTGCCTAATGTTTTTTGTTTGTTTGTTTAATTTTATTTATTATTTTTATTTTATGTGTATGAGTGTATTGCCTGCATGGATGTAAGTATACCCATGTCATGCAATGCTATGGAGGTCAGAAGAGGGCATTGGATCACTCGAATCTGGAGTTAGGACAGTTGTTAGCCACCATGTGGGTGCTGGGAATCAAAACCATGTCCTCTGCAAGAGCAGCCAGTGCTCTTAACCGCTGAGCCATCTCTCAAAAATCCATGCTGCCTTAACCCTGTTCCTTCCCTTTCCAAACTTAGAAGCTTCTCTGTAACAAATAGAATTGGCCTTTGGGGAGCTCAGTCTTATATTTTGAATATCACTGACTATAAATCTGTAAGTATAAGAGATTGAGGCAATAGTGTGATGAGAATAGGAGATAGGAATTGGCTAGGCAGTTAGGGTAAAAAGACCCCAAAGAAAAGTAGCCAATTTCTTGGCTAAAAGACAAAATGTCCTTGGGCCTCTTAGCAATTACTCTGCTCCAAAGGCCAAAAATGTCGAAAGTATTTGGGAGCTTGTATCTAATCCTTAAAAGGTTTTAGGGTTACCTTTTCAGAGGGGAGAATGTTAGCATAGCCAAAAGCCCCATAAAAATAAATAAATCAAAGAAGGAGTACATGAAGTTATCAGAAAAAAGTGATGGGGAGATATGGGAGGAGTTGGAGGGGAGGGAGTTCATTTGAAAGAGAGATTAAGGCAATGGATTCTGACTTCAAAATACCAGAAAATTTTTGTTATAGATGTGCAATTATTTTCTTAATTAAGCTCTAATGTTAATACATTTTCCTATAATTTGCTTTTGATGTTCAGGTAGGCATAGAAAGCATTACCATTTCAGCTAACTGAAATATTACTGAATGCTATAATTACTGAGTCAAATATCATAACAAACCATCTTGTTGCTCCAGCCTGAGTTTCCTAGAACACATTCCTTTTATGGTTAAACTTCATGGCTCAGGAGACCCACCTGTTCAAACAGTGTCCTTGGCACACTGCCCCCAGAGCTTCATACTACAGAAAATGAAACTACTCTTTCGGATCATTCAGGCTTGTTAACAGTTACTCTGTACTCTTAAGTAGATGTAGAAATTCCCTTTTGAATAGAAGAACTGCAGGCTGTTCCTGCATTCCTATGGTTTTTAACACTATTATTTTAATTAAGAAATCACTGGGTGTGGTGGTGCACGTCTCGGAAGGCAGAGGCAGGCAGGTCTCTGTGAAGAAAGAACAGCACCTTGAGGACAGCAGAAGCTCAAGTTCCAGGAGAGGGATCCACAGAGCAGTCGACAACCCCACACACTCTCACTCTGCTTTTTGTCTGGATCCTGATTCAAAGTTAAAAGTTAAAAAAGTAACTGGAAAAATAGAAAACTAAATGTATTTTCACAATGTGATGATAAAGTTATGTTTTTAAAGAAATACATGTTGAAATATTTGCAGACAAGGTGATATGTCATCTCCTTGAAGAGAATGCTTGGAGGCATTGGAGTCCATGGAATACAATTCACCTTGAACTGTTCATTGCTACATATGGATGGTGGGCATTTAGGTGTTTATTCCACCAGTCTTCTGCCTTTTGCATAAGTTTACCTTTCTCTATAATTTCTATAAAAGTTTGAAAGACAAAAATACCAACCTTAATTTCTTAGGGGATTTATGAATACAAAATCAAGAACACAGAAAACTGAAAGGGGAAATCTGCTATGCTAATTGATAGAATAAACAATACTGAGAGGGCACTTCTTCATGACTGGAGGAAAAAACATTGTCAGTGATGTAGTTTGCTCTGTTAATGGTAGCGAATCCACACACTTAGCTCTACCGGACATACCCAATAGCAAGCCATCCAGAGGCAAGGTGGTTCTTTACCATATTAAAATATTCCATACTATTTAGTTTCCACATTTCAAATTGCATTCTCTCATATTTTTTAATGAAAGTGAATCAGCATATTGCTAATTAATAATGAAGCTTCTGGAGCCAGTGATACAGCTCAATGGATAAAAATATTTGCTGCCAAGCCTGACAACCTAAGCTTGGCCCCCAGATCCCACACAGTGAAAGGAGAAAACCAACTCCCTAAAGGTGTCCTCTGATCTCCACATACACACACCCTTACACATACATATCACACATACATACAAGTATAAATATATAAAAATTTAAAAATGAAGCTTTTGTAAGCTTGCAACGGGAATAAACTCAACATAAGCAAATAAATACAGAAATAATTAAAGCCTATTAATTAATAAATAATTATAGCCTATTTCTAGTTTTTTTCCTACTGTTTAAATGGTGACTAGAGAAAATTCATACCTAACATTTCTATCAGTTAGACACATGAAAGAAAATAAATGCATTCTTAACTTTAAAAATGAGGAAAAAAAATCAAGTAAACCAAAAAACAAAGACAGGAATGAATAAGGGATGGAAATAATCAATCATCTTGGTAAGTCAAACTCCTGTTTTTAAAGTTAAAAAAATAAATAAGTCACTAGCTAACATAATAAGACAAAAAATTTGAAGGTGTCAAAGCACAGTTCTACAAAATGAGAAACAGCAAAGGGAACCAGCACACAACAAATTTTAAATCCCTCAAAACTACTTTGCAAGGCTGGAGAGATGGCTCAGTGGTTAAGAACACTGTTCTTGCAGAAGACCCAGGTTCAAATTCCAGCACCCACATGGCAGCTAATGACTGTCCATAACTCCAGTTCCAGGGGATCCAACAGCCTCTTCTGACTTCCACGGGCATTGGATTGTAGAGAAAAATCACTAAGCCCCAGAAGATTTTGTGAGGGAAATCTACAGAATCATCAGTAGCCATTATTTACTCCCAATGCCACAACACTGTTTCAGAGTTTAAAATAAAATGAATCTTCACTTTTTATGAAACATCTGTAACATCAACATCTAAACCATGGTACAAAAATAAAATTATTAATTAAATGATAAAATGGTAGATTCTATTTACAATAACAACAAACACAAAATACTTACAAATAAACTTAATAAATGCACAAAACTATGCCAGGAAAAATTAAACAATCCTGGAGGACATATAAGTAGATTTGAGAAAATGAAAAGACACTTCTTTCTTTCTTTTTTTCTGGTCTTTTTGAGACAGGGTCTCCTGTAGCCCCAACTGTCCTGGAACTCACTATGTAGACCAGGCTGGCCTCGAACTCACAGAGATCACCTGCCTCTACCGCCCAAGTTCTGGGACTACAGGAGTGCGCCACCACTCCCAGCTGAAAACACAGTTCTTGATAGGTTGATTTTAGCACCAGAAAAATTACATTTTCTCTAAATTTATTTACAAATTTAACACAGCCTCCAAAACAAGACCAACAAGGCCCTTTCTTCCTTCCTCCCTCCCTTTTTTCCTCCCTCCCTTTTTCCTTCTCCCCCCTTCATTTTTCCCTCCCTCCTGTCCTGGCCCCATTTCATCTATGGCTCCCTCCCTACCTCTCTTTTCTTTTTATTGATTCTCGTCACATGGATCAAAAAACCAAGAAAGATTACTTAGTAAAACTAAGTCAAATTTAAGGAATATGTGTATGGGGGGTATTAATCCTAGCAGATATTAAACATACCTTAATCTCTATAATTAAGAAATGTAGTCTTATGAAAATAAAGAATGGCTAATTAACTCTCAAATCACTGAAGAAATGATTTAAAAATTCATAATGATCTGAAAACTAAATAGCTATCTAGAAAAAGATAAACATCGATCTATACTTCATTACACACAGAAATAAACACCAAGTGCATCACAACTCATTGACAAATAAGCAGATGTACCTAGTACAAGAAAGCTTGAGTGATGACTGTCTAACCTAGATATCCTAATAATGGCTAAAATATAGACACAACAAAAGAAACATAATTCACATGACATAAAATTTTCACATGGCAAAAATCATCAAAAGCTATCTATATATAAAAGAAATTAGACCATATCTCTCACCCAGCACAAAAATTAATTCAAATGAATCAAAGACCAGTAACTCTGAAACTGTGAGATTATAAAAACAAGGGGAAAACACTTCAAAAATGTAGGCACAGTCAAGGGTTTTCTGAAAAGAAAGAAACAATCCCAGGAATTCACAAGTAGGATTACATGAAATCAAAAGGCTTCTGCATAGCAAGGGAAACAATGGAGTGAAGACACAGCCTGCAGACAAGGAAACCTGCGCATCAGATCCAGGAATAATAGGCACAATACATAAAGAGCTCCAAAAATTAAACACTAAAAAAACGTGAAAGTCTAAAAATGTCACAAAAACTAACATTTTCAGCAAAGTAACATGATGAAACTAACACAAAAATCAATAGCATTTCTTTATACTAGTGACACTGGGAATAAAATGAGGGAAACAATCCATACACACATACACATACATGCAAGAAAGACATGAGAGCAGAAAGGGGACTGTGAGAGAGAAGGAAGCAATCTAAAGTAAGGGCAAATGAGAGAACAAAGAGGGCAGTGGACGTATGTGACATGGAAGGAAAACAGGTGTTATTTAGGGGAAGAATGGGGACCAGCAAGGGGCGAGGAGGATGCGGAAAGGTAGTGAGGGGAACACAAAGTATAATTTTACATATATATGAAACTGCGACAAATACATTATTTTATATATTAATTTTTAAAATTAATAAAAAGTATTTTATATTTTTGAAGAGATCCCCTAGTAAATATTTTTTTCTTTGAATAATCTTTTTATTTATAAACACAGAATTCACATTTTTAAGCTTTCTAGCTGGGAAAAGGGTGGCCACAGAAATGTTTCTCTTTAATAAAATAATCCTAAACAAAGTCAAAATGAAATAGTAAGGGCCTCCCCCCCCACCTCCCCACCCCTGTCATGCCAGCAAGGTTTAAGCATTGTTAAAGGACCATTAAACATTGTTAACAACTACTATTAGTCATAATGATCACTCCTTATGGTGTTTATTTTTCCCATAAGTAATGTTGGAGATGGGGCAATTTGATTCTGTAACTGGCAGCTGTCATCCCTGCCTATCTTGACTGCCTTTAGGTAAGTACTAACAGTCAAGCAGCTGGTCAGACTGCCCTCAAGCCAGACCAACTGCTCTGAACGCTAATGGAACCCTTAAGGACATTACACTTGCTGCTGAAGGACAGCTCTGGCTCCTGAAAGCACAACCCAACTATGGTTCTTACAAGTAGCTTGTGCCAGTTTTTTTTAATTTTATTGAATTTTTGTGCATTTCATACATGCCGATCATATTTAGACTCCCCCTCCCCTATTTGCACCTCCCAACCACGACCCCACCACCCCACCAATCTCATGCATTCTGTCATATATGTTAAGGCCAACTGAGTCAAGTTTGTGCCACAAATTTTGCCATCACAAGTTTTTATGTGACCCTGCAAGCATTTGCACTCAAGGTCCAATGGGAAACACTCTCCCTGGTAGCCCGGCAGGACTGTTATAACTGCTTCAAGAGGGAAGATGCCGTGGATGGTGTTAACAGCATTTGTGTAAGGCTGTCTGGTGCAAACATCCCATATTCGCAGGCTGTTTGTTCACTCTAGGCATCTGGGAGAGGACTCGTGTATGACCTCCCCAGTGCCACTTCCCCCAGTGTTACATTAGGCCCAGAAAAAACTTTTTTTTTTTCGTCTTTTTGTCTTTTTGAAACAGGGTCTCCCTATAGCCCCAGCTGTCCTAGATTCACCATGGAGACCAGGCTGGCCTCGAACTCACGAACTCAAAAATCCACCTGCCTCTGCCTCCTGAGTGCTGGGATTAAAGGGTTGAGCCACCATGCCCGGCCCTAAAGCTCTTTTCTCAGCTGCAGTTAATCTCCATTTTAGAGCATAGGGCTGAACCTATAACAAAGAACAGAGCCTGGAAGAGAAGCTGGGATAGCAGGAGCAAGGGGAGAATAGAGAGAGAGCAGGCGGGAGACCAGGGGGGGAGAGAGCGGGGGAGGG
>NW_008360167.1:535883-583655 GCF_000622305.1 Nannospalax galili
AGGGGGAGAGCACTGTTGGAGAGAGGATCACAGGTTGCTGGAGTGGCAAGTGTTAGTGGTGGAAGCAGGAACTGGGAGGAGAGGCAGCTGGCAGAAACTATGAGGAACAGCAGAAGTTAAGGGAGGCAATGAAGTGCAGAGATAAGGAGGTGTAAAGATCAGGAAACTTCAACTAAGGTCCTTGGAATAGTTCCACAGACCTGCCAGTCCTAGGTGCTGTCAAAGGCTGGGGAACCCTTTTCCTAGGCCCATAAACTGTAACAATGGTTGCTATGAAGGGCTCTGGAATTCTAACTTCCCAGGCCTGCAAAAGAGCAGTAATACTTGTCACCTTAGAGCTAAGGATCCCAGTGCCTGGAAGGCCTGCCAAGCTGTTGACATTAGAAGACACCACCTGCTGCCGCTGGCACTTACTGATGGCACTTACTGATGCCAAAGGTTACAAAAGCCACCTCTGAAGAGCTTCTGCCTCCACCAGTGTTCCTGTCTGGGTAGACCAAAAGGACCCCAGCCAGGTGAAAGGTAACAAAAGGTCAGATGGAAAGTGAAAGAAAAATAAATGCAACAGACGCCACATATAAAGGGCCAACGTCACTAATATAAGAAGCTTGGTGAGGTGGTGCACACCTTTAATCCCAGCACTCAGGAGGCAGAGGCAGGTGGATGTCTGAGATGGAGGCCACCTTGGTCTATATAGTGAGTTCCAGGACGGCAGAGGCTACAGGAAGACTCCAAATAATGACAGCAGCAACAACATAAATACATTTTAGAAATTAAGAGGAAAAATATATACATATATAATAGGAAAACAGGGTAGAAATATGTACCAACAATTTGCTAAGTATGTATGATTAAAATGCAAAGGGATGAAGTCAAAGACACAGTTCCAGAAACAGGAAAAAACAAAAAAAAAACTAAAGAAAAGCCAAAGGAAAACGAAAGCTGAAGCCTAAGAGAAACCTGATCCTTGGGTGTAAAGGCTGTAAGAAGGGAAAGGCTGAGACTCTGAAGCCTAGGAAACACAGAGGAAAAACGAGCACTAACTGCCTCATGTAATGAGCAATCAACAGCCTGCCTATGTGAGAATGAGACTCAGATGTTTGTAAGAAAGACCAGCCTTGTTATAAGTAGCACAAGAGGCTATGAATCAGTGGATCAATGTTATTCTACAAAAGAAAATTTCCATATCCAACCTTCTGGACAAATGGAGGATTAAAGCCTCACCACTAAAGCTCAGTGAAAGAAAAAATCAATATAATGCACAAACACTCTTTTCCTGCCAGAGACGAGGTCTGTAAAATTTTTAAGCCAGAGGAGATCCCTAGAGGGAAGTTCAGTGGAGACCTGAACGTCTGCCCAGCTTCAGGTTGCTTTGATTCACTACCGATAGGGTTGAAGGAAGCTGTCCCAGGAAGAACAGCAGAAACCTCAGAGGTTTCTACATACATCACACCAGCAGGAGTCCGAGGTCAAGGGAGAGTGTTGGGGTCTGAGGGAGCCACCAGAAAGGACTCACAACCTCTAGTCTCCCACAGTCCAGAAACAGAGGGAACACTGCGGCACCGAGGCCATCAGCTGTCGCTTGCCCTTTCTCATTCAGCATCAAGTGGAGCTGCTGGAATCAGAAGCATCTGCAAGCTTCACCTTTCAACTGAGCACAACCGTGCCAGAAATTCACCTCGTAAGTATTCTTCTGAGTTTTAAATTTTCTGCTCTTCATTCTGCACTCTTGCACACATGTCTCCTAATGTTTCTGCTTTTATTTGCATGTTGCTCACTTAGATTTTAGGATTGTTTCTCCACCCGGTGTTCTATTAGGCATTCTACGGTACCTTTAATCTGTATCTCGTGGATTTCTCCCCTTCTTCCATCTTTTCCTCTCTCTCTCACCTTTATTCCCTCTTCTTTTTACTTCTTCTTCTTTTAGACAGGGTCTCCCTGTAGCCCCAGCTGGCCTGGAACTCGCTATGCAGATCAGGCTGGTCTTGAACTCACAGAGATCCACCTGCCTCTGCCTCCCAAGTGCTGGAAGTAAAGGTGTGCGCCGTGACACCCGGCCTCTTTGTTCTTCTAACTTACAAGTTGCCATAGCTTTAACAGTCTCTAAAATCTGTGGACCCTAACAGGATCCCAACTTTCACCTCCCAGCCACTTTACCACCTCAATTTTTCCTCTTTCCAAAATTGTTCTAATACTTATCCCTGTCCCCATCCCCTCTATTTCCCTCCCATACCTAATCTCAGTAAGGACAAACTAAGCATACACCACACTATCCTTGTTTGTTTATTCTTTAGAAGTTATTGAAGTCAAAAAGGCCACTATTGTTAATTGCCTACGATGACATTTGCATAGTGGGAATATCCAGCAGCTATAGTTATTTTCACAGTTAAGACTCTACCCAGGGACTAATATAGAAGTTGCATCAGACAGACTGAGCTCCTGGACAGAGGAATCGTTTTCTGAACTATCTCAACTTCACCACATTGCAAGTATTTCAAGTGAATGAATATAGTTGTGGGCCACCGAGATGGCTCAGAGAGTAAAGGCATTTACTGCCAAGCCTAACAACCTGAATTCAATTCACAGAACCTATGTGGTGGAAGAAAACAACCAACTCCAGCACCTTGTCCACTAACCTCCATATGCATGCCATGCCACATGCACATGCATACACACACACACACACACACACACACACACACACAATTTTCAAAGAGAATATAGTTGATTTAAAAATCCCCAACCAATGAAAGTATATTGAAAGTAGCAAGAAACACCAAATCACATATAAAGACAGGTGCATCAGATTAATAGACTTGCCAAGTGAAACAGTAAAAGCCAGGAGGGCCTGGAAGGACATAGTTCAAGTTCTGAAAGACAACTGCCCACCCGGACTACTTTACCCAGGAAAACTATCTGTCATAACTGAAGGAGAAACAAAAATCAACCATGACAAAATTAGGCTAAAGGAATTTATGACCACTAAGCCAATTCTACAGAAAACATTTGAAGTAATCTTTGAACTTATCCAAGAGGTTCCAGGAAAGAATAAACCACACTAGAATAACATTTAAGCAAGAGAGGGATACGAAACATCACACCTGTAATCACAAAGTGACAGGAGTCAATGCATACCTTTCAATAATACTCGATTAATAGCTTCAATTTCCCAATCAAAAGTTAGAGATTCAGATTGGATCAAAAAGCAGGAACTAGCCAGGTGTGATGGCACATGCCAGTAGTCCCCGTACTTGGGAGGCAGAGGCAGGTGGATCTTTGTGAGTTCAAGGCCAGGCTGGCCTACACAGTGAGTTCCAGGACAGCTGGGGCTACAGGGAGACCCTGCTTTAAAAAGACAAAAAAAAATCATAGGCTGGTCATGGTGGTACACACCTTTAATTTCGGATTTTTTGCTTCTAAGGATTGCACCTCACCATAGAAGACAAACAATACCTTAAGTCAAAGAATGAAGAAAGATATTTCAAGAGGATGGAGGGATCAACCATACCACACTGTTCTAACATATGACAGAATAGACTTCAAGCAAAAACTAGTCAGAAAATACGTGGTCACTTTATACTGGTTAAGGGAACATTTCATCAAGAAGATATTACAATTTTAAACGCATAATCTCTGAATATGTGTGCAAACAATTTCATTTTAACATATACTACAACATAGTGAGACCCTGTCTCAAAAAAATACTACTAGATGTAAGGCAATAGATTAATCCTAGCATAATAGCAGTGAATGACTTCAAATCCCTATACTCATAAGTTGATAGATCATCCCTCCCCCAATAAACGGAGAAATATCTGAATTTAATGACATAATAGATCAGATTTAACAGACAATTAGAGAACATTCTGTCTAAATACTGAACAATACACAGTTTATTCATCATTCAATGGAACTTTCTGTAAATTAGATTCATATACTGGGACACAAAGCAAGTCTTTTTATTAAAATTTGTGTTTATTTTTATTTTATGTGTATGAGTGTTTTGCCTGAATGAATAGAAGTGCATTGTGTGCATACAATGCCTGGGAAGGCCAGAAGAGGGCATTGGATTCCCTGGAAGTGGAGTTAGACATGGCTGTGGGTGCTGAGACCTGAACCCAGGTCCTCTGGAAGAGCAGCCAGTACTCCTAACTGAGCCATCTCTCCAGCCCCATGTAGCAAGTCTAAACAAATATAGGGAAATTGAAATAATTCCTTGTATTCTATCTGAATACAGTGGAATAAAATTTAAAATCTGTAGTCCCAGCACTTGGGAGGCAGAGACAGGCAGATCTCTGTGAGTTCAGGGTCAGCCTGGTCTACATAGTGAGTTCCAGGCCAGCTGGGGCTACAGGGAGACCCTGCTTCAAAAAGACCAGAAAAAAAAAATTAAAAATCAACAGCAACAGAAACTATAGAACACACTCAAACTCATGGGGATTAAACAGTACACTATTGGATGATGAATCAATCCTTGAGGAAATTAAGAAGAGAACAAAAAAAAATTTGTAAAATCAAGTAATATAATAATACCTGCCCCACCCCCCAAAAAAGAATAAGCCAAATCCCAAATCAGAAGATGGAAAGAAACCATTACAGTTGGGGGAGATATTAAAGAAATAGAAAGAAACGAAGAATCAATGAGAAAGGAATTTTTTCTTTGAAGAGATAAACAAGATTGACAAACCTTTTGCAAAAATTAACCAAAAGAAAGTGATGATTCAAATTTATAAAATTAGAAGCAACAGGAGAGATTTTGGCAGATACCAATGAAATTCAGAAAGTTATTAGGTTATAATTTAAAGATATATTCCACTAAACTGAAAAAAGTCCTTAAAAAGTATGAATTTCTAGAAGCATATCACCTTCTAAAATGAAAACAGAAGAGATAAAGAATTTAAATAGACCTATTACAAGCAGTGATATTGAGTCAGTAATTTAAAATCTCCCAACTAAAAAGACTCCAGGCCCAGGTGAATTCACTGGTAAATTCTATCAGAACGCCATGGACAATCTAACACTAATACTTCTCAAACAACTCCATCAAAGAAGAAAGAAACAGTACCAGAACAAGATGAGCACACAGCAAAAAGAAAAGAAAATTGCAAACCCATCTCAAGGATGAACATTGATGTAAAAATTATCAAGAAAATACTAACAAACTGAACTCAAGAACACATCAAAAAGATGAATCATCCTGATCGAGATGGCTCTATCCTAGAGATGCAGGCACAGTTTAATAAATGTCATGAATTATATAAATGGACTCAAGGACAGAAATCAAATAATCATCTTGATAGATGCAGAAAAGGTTTTAGATGAAAACCAAGAGTAGAAAAACAGCTAAAACCATGAGCAAGAAAAGGATGTTCGTTTTCTCCACTTTTATTCAATACAGCACTGGAAGTCTCAGCTACAGCAATAAGACAAAAGAAGCAAATGAAAGCAGTACAAACAGGAAAGGAAGAAGTCAAAGTATCCTTGTTGGCAGGTGACATAATTCTGTACCTAAGCGAGTCTAAAGATTCTACCAGAAAACTCTTAGAACTCATAACCACTTTCAGCAAAGTGGGAGGATAAAAAAATGAATGTACAAAATTCAGTAGCCTTTCTTTATACCAATGACCAACTTACTGATAAACATATCGGGGAAACACAATAGCCTCAATAAATAAATACATAAAGTACCTTTAAATAAGCCTAACCAAAACTTTAAAACTTTGAAGAAAGAAACAGGAAGGGACTAGGAAGCTGGAGTAACATCCCATGCTCGTGGATTGTAGGATCACAAAAATGGCCACTGTACCACAGGCAGTTTGCAGATGCAGTGTGACCCCAATAAAAGTTAGTGCCATTCCTCACACATATTTTTAAAAGCTTCACAGAAATTTTTAAAAACCAATCTTGAAATTCATATAGAAACACAAAAAGTTCCTGCATAGCTTAGAGAATCCTGGGCAGGAAGAATACTGCTGAAGGCACGATGTACCTGCATAAAAGCAGACACCTGCATCAGTGGGATAGAATAGAGGGCCCGCACATAAGTCCAAGCAACTAAAGCATCTGACTTTTGACAGGAGTTGCCAAAAATATACATTGGAAAAAAGCCAGCAACAGGCCATTGAAAATAAGGCCAAAAAAAAAAATTTCTAGCGGCTGACCAGGAGTGATGGTGAGTGATATCATTCCCATTTCTACCCCTTGATTCCTGGATCTGTGACTCCTGGATGTAGGAAAAACAGTACCATATACTGGATGCTAATTTAAAGCATATTTAACCTTTCAGAGAAACCTATTCCATGTCTCCTGGCCACTGCCACCCAATTTGACCAATATGGATTCTATGAGGTTGGTTGGTTTTCTTTCCTACCTGCGATTCTTTCAGCTTCTAATCCTAACATTTATCTAGGAGAGAATTAAAGTTCATCATCTCCTAACACAAGTATCTTCACATCCTTTGCCCCTTTGGAGAGAGCTATCCTTGTAATTCTTCCCCAAATATCTTTCTCACTAATTTTCCAATCATGCTCCTTCCAAATCCCTGACAATTCAGCCAAACCATTGACTACAACTCAAAAATCAATATAAAATCACAAGCCATTTCTCCTAACAAAAAAATGTACAACCATGTACACTGCCCAAAATTCTGCCCACTGTGAAGATTTCTCTTCACTGGTGTCCTTCAGGATTGTCCCAGAAAGGGGGATGCTATAACTGTCCATTTCTAGGTGGTGCAGAAATTAAAAACCATGCCCTACTCTTAGTCAAATAATCATAGGTCACACCCCATAAAGCCATAGGTGCATACTTGGGAACCAAAGGTATTGTAACAGGAGTAGAAACCATAGGCATTTGAGCAACTTCTTCGTGTAACTTTCTTGTGCCCTCAGGACCTGCTCAGACTCAATGATGTACAGACAACTTCCATTTGATAATGATTCGTTGCTACTCATGTCCGACTTTATGACTTGGTGGGTCAGATAACACCCATTTCATGATGAACAGTTCAGGTCCCAAGGTAAATTAGTAGCCCAGTGTCAAATGTTCACTGTGCAGATGACTGCAGGACCTTATTCTAAGCCCCCATGCCTCCACCGTGATTCACTATGGGAGGCCTCACAAAGGCTCCAAACAGAAGCCACTGACATCTCAGGTACTGTATGTAGGATCATATGGCCTGTATTAGTTACTTTCCTATTGCTGCCTAAGATACCATGACCAAGGTAACCCTGGCTTGCTTCATCCACATTAGCAGCTTTTCTATACTGTGGTTTTTTTTAGGAGAGAAAACCCCTCAGACATTTTTCTTTCACAGATTAGGTTACTTGAGTGTGGTGTTGCCCTGAAGGTAATCATCCATTGTTTAAATGCAAATCTCTAGGTCTGTGATTAATGACTCTGATCTTATCAAGGACAGCCTTTCCTAAAGCACTTGGCTCTAACATGAACTGCATTTCTTTCTGCCCCACTTGCTCTTTTTCATTATAGATCTCCATAATATTTACCATTAATAACCACATCACCGATTCAACAATTCAACATTAGGCTGTCTCAAAATTTCCTCCACCAAAGAAATTAATCCACTATTTTTCAACTTAGCCTTAGGCAAGCCCTTACACTTGGGCAGAGGGCAGCCAGGATGTTTTGCCAAAACATTCTGGCTGCTGTTTAAGTCATTATTTCCCTCTGGAACTGCTTTGCTCTCAGGACTACTTATTTCTAGGTCCCTACTAGAATGGTCCATTAAGCTCTACTTACAGGATCCAATCACTTTTCTAGTCTATATTTCCAAAGTCTTCCACATTCCCACATGGTCACATTCTTCACAACAGCCTACTCTCTGGTACCAACTTCTGTATAGGTTGTTTTCCGTTCTTGCTTAAGACACCATGACCAAGGCAACTTGTAAAAGGAAGAGTTTATCTGAGCTTACAGTTTCAGGGGCAAGACTCCATAATGGTGGAGGAGGCATGATGGCAAAGGTGGCCAGAGCAAAGAGCAGAGTGATCACATCTTCAAGCAGGCACAGGAAGCAGAGAACAAATAAAACTTTGGCAAGGCCTAAGAACTCTCAAACCCTGCCTCTGTGACATGCTTCCTCCATCAAGCTTGCACCTCCTGAAACCTCTCAAAACAGTGCATTAACTGGGAACAAAATGTCCAAATACTTGAAGAGTCCATAGGGGACATTGTCATTCAAACTACCTCATGGCTCAAATGGCAGATCAGCCTGCACAGCAGCCTGGACTTGTTGAAGTGATATCTCCTATTCTTATATCCACTCAAAACTAGCAACTTTCCAAGTCACTTGGTATATGGGCTAGAGCAATACACTCAAATGTGAAATGTGCTACCTCCAGAATCTTAATAAGCATTGTGCTTCTTTCTTGATAATAAGCAGGGCCAGATACAACCACTTATCTTTTATCTTAGAAGAAATATCACTACACGCCCACAAATTAAATTCCTTTAAGTTCTACTGAGGTAGAAGGCCCTTGAATTTTGTTTGGATTTTTTTCTCATCCTCTGATACACATATGTTTTACAAGTCCAGAGTGATTACCATTTCCTGATCACCTTGTATAATCAGCATAATGTCATCACCATAATGGACCAGTGTGATAGCTTGTGGAGGAGATAAGTGATCAAGATACCCTTGAGGTAGAACAGTAAAAGTGTACTGTTGACCTTTCCAGTTGAAAGTAAATTGCCTCTGGTGATCTTTATGGACAAATATCAAGGAAAAAAGCATTTTCTAAATCAATACCTGCATACCAGGTACGAGGAGTTCTGTTAATTTGCTCAAGTAAGGAAATCACATCTTTTACAGCAGCTAAAATTGGAGTCATTACTTAAGTTTGTAATAACTAACTGTCATTGCCTATAATCTATTTGGCTTCTTCACAGGTCAAATAGGTGAGTTAAAGAGAAATGTTGTGGGAACTACCACCCCTGCATCTTTGAAGTCCTTGATCATGACACTAATGACTGTAATCCATCCAGTGATGCTATGTTGATTTTGGTTCACCATTTTCCTTTGTAGAGGCAGCTCTAAAGGTTTCCATTTGGCCTTTCCAACTATTTTTCTTTTCTCCACAGGTCAGGAACCAATGTGGAGATGCTACCAACTCCTAAGTCTATATATCTCAAGTATGCATTATGGAAATGGAAAAATAACCATAAGATGAACTTGGGAAAATCATTGGACCTACTATGAGTCAGACTTTGGCTAAAACTCCATTAACCACCTAATCTCCAAAGTCCCAACTTAAACTGGAGGGCTACAGTGCTTCTCCTGTAATTAATATAAATTCAGAGTCAGCATCTAGAAGGCCCCAAATTGTCTGATCATTTCCTTTTCTCCAATGTACAGTTACCCTAGTAAGAGGCTGTAGGTCCCTTTCGGGAAGGATGGGGAAAATGTTGTTAGTAAAACTTTTCAGCACTGTAGCAAAATACTTCCTGACAGGAACCCTGTCCTCATTTGAGGAGTTCTGGATCTGTAGATTGGCCCAAGTCTGGAAACTGATTGACAGGTTATCATTCTCTGTTGCTTTGATTAAAGGTTCATTTGTTTGGGAATTTTTTTCTACTTATACATACAGATCAAGCACAAACTTAGTAGGCTTCCTATCTCTTTCACTGCTGGAAACAACACGATCACTTAGTCAGTGAAAAGGTCTGCACAAGTCACACTGTTATGTTGCTTTGCCTATGCTTTGCATTATAACTATATTCCCTTTGGGTTTCATTTTCAGCAACAAGTGATCCCTATGGCTGCTGGAGAGGAGAAAGCTTACTTATGGAGCTGGGTAATTTTATCCCTGAGCTCATTCTTTTCCTTTACTACTTTATCCAGAGATGCTATAAGCAGCCAGACAGCATCAATTTTCCATACTTTTCTATAAAATTCAAAAGTTTTATACATAAAGTCACAAAATTCCTCATCCCTCACAAAAGGTACGTCTGGATAATCAAACGCATTTATCTTACATCATTCTTTAAGTAGTTCACATCATAGATTCTTGGGACTCTCTAAAGTACCATGGTAATGTTTAGTCATATTGGAGAGTCAGTTCCAGATATCACCAAGCTCACTACGGAAATTCCTCCTTACAATTCTGCTTCTCTAGAATCATTTCTATTACCACAATTTGCATCCCTTAAGGTTGCCCTAAAGGCACATAATTAATAAAATGAATATATGTTAAAGGGGGATTTATTAGATTGTTTCACAAGATGTTTGGATATTCCAATAATGGCTGTCTTCACAACAGAGATGCTGAGAACCTGGTAGTTGCTCAATCCATGAGTCTGGAAGCCTCAGCAGACCCAACTTGGTGCTGATGGCCTGAAGGATTTCGAGAACCATTGATCTTCAGTCCACATTAGAAGCCCAAAGGAACTTGGTTCTTATATCAGTGATGAAATGTAGTAACAATGATGGCAGTGGCAGCACCATAGCAACAGCAATAGGGTGAACAAACTCATCATTGATACAGTAAGGCAATGAGGCAACAAGCAAATCTTTTCTCTGACACCTCCTTTTATTTGGGGTTGCCAGTACCATCCACACCTAGGTTGGGTCTTCCCACTTCAAATAATCTGATCAAAAAATGCCTCACATGTGTGTCCAACAGCTTATATCTTAGGGGGGGCTCAAGAGGCCTCAGCTTTATTTGAGGAGCTATTGGCAATTAATGGCTACTGAAGGAGGAATCATTTTTCAGTGGTTTAGCCATTAATAAGTTGTCCATGCTCCAGCAGATAACTCCAGACTCAAGTTTATACATAATTAAACTAAGTAGGTCATTAAAAAACAAAAAGACATGAAACATGGTAAGAAGAAGGGGTCAAAAGACATAGGATGAGTATAAGAGAGGTTGGTGGGGTTAATGTGGTTAAAATATATACATGTATAAAGTTGTCAAACAAGTAAAAATATTTTGAATTCCACAGAATAAATAATACAAAATGTAATGTTTTTTAAAATAAAAAATAAAACAAGTCAGATTGTGAAAACTAACATATATATAGTAGACTGAAAAGATCAGTTGAACTGGGCCATCAGTTGTTAGTGGAAACATCATGGCATAGTAATGATATGTATGATAGTATATCCATGTGTGCACCTACCCTCTCCCACTCCCCTTTTTTATCTCTCTCAACTACTGCATGGTGATCTCCTCCTGGCTACACAGGGACATGCAGTCCCAAGTTCCAAACCCCAAAACTCTGACTTAGGGTCTGATTTATAATCTGCCCATCTAGAATTTTTTAATTTAAATATTTATGTTTTTTAAGAATTTAGTATTGTATTTACATCATTTACACCCATGTTCCCCCTCTGAATTTCCTGGCCTCTTCTTTAATTATTATTGCTTCAAGCTACTGCATCCATTTAGTGGTGTTATGCACATGTGTTTATGGCTGACCACTTTGGACTGAATAAACTACCAAGGAGTTCATTCCTAGGGAAATTTGATTCCCCCTTCCTCAGCAGCTATCAGTTTCCTAGTTCTTCATCTAGAGGTGTGACCTTGAGAATCCCCCTATGCATGTTGGTGTGTCCGTTGGTGTTGTCATGTAGTTCTGTTTAGGCAGCCATGTTGTTGGGATTTCATGGTGTGGCTTCCTTGTCCTGTCTAGAAGACACCATCTAACAGCAGGTGTCTGGTCCTCTTGTAATTTTCCTGCACCCTCTTTGCAATGTTCCTGAGCCTTAGGTGTAGGGACTGCACTATAGGTGAATCACTTGGGTCTGGGCACCCCAGGGTCACTCATTTTCTGAATTTGACCAGTTGTGGATCTCTGTAGCAGTCTGCACCTGCTGCAAAAAGAAGCTTCTTTGATGAGGGATGAGAGCTACACTTATCTGTGGGTTTAAGGTTAAATACTTACAATTATAAACTATACTGGTTTGGGGAAATGGCAGTAGTAGGTACTCCTCTAGTTTCTATGATCTCTCTAGCCACAGGTTGTTGGCTACATTTACAGAATCAGACATGACTTCACTCCCATTGAGTGGGCCTTAAGTCCAATGAGACAGCTGTTGGTTACCCCCAAGATAAAAGTGTCAGTATTTCACCATTGGTGATGTCTTGCTGGGCCAGACATTGCTATGGTTCATAGTTTTTACAGTTATGTGGGACTATTGATTGCTTTTCTCCCTTGGCAGCTTGCATAGTACCTTCTCATACTACGAGACCTGGTTCTAAGACAGGAGGCTTCCAGAGCAGTTCCAGCTCAATTCCTCCAAGTCCTATGTTGAAACTGTGTTGTGTCTTACCTTCAAGTTCTAGGAGGCAACCAAGGCAACAGTAGCTTATAGCATTTGGGGAGTGTCTTGGATTACCCTGACCAACAGCTGGAAGGGGGGTTTTCTATGTCTGGCACTGGAGTTTTTGTTATCCTATAGTTCTTATGGGGAGCATTATCATCCCACATGGTATAACTCATTTGAAATATATATGGGTAGATATGTATTTATTATATGTCCATTATGAAGTGTGCTTATACAATAATGTATTCCTATGGTTTTTTCAAATGTCCTTCCTCCTCCCTCTGTATTAACATCTCTCCCCAGTTAAAGCACCCCATTTCCCATTTCACCCTTAATAACACTTATGTCCTACTATCCCCTTCTCTAGAGCTCCCCTCACCCATTGGTCTCTATTTTCCTGGCATCTGTTGTTACTGAATGTTATATACTCACTGAGAGGTTTAGAGCTAAGATACACATATAAGAGTGAATATGTGGCATCTGTCTTTCTGGGTCTGGGTTACCTCACCCAGTTTAATGTTTTCCAATTCCATCCATTTACATGAAAATGTTATTTTTCCATTTTTCTTTACAACTGAGTAGAACTGCCTTGTGTATAAGTACCATATTTTCATTGTCTGTTCACTGATGTATTATACATAATATAATAGTGTAATATATCAACATCATATATATCTGTATATTTTGTCTTCCTTTTGCCACATGTGTTCCTTTTCATTGTAGAGTTGCACAATATTAATCATTAATAACCATGTCACAGATTCAATATGAGGGGGTCTTGAAGTTTTCTCTGCTAAATAAATCAATTTATTACTTTTGAATTTAACTCAGGCAAGTTCTTAGGCTGCAGGCAGACAGCAGCCAATGCTTTGTCAAAATATTCCAGTTGCTGTTTAAGTCCTTGTTTTCGTCGCCCTCTATACATCTTGAGCCTCTGCTAGAAAGACCCCTGAAGCTGTGTTTACAGCACTCAACTGCTTTTTCAGTCCAAACTCTCAAAGTCTTTCACGTTCCCGCCAAAACCATGATCAAGTTAGTGTCAGCAACAGCCCACTCTCTGGTACCAACTTCTGTTAGTTACTTTTCTGTTACTGTGACCAAAGCAACTTATAGAAGGCAGAGTTCATTTAGCTTACAGTTCCAGAGGGATAAAATCCATCATGGAGGGACACACATGGCAGGAGGCAACAGTAGACAGCCAGAGCAGAAAACTGAGTCCTCACATCTTCAAGCAGGCACAGGAAGCAGAGAGGAAACTGGAAACGGGACTGGCTTTCAACATTAAAAGCCCAACCCCCCGTTATGCACTTCTTCCAGCATGGCCACAGCTCCTAAAGGTTCCATGACCCTCCCTAAACCACACCATGAACTTGGGACCAAGTATCCAAATACTTGAAGCCTATGGGGGACGTTCCTATTCAAATCACCACATCAATCATATGGTAGATCTATTTTTAGCTTTTGGAGAATTGTCCACACTGATGTCCACAGTGGCTGCACCAGTTTTCAATTGCACCAGCAGTGAATGAATGTTTCCCCACCCTACCCCATCCCGGCCAGCATTTGTTGTCAGTTGTTTTCTTGATCTTAGCCATTCTGCCTGGAGTAAGATGAAATCTCAAAGGAGTTTTAACTTACCTTTCCCTGATCGCTAAGGATGTTGAATGCTTTTAAAGATATGGTGCTATGCCATTTTTATTTCTCTGTTCAAGAACTTTCTCTTCAGATCTGTAACCCATTTTTAAACTGGGTCATTTGTTTTATTATTTTTTTTATTCTTTAAATTCTTTGTATATTCTGAATATTAATCTTATACCAGATGTGTAACTAGAAAAGATTCTCTTTCACTACATGGATTTAAAATTCAAAATCCAAAGGAGACTGAAAGAGAAGCCAAGTCATTTGCTGTACATCATACACCTGGTGAACTACACCACCCAGATTTAAATTCAGGTTGGGGGGCTGGAGACATGACTTAGCAGTTAAAAGTACTGGCTGCTCTTGCAGAGGACTCAGGTTCAGTTCCCAGCACCCATATGGTAACTGACAACCCTCAGTAACGCCAGTTCCAGGGGATCCGATGCCCTCTTCTGACCTCTGGCAGCATTGCATGACACAGGCGTACTTACATACATGCAGGTAATACACTCATACACATAAAATAAAAATAATAAAATATTTAAATCCAGGCTGGGTTGTTGTTCAAACGTTAGACCTTGTCCTGTTCTCTCTCTGGAGTTTCTTCCTCTATGTCTACCTGTAGAAAACAAATCAACCTTTAAGGCCACTTTTAAAAATTTTTGTTTCTAGCTTCTATGACCTCTCCAACCATGTGTATTTGTCTATATTTACAGCACTACCCATGAGTTTTCTCTTATTGAGAAGGCTTTAAGTCCAATTAGATAGCTTTTGATTGCCCCTTAGATAAAAGTACCACTACTGCACCAGTAGAGATGGTTTGCTGTGTCAGTTGTTGTGGTTATTCAGCTTCACAGGTGGGTTGGGCCATTGGCTGATTTTCTCTGTTACCAGCTTGCATAGTATCCTCTAGAACAGTGAGAGCTAGCTTCAGGGAGGAGGCTTCCAGGTCAGTTGCATCTCCATCGTTCCAAGTCCTGGGTCTGGTATGTCCTGTCTTCAGCAATAAGGTCTTATCTTCAAATTCTGGGAGGTAATCAAGGGCTATGGCAATAGCCTGTGTTATTTTGGGAGTATCTTGGACTAACTACCCTGACCAACAACTCATAGGGAGGTTTCTCCTGTCTGGAACTGTGTTTCTTTGTAGCTTTTAGCTACACATGCACTCATGTTCGGAGATTCTATTTCTATTTTTCCGGGGGCAGGGGGCGGTGAGCTAATACATTTCTTTCTGGCTTTTCATGTCATCTAAGCTTTTGTGGGGCTTCTTTTTTGAGACAGAGTCTCCCTGTAGCTCCAGCTGGCCTGGAACTCACTATGTAGACCAGGCTGGCCTTGAACTCACAGAGATCCGCCTGCCTCTGCCTCCCAAGTGCTGGGACTGCAAGCATGCGCCACCATACCCAGCTAATCTAAGTCATTTTTATCTCCTATATTAAGCCTCGCCCACCCATGGCTTGGGGACCAATGTGGAAGAGGGGGCAGAAACATTTTAAGAGCCAGAGTTGGTGCATGAACATAAGGAAACAGGGGCTTTCAGGCCTATGGGAACTTGGTCATATGAACTTGCAACAATGCAAGACATCATGCACAAGACCCATGACTCAATCAGACAAATGGACAAATAAGAAACAGCCCCCAATCTTAGCAGAGAGGAACTATTGGCAACTGATTACTGCTGAGTGAGGAAGAGCAGATCTTCTTTAAGTGAGTGATTCTAGATAGGTTAACTAGACTCCAGTGGATGAACTTGCACAGAGGGACATTGGGTACAAATGTTAGTCCTTAACATATATGACAGAATGCATAAAACCTGGTGGGGGTGGGTATAGGGAGTACAAATTGGGGAGGGGACCTAAATTTGATTAAGATCTATTATATGAAATGCACAAAAATAATAAAAATATACATAATTTTCAAGTATATGAGTGCCTGCATACATGTAACTGTACTCATGTGTAATGTCCACAGAGACCAGAAGAAGACCTTTGATCCCTGGAATTGGAGTTATAGATGGTTGTTAGTCACCATATGGGTGGTGGGAACCAAACATGGGTCCCCTGCAAGAGCAGCCAGTGCTCTTAACTGCTGCATCTCTCCAGCTCCTAAGGCCATTTTTTTTTTTTATTCTTGAAGCTTTCCTTTTTTTTTTGTTTGGCTGGCTGGTTGGTTTAGTTTTGGTTTTTTTGGTTTTTTTAAAATTTATTTTGTTGTTTTTCTGTCTGAAATGTCTTTTCTGTCTCTCAGCTCCTATAGCACTATATTACATCTTACAAAACATCAGAGTTATTGAGTCATATCATGTGATAAATTTCCCAAGGTTGGCAAGATTGCCTGTGGTCTTCTAATGGTTATTATAGTACCTCCCACAGTATACAACACACTGTTGGCACTCAAGGAAGACTTGTGAGGAAAGGAAGCCTTTCTGCCATGACCCAAGTCAGATAGAAAATGAGATCATTGTTAATTTCAAGCCCAATTCTGTTTTGAGCATCCTGCCATTTTTTTCTATTGTGTCAGTTCTGTCTTGTTCTATGCAGTGAATCCTCTGCCAATTGCCTAGAAAACATGGAGCAAACTGGGAAGGGCTATGGTACCTATTGACCCAATGCAAATCATGATAAATAGGAGTCACACAACCACAGGGCTGGTTTCAGTCTTTGAAACATGAACTAAAAGTAGAAATCAATGTTCAGGCCAAATTCCCCCTTTCAGGCCTTCTTACCCTTTTGTCTCTGCTTAATGTTGAAAGGAATGAAGGCCTAAGGCAGGGAAGAGGAGTGAGCCAAAGCCAGCAAGAAAAAGGATAAAACTGGCCTGACAGCTACTCTTTCACAAGAGACAAACAGCATTCTAGGAAATTGCTCTGTAGTTTTCCAGAAATTAAACCAGGAACAGAAAGCAGAAGAAAAAAGTGAACAGAAATGAGCCCAACAGTGTAACACTCCCTTTTCTATCCCCTGGTTCAGAGGCACTCTCGCACAGTCCTCACTGAGACTTAGAGAAAGGCGTGAAGCAAGATGGAAATCATCTGTTTGATTAAGCATTTGGCTGCTAACCAGAAGTTGTTGAACTGATGGATCATTGTCCTAAAATGCAAATGGGCCAAAGAGGGAGTCTAAGTTCACTCTGAAGCCCAGGTAAGGAAAAGTGGGAAGGAGAAGTGAAGGCTTGTCACCGTCCCTGACGGCATGCCCCTCTACCGCACAGCAAACAATGAATTAGAATGAGTTGTTTCCAAAACAGGAATTCTTACAGACACATCTTGAGAACCTGCCATGTGCTAGGGCACTGTACTCATGGTAGAGATCAAAAACCAAAACCAAACAAAAAGCATTTGCCCCTCCTCTTGAGAAGTCTATAGGTTCATGAGAGAAGCAGAAACTATTTCCATATACTATAGCATTCTAAAATGTAAAATCTCAGAGTTTTAGGAAAATCACAAAGGAAGTCTGGGAGAGCAGAACTAGGTCAGGGGTGTTTTCCTTGAAGGCGTGAGAACAGACTGAGGCCACGACTATGTAGGAGTCCAATAGAGGGGTGGGAGAGATGTTCCTGCAGAGGATGGCGTAAGGGAGCCCAGGAAAGCTGCAGACCCTTCTCCATGCAGCAAACTGCTCACATTTGCTTGTGTGTTTGCATTAATGCATATCATATGAAGAGCAATGGAAACAAGGAATTGGTGAAATAAAGTGCAAGTATTGGTTTGGAAAAGAGCATTAAAAATGAATCCAAAATCTTCCCTAGAGAAGTAAGGGAAAAAAAGGCATAAAATCACATCCTAATCTCCACAGGTGGGATCCAACTCCAGGTAGCCTCTCAGTTACAAAATTAGTGTTCACCTCCAGATCATATAAGGTAAGCAAGCAGGAGAGCGGGTGCATAGCTGCTGTGTAAAGTCTTAACCAGCTGCAGTTAAGGAATGATGTCATTAGTAATACAAACCATGCCCTTCCTGACCAGGTCTCTCTGCTGGAGAGCACTGTCCAGAATCAGTGTTTGGACCTCATGTCTAATTCTGCCTCTATCTTTGAAATTGGTGACCAGTACAGGCTCTGTTCTACACCTTATTCCTTGGAACCTTGGGTATGTGTTGACTGAAGTGTTTTACAGTTGTCAGACCTGGGTTGGTGGTGGGATGCAGAAGTAGCACATTCCAAAGAACATTTCTTTTGAGGGCTGGGCTATGATCACAGTTTTTAATCTCTGGCCTTTTAGATTCCTGAATCTATGCCTTCATTTCTCCACTGGACAGTTATAAAGTCCTCCCCTTTTTATTTAGGAGACATAAATCATATAGTACTTCTCGTGGTCACTACTCTTAAGCAATGGTCACATGTCACATGCAACATGACCCAGGAAGCCAGACAAACAATAAATTAGGGTTATGATCCAGGAACCCTGACAGCATCAGCAGTTAGATCAGCTTTTTTTCACTGCTCAGTGTTTATTAAAGACCTTTTATGTGTACAATATGGTTCCAACAAATACTTTTTTTAAACCATTGTTCACTATCCCACCATTTGTACATCCAATATTCATAACCGATGGCCAAGGACACTACTGAGCAAGCATGAACTAACTCACGGACAATTCTCTCAACCCAGCCCTGCCACATGGGATGTGTGTGGCAAGGACAGTGAGTCAGAAATCAGAACATGGTGTTCAGCTCACCTGAGAACACTCATCTGACAAGTCATGACATTCCACGAAGTCCTCGGAGATGTGTTTAAGCCCCACAAACTCTGAAAGAGTGATGATGGGGCACCATCATCATTTCCAGACTTCCTACAGCAAAAATGAATGTTCAATATGGTAGCAAATGTGCTCGTGTCATATCTGCAGGTAAGAAACCTGAACTGACATCAAGTTAAAAGAAGTCATGTGGATCTTACCATACTAGAATTTAGGAGAAATTAATACTGAATAAGTCATCTCCACTCAGCAACACTGTAAGAATTCAACTTTGAGTCTTTTTTGAATCAGTGTTGTGCAATGCCCATGTCAGAGGAGGGAGTCAGATTCCCCTGGAACTGGAGGAGTTACAGACAGTTGTTAGCCACCATGTGGGTGCTGGGAATTGAACCCAGGTCCTCTGCAAGAGCACTGAGTACTCTTAACCACTGAATCCTCTCTCCAGCTCCAACTTTTGAAGAGAGTTATAAAAGGTAATAGTCATGAGCTAGAATGATAAATAATGCCAACACAGATACATACATAATATTGATATTCATTTTTGTAGTCAATAAATATAAAAGTAATAGACTGGCAATAAGAGAACTCTTAAATCAGGCAGGGTGGCTTGTATCCTACTTTACCACTAAGTTGCTATACAATTTGGGGCAAGATACTTAACCTAAGACTCTACCTACCTGCCTACTACCTGTCTAACACACACAGACACAGATACACACACACACACACACACACACATACACACACATACACAATAACACTATTTGGGCCTTGTCAAAGGTATTGTGAGGCTCAAACGTAAACACATATGAAAAGCATCTAGCAGAATTACATCAGTGCTTGGTGAATAGTGACTGTGATTACAATTATCACATGATAAGGATATCAAGCTGCCTCACTGTGGTGTCCAAATAGAATCTTCTTACTCTGTAATCTTCCTGACAGTTTCACAACTGTAGCAAGTTTCAGAGGAATGTGAATTAAGAGAATTTGTATCTGTAGCAAGGCTAAATTTAAATATGCTATGACACCACACTAATTATACAGCAAATATTTGCATATTTACATTTCAGGAAAGCAAACACCCTAAATATTCATTGGGATGTGATTATGCTATATAATTTTGTCCTTTCACATTTTTTTTCCAGAACTGGAAATGGACCTAAGGCTTCACCCATGGGAATCAAGTGCTCTAACACAGAGTCACATCCAAAGCCCTTTACTTTTATCTTTATTATTGACTGAAGTAAAGCTTTACTTACCTAGACAGAGAAAGGTAGGTAGTTCAAGTTTTTGTCTATCTTGGTTACCAGCAAATCTAAAGAACAGGGTTAATCATGGATACCTCCCTACTGTTGAATATTCATTTTACAAAACGGGTACATTTTGGAAACGGAATCTGGCCCATGTACCATCACTGGTACTCACAACAAGCCATTTAGTGTCGCCCTGTGATAAAACACAGTAATACTAGACAGGGAAAACAATTGTCCTAAAGTTCCATTCACGGGAGACAATGACCCCTTTGGTACTAAGTAAAATAGTAACTTAAATAACACAAACTTCAGGCTTCCTAATATGACTTTTTCCTTTCCATTAAATGAAAGAGACCAAGTTTAACTTCAGAACAGTGAAGTCAAAATTAGAAAGAACCCTAAAAGAAACCTGTTGGCATAGAGGAAGACTACCCTCCTACCCCATCAAGGCCTACATGAACCAGTGTGCACAAAGAAGTAGACTATGTTTACGACATATAAAGGCCCCAATCCCCAGGATATGAATGCCATTGAGCTTCTAACCTTTCTCCCATCTCTAGTCCACTTCCTCCCTTGGAAATGTTTTCTTCTCTGCTTTTACCACTATCCTGACCGATCACCAGGACACAGAACCTAAAAATCCTGGTGAACGAGCAGATGGTGACTCAGCCATCTGCTCATAAGTGAATCCTGTGTAAGGGTGTGGGCAGTGTCTGGCATGAAGGCAACTTGTCGCAAGGAGTAGAACTTGACCTACTGGGACATCCTACAGGAAGCTGTGAGGAGCAGTTCAAGGCACATGCTATTTGCTCCCCGTATCTATTTTTCCTCTCTCCTTCCCAAAAAACTGCTTTTAGATGGGGAAATGGTAGTCCCTGCTTCCCTTTGGGAATCCCAGGCCTGAGACACTAAATGACCCATTCTACATTCTTTTTAAAAAGTTTTCATGCTTTTTTATTTTTAAATGTCTAAGAAACATAATATAACCCATCTATAATGCTCCAAGCCTGGACTACAACTCAGTTCATGTATAAGCATAGGAGTTTTTTAGTAGTATTATTTGTGGAGACAGGGTTCCACTAAGACAGCCCAGGCTGGCTTCAAACTTGCAATCCTCTTGCCTCAAGCCCCTGAGTGGAATGAGTTGAGCGGCAACAATGAGTTGGTTTACTACCAAGCCTGGCTTTAGAAATAATTTTTCAATCATTTTAATACAGCCTGAACTTTCTCAGTATGTAATTTCCTGGAAAGATAATACTTTACCTTGGTCAGAAATTAAATTCAGCAATTGCTTAGTACAGTCAGGTATCCAGTCAGCAATGCCATACCCGAGCATTTGCACAAGAAACATGTCCCTGGGGTCCCCAGTACAGGAGTACTGTCTCCTTATCACTTCTTTTTAAATACATGCTTGGCATATATTAATACAAATATGTTCCTTTTTTCTCCTTTACATTATGCTGGGAGCTCCAAAAGCCCAAAAGTACTTTGTCTCTATTTTTAATTGTTTTCAGAAGGATTAAAGCTATTATGCAGAGTAGAGATTCAGAAGCAATTTATTTCAAGAGAGAAATAGACATTAACAGAAATAGAAAAGGAGAATTCCTCACAACTAAGGAAAAAGTGTTGTGGAAAATTCTGATAAATAGCAAATTCATTCCCAGGCCCCATTTTCTTCACCAACTTCCACTAGAGCATTAGGGAGCTAAACGTTTGCCTTTTCAGGCCGCCCTTGCTGCTGGCTGCTATGGCTACATGGCATATTTGAAATAGGACATACACAGACTTGGTCATCCTTTTTGTAAATTCTTCTGCTTTTAGCAAAAAGAATAAATGGAACCAACATTGCACCTTTTCCTTCTACCTCCGTTAGAAATAGACTTGATGTCATGGATCAAGATTTAACAAGAAGGAAGTGCAAAACTCAATGAGCAAACTTGTTTTGAAATATTTTCCTGCCTTCCATATGCCTTCTACCTGTGCCAACTTGAAACAACAGGGGAAAGCCTCACCACTGCAATGAATGAAATGGAAAACAGAATATCAACACTGGAGGATAAAGTTGAACAATTGGACCACTCAAGCAAAGATTATGGAAATTAAAAAAAAAAACAGGAATGGAATATTCAAGAGATGTGGACACCATGAAAAGACCAAATCTATAGATCATAGGAATAGAGGAAGGAGAAGAATTTCAGGTTAATGGTATTGACCAGATCTTAAGCAGAATTATAGAAGAGCATTTCCCAAAATTAAGGAAAGATATCCCCATACAAATACAGGAAGATATAGAACACCAAATAGGATCAGAAAAGAAACTCCCCATGGCATATCATAGTAAAAACACTAAATATACAGAAGAAAGAAGGTTCTGAAAGCTGCAAGAGTAAAACAAGTTAAATATAAAGGAAAACCCATCGGAAAAACAGCTGACTTTTCAATGTAAACTATAAGAGCCAGGAGGCCTGGACCAAGATATTTCCAGTTCTACATGACAATAGATGCCAGCCCAAAGTACTTTACCCAGCAAAATGTCTATTATAGTTGAGGAGAAAAGAAAAATCTTCCATGACACAAATAGCCTGAAAGAATACATGTCCACAAAACCAGCCCTTCAAAGAATACTTGAAGCAATACAGAAAGTTGAGAGTAAGTGAATGGATTAAGAAACAAAATCCATCTCTTTGCTGTCTGCAAGAAACTCATCTTCAAGGACAGGCACTACCTTAAGGAAAAGGATGGAAAAGAATATCCCAAGAAAATGGCACTGAGAAGCAGGGGATGCAATTCTAATATCTGACAAAATAGACTTCAAAGTAAAACTAATCAGAAGAGATAAGAAGGTTCACTTTTTTCTGAACAAGGGAACAATTAACAAACAACCCTTGACATATATGCACTGAACTCTGGTGCACCTAAATTCATAAAAACAACACTACAGGACTTTAAGACATAGATTAACTGCAGCTCAGTAATAGTAGGGACTTCAATAGGCCACTGTCTCCATTAGACAGGTCAACTGGACAAAGAATAAACAGGGACACCTGAATTAAATGATACCATACATCTAATGGACCTAACAGATATCTTTTGAATATTCCACCCAAGCACCAAAGAATACACTTTCTACTCAGCACCCCATGGAACTTTTTCAAAATTTGACCACATATTGGTCCACAAAACAGACCTCAACAGATACAAAAAAAAAATTTGAAATAATTCTGTGCATTCTATCAGACCACAAAGCAATAAAGCTCAAAATCCACACTGAACAAAGCCCTAGTCACTACACAAACTCATGGCAATTAAACAACACTCCTAAACAATGAGTGGGTCAAAGGAGAAATTAAGAAAGAAATAAAAGGATTTCTGGTATTCAATGGAAAGGACAATACAACACAACACAACCTGTGGGACGCTTTAAAAGCAGTCCGAAGAGGGAAGTTTAGAGCTCTAAGTGTCTACATTAAAAAATTGGAAAGAGCCCAAATAAATGACCTAACACTGCAACTCAAGATGCTGAAAGGCAAGAACAAATGAAACCCAAACCCAGCAGAAGAGAAGAAATAAAAATCAGAGCAGAAACTAATGAAATAAAAACAAAACAACAATACAAAGAATCAATGAATCCAAGAGCTGGTTCTTTGAAAAGATAAACAAGATCGACAGACCCTTAGTCCAGTTAACCAAAAGAAAGAAAGAGCACCTCCAAATCAACAAAATCAAAGATGAAAGGAGAAACATCACAACAACAGACACCCAAAAGATCCAGAACATTATAAGGAATATTTTAAAAACCTATATGCTACTAAATTTGAAAATCTGAAAGAAATGGATGGATATCTAAAATCAAGGGAACCACCAAAGTTAAATGAGAAAGAGATCAACAGTTTAAACAGACCCATAACATATAAGGAAATCAAAACAGTAATACAAAGCCTCCCAACTAGAAAAGCCTAGGCCCAGATGGATTTACAGCAGAATTCTACCAGACATTTAAAAAAGACCTCCAGCTGGGCATGGTGGCACAAACCTTTAATCCCAGCACTCAGGAGGCAGAGGCAGGCAGATCATTGTGAGTTCAAGGCCAGCCTGGTCTACATAGTGAGCTCAGGTCAGCTGGGACTGCAGGGAGACACTGTCTCAAAAAGACAAAAAAAAAAAAAAAAAGACCTCCAACCAACATTACTTAAATTATTCAAAATGATAGAAACAGAGGGAGAGGACTTGAGAGAGTGGTTCTTAACCACACTGGTTGTTCTTGCAGAAGACCCAGGGTTCAAATCCCAGTACCTGCATGGCAGGTAACAACTGTTCGTAACTCCAGTCCCAGGGGATTTGACAGCCTCTTCTGACCTCTGCGGGTATTGCATGACATGGGTGTACCTACCTACCTGCTGTCAATATATGCATACATATAAAATAAAAATAATAAAAATTTTTTAAAGTTTAAAAAAAGAAACAGAGGGAGAACTCTCAAATTCCTTCTATGAAGCCAGCATCACTCTAATACCCAAACTCAGTAAAGACACAACCAAAAAAGAGAACTGTAGACCCTTATCTTTAATGAACATAGATGCAAAAATTCTCAACAAAATACTTGCAAACCACATACAGACACACATCAAAAAGATCATTCACCATGATTAAGTAGGCTTTATCCCAGAGATGCAGGGCTGGTTCAATATATGCAAGCCAATAAATGTCATTAATCATATAAATGGACTCAAAGACAAGAACCCCATTGTCACCTCAATAGATGCAGAAAGGCTTTCGACAAAATTCAGCATGCATTTATGTTCCTAGAGGGAATTTGGACTGGAGGGAACATACCTCAACATATTAAAACTATATACAGCAAACCCACAGCCAACATCATTCTAAATGGAGAAAAACTGGAAGCATTCCCATTAAAATCAGGAACCAGACAAGGATGTCCACTATCTCCATTCCTATTCAGCATAGTGCTTGAAACTCTTGCTTCAGCAATAAGACATTAGAAGGAAATTAAAGGAAGACTAATTGGAAAAGAAGAGGTCAAACTATCCCTTTTCACAAATGATATGATATTACATCCAGGAGATCCCAAAAGTTCCACCAGAAAACTCCTAGAACTGATCAACACTTTCATTATAGTGGCAGTTTATAAAATCAATCTACAAAAATCAGTAGCCTTTCTAGATACCAATAACAAGCAATTGGAGAAAGAACACAGGGAAATGCTGCCATTCACAATTGCTACAAAAAATAAAAATAAAATATCTTGGAATAAATCTGAGCAAAGACACCAAAGAGCTCTACAATGAAAACTTTAAATCATTAAAGAAAGGGATTGAGGAAGACACCAGGAGATGGAAGGACCTCCCATGCTCATGGATTGGAAGAATTAATATTGTGAAAATGAACATCCTACCAAAGGCAATATGTAGATTTAATGCAATCCCAATCAAAATCCCCATGACATACTTCACAAAATTAGAAAAAAAAAAATCCTTAAATTCCTATGGAAGCACAAAATGCCCTAGATAGACAAAGCAACCCGGAGCACAAAGAGCAACACTGGGGGGATTACTATACCAGCTCTGTATACTACAGAGCTATAGTCATAAGAACAGCATGGTACTGGCACAAAATAGACACATAGATCAATGGAACATCATTGACAATCCAAACCAGAGTACACACAATTTCAGCCACCTGATATTTGACAAAGGTGCCAAGAACACACAATGGAGGAAAGACAGCATCTTCAACAAATGGTGCTGGCAAAAGTGGATCTCCACCCATAGAAGAATGAAACTAGAACCTTATCTTTCACCTTGCACAAAAGTCAACTCCAAATGGATCAAAGACCTCAACATGAAACAGGAAACTTTGAAACTATTAGAAGGAAATATTGACAGTAACTTACAAGATATAAGTGTAAGAAAGGATTTTCTAAATCAGACAAAAGTTGCTCAGGAATTCAGGTCAGCAATCAGCAAGTGGGACGTCATTAAAAAGCTTCTCTACAGCAAAAGAAACAATCAAAAAAGTGAAGAGAAAATTCAGAATGGGAAAAACATCTTCACTAGTGGCACATGTGACAGAGGTTTAACATCCAGAATCTATAAAGAACTCAAAAAACAATTGAGAAACCAAATGACCCAATTAAAAGATGGGCTAAAGATCTAAACAGAGTTTTCAGAGGAAGAAATAAAGATGGCTAAGAAACATCTCAAAAAGTGTTCAACATCATTAGTAATTAGGGAAATGCAAATTAAAACCACCCTAAGGTATCACCTTACCCCAATCAGACTGGCTAGGATCAAGAGAACAAATGATACCAAATGCTGGTGAGGATGTGGACAAAGGGGAACGCTCATTCACTGCTGGTGGGATTGCAAACTCATACAATCCCTATGGAAAACAGTGTGGATAACTCTTAAAAAACTAAAAATGAACCTACCATATGACCTGGTTATACCACTCCTTGGCATATACCCAAAGGACTCATCCTATTGTAGAGATACTTGTACAACCATGTTTGTTGCTGTTCTTTTCACAATAGCTAAGAGATGGAAGCAACCTAAGTGCCTCTCAACTGATGAGTGGTTAACAAAAATGTGGTATATTTACACAATGGAGTTCTATTTATCGGTAAAGAAAGATGAAATAATGAAATTTGTAGATAAATGGATGGATCTAGAAACTGCGATATTAAGTGAGTAACACAAACTCAGCAAAACGAACGACGTTATGTTCTCCCTGATATGTAGATCTTAGCACGAAATTCATTTAAATTCCATGTCCTTTTAATAAGGTGATGCTGTACAGCAGTCTCTTCTGCATGAACTAACTACCATCATCATGACTTCAGCTGAGCCTGATTGCTAAACGTCATCACAATTGGGCTTGGTGATGGTTGTGCTCATTCATTAAAGGAGGGCCAAGCAGGGTCTTTGTACCCTCACCAGAGTATCCATCCACTCTTCCCAGCCAACTGTATGTAATTTGGCCCTAATCACACATCATCTCCTGGATTTGTGGAGGGCTATGGTATATAATCTGGGGAAGGCTAGGAAGAGAAGGTATGACCCATGCTAGGGAAAAGTTTTCCAGTGTGCATGCCCTCAGGTCATACATGCACCTCAGCAACCCCTCAGTTACCTCAGTAAGTAAGCTCAGTAAATTCATTGGTTCCCCAGTAAAACTTTAATCAAACATTGGCTTGACACTAGAACCTTAAAAATGAATAAGCATTGCCTAGCATCCCCAGGAAAGGAATTTTCACAGCAGATGGAAAATTTATTTGTTAATGCTATTATGTCTCATAATTTAAAAAAAAGAAAAAAGAAAAAAAGAAAACGAGAATGTAAAAGATGTTAAAAGGATATGGGAATGGAGCTATTTTCCAAAATAGACAAAAATTTAAAAGCAAAGTAATAAAAACCTAAATCTAGTTATGATCTATAAAGGGGGAGACAAAAACAATATACACATAATCCCAAAAAATTTCTAAGGTCATAGTTTAGTCAACTAGTTTAAGAAAGAAAAAATATATATCTAATCAACGTTTATCTGAGAATATCTCATTTTTTTACCCAAGCTTTATCTACATAGTACTGGTAATTAAAAGTACCAGACTGTTGGAACTAACCTTACTGGATGCTTAACAGCCATACTTTGAGGTCTATACTAATGTGGTCAGAGGGACTTAAAGGACAGTTTTTGCCCCTTGGCCTCCAAGGTTGACTAAGTTCCAGGGGAGTATGGAACATCTCTCAAAATGTCCTGTAACTGTGGTGAGTCACCTGTCCTCTTGTTCAGGGAGGGCATGGAGACCCCACGAGATGGACTTTAACCAGTGTCCAGTCTACAAAGAGGAAAGGAGCCAGGGGCGCCTCCCAAGCCCATGTGACCCCTGAGGAACAGATTCTCAACCGACCTTAAATGTAAAGATAAGTTGATTTATTTGGGACAACTGTATGTTCTTAAACACCCAAAGGAAAGTATAACCAAAGAGTAAAGTCATAAGGATATTTCCTTAAGAGTTCAAGGGATTTCACTTCCTAACCATTAGGCTTAAGTCCATATTAAAAGTTATTTAGACAATTATTTCCCATTGATGATTTTGTTCCTAATCAGAAAGTGCTGCTCAGATGCTTGGTCTGCAGTACTGGAGTGCCCATCTGTAGCTAAGGGAGACAACCCACTATTGTTCTAAAATGATGGATAAATTTGTTTTCTCCCCCTATCTAGAAGCCTTTGAGAGGGAATTGACACTGATTCTAACCACTCCGATAGCTATCAAAATACCTGAAAGCAAATCCTGAATTCATCACTCTAGAGTCCAGCCTTGGAAGATGAAAGAAAAATGAGGAGGAACCCAATAGAGGGATGCTTTTGGAAGCTCTCATCAAGAAATCCCAATGGACTCTGATATGAAAATTTGAAATTTGCCCTGTTCTGACTTTTTCCTGGTTCTCCGTCTAGAACTTGTAATGCTAACTACTTTTGCCTTTACTTCTCCTTCACAACCCCTATTCACCAGTCAAGGACTTTCTTTTCTTTTCTTCCAACAGATAAGAGTTATGCAGTTTGGGAGTCTTTCAGATAGATCCACTGAAGGGGTACCCCAATTGCCTCTCCCTGCATCCCTGCTCAGCATGGATGAAGCCAGAGTGGTCTCTTCCCAATTCCCTATTGGCAATTTGGGTAACCCCTTCAGAGGATAGTGTGATAAGAACAGGAGGTAGGAATTGGCTAGACAGTTAGGGTAAAAAGACCCCAAAGAAAAGTAGCCAATTTCTTGGCTAAAAGTCAAAATGTCCTTGGGCCTCTTAGCAATTACTCTGCTCCAAGGGCCAAAAATGACAAAAGTATTTGGGAGCACTTACCCAATCCCTAAAAGATTTTAGGGTTACCTCTTCAGAAGGGTAATGTTGGAGTAGAAAGCCCCATTTAAAAGAAAAAAAGGAAGGAAGGAAGGAAGGAAGGAAAAGAAAGAAAGAAAGAAAGAAAGAAAGAAAGAAAGAAAGAAAGAAAGAAAGAAAGAAAGAAAGAAAGAAAGAAAGAAAGAAAAGAAAGAAAGAAAAAGTTGTCAGAAAAAAAGTGATGGTGAAATATTGGAGGTGTTGGAGGGAAGGGAGTGGGCATGGATTTGATGAAAACACCTTATATGTATGTATGAAATTCTCTATAATGTTTCTTTTAAAAGTTAAAAAAAATCACAAGATGTGCTAGCTTTGACATTGTTTTGTTTTGTTGTTTTTATGTATATGAGTGTTATGCCTGCATGTATGTAAGTACACCCATGTCATGCAGTGCCTGGGGAGGACAGAAGAGGACATCAGATCCCTTGGAACTGGAGTTACAGATGGTTTTTAGTCACCATGTGCTGGCATTCAAACCTGGGTCTTCTGCAAGAACAGCCAGTGCTCCTAACTGCTGGGCCATCTCTCCAGTCCCTAGCCTTGATATTATTGAGCCCTGATCCAATACCAGGAGTTTCTACCTCCACGTGTCTTATTATGTGGTTTCAAAACAAGTTTTATTGGTTAAGTTCCCTTGTGGCCTGGTACTATGCTGAGTACTTGTGCTTAGTAGAATCCATTTTATGGATTCAAAGTCAATTGATTGTGAATCGAACGAAAATTGTCTGAACTCAAAAGTCTAGAATGTTTTTACTGTACTGTGTGCTTATGTTTCATAAGTAAACCTTGAACTTAGAACTATCCCAAGTTCACAAGCGCATGCAGGCTGTCTTCCAAGCAGTAATTGTATGAGACCCCTGGCCATTCTGACTTTGGAAGACTATCAAAGAAATTTTGCAAGTGAAATATGATTTAGAGAAAAGAATGCAATGTGACTTTTATTATATCTTTTATGAAGTAAAACTGATACAGACTGCATATTCTGTCTGTGATAGAACTATTAATAAGATGACTGTTCTAGAAAATGCTAGGAGGCACCTCTCACCATTTTCTGTGGCTGTGGGGAAGTTACAGGATCTATATTTGAATGTGGCCTTTCCAGTGCAGCCGTAATGGGGGTTGCCCACTCCTTAGTAAATAAACCCCCACCCTATGGATAGATAGACAAGAGGGATCTGACTAGACTACAAGTGGATGGACTTGCACTGGGGAATGTCTGGAGACACTGATTGATACAGTGGGCCTTAACAATCAGGACAGAGTGTATGGGTTCCAGTGGGGGGGCTATGGGAGGGTGTTGGTGGGGACGGGGTTATAAAGATGATTCAGATTGTTTGAGATATTCTGTATGAAATACAGCAAAATTTAATAAAAAAATTTTTTTTAAAAGATGGCTGTTCTAGTTTGAGTTCTATTGCTGTGATAAAACACTGACCAAAATCAACTTAGGGAGCAAGAGTTTATTTGGATTATCGATCAAAATCTATCATCTAGGGAAGTCAAAGCAAGAGCTCAAGCAGGAACCTGGAGGCAGGAACTGAAGCAGAGACCATGGAGGAATGCTCCTTACTGGCTTGCTCCCCTGGCTTGCTCAGTTACCTTCCTTATACAGCTCAGGTCCTCCTACCCAAGGATGGCAGAACCCACAGTGGACTACACCCTGCCAAGTCAATTATTAATTAAGAAAATGCCCTACAGACAAGACCACAGGCCAATCCAATAGAGGAAATTCCTCAACTGAGCGTCCCTCTTCCCAAGTGTCTCTAATTTGTGTCAAGTTGACAAAAACGAACCAGCACAATGACTTTGTTGATTAGTTCTACCCCCCAACAGATTTAAAAGCTAAAGAGAGTAAACAGCCATATTATTTTTCTGTAATATGAACTAAGAACCATTAATGTCACTACTGCATACTTCCAAATTTTATCTATTACATTTTAGGACTCAGTATGTACCCCCAGTTTCAGGAATTAAAAAGTCATGTCATCTTTGCACAGTCAGTAAGAAGTTGTCAAGTGATGACAGCCTCTCAGGATAATACCAAGGCTCAAAAAATTTCTAACCTTTCATCAAGACTCACCTCTCTTTAATCCCAAACACTTGATGGAAATCTCCTCAGAAGAGCTAAGGATAAAAGAGAAATTTCTCACAGAACACATTACCTCAGCAAATCTCGTAAGTCCTTCAAATCAAGACTGTTTTCAGGTTGGATCTTGAAAAACCACCCAACAAGGACTGCAGTGGTGAAGGTGCAGTGGTGGCAGCTGATGTTGGCAGTTATTGGCAGTTACTTCCTTGGTCTTTGTGAAGATCTCTTCAGCTCTGTTCTTTCCTCAAAATGAAATGGAACAAACAAAAAACCCCACAACTTTCTAGAAAAGACCAGATTCCCACCCCCTCAAAGTAAACAAAATTCATGAGATTTCCTCTCTATATTTCTAGAGGACTATTCTTACCCCATTCTAGTCCTGGATGAGGTTTAAACATTGAGACCTTCATATAATAATAAGGTTCAAGAACCTGAGTCCCAGAGATCATTTCAGAAGATGAGGCTGAAAGATTGTAAGAATTGGAGGTGATGAACAACCACAAGGAAACAGAGTTTTCCATACAGCTAGTCAGTTATTCATATGAACTCATGGCAATAGTGCCAACATGAACAAGTACCATGTAAGCTCAAACCAGAAAAAACAAATCTCAACATAGACAAGAGGAAGTGGGTAAGATGCTCCAACCCACTAACACCAAGGGCCTCAATTCTGTGCATAATTTCATCTGTACAAATGAAACCCAAATTATGTTATGTCCTCGGAAATTAAAATGAGAAATAAAAAAGAGAAAAAGGTAAATTCCATTACTAGGGAAATCTGGGACTTATGGTGTTGGGGGACCCTGCTGCTAAGGTTGTAGTCCTCCATGTCCGGATAGCTCTAAGGGGCTCAGTGCTATATGGAAGGGCTCCCTTTCTCAGCGGGAGCCTCCTGCTCTCTGCCTGACTTACCTGGAAAGTGCCACCAAGCACGGATACCTGACCTTATTTGGAACATGCCTTTTGGCATAGTTACCTGCAATAAAACTGCCCCCAGGTTTTTTCTATATGATAATCAGGCATTGCCCGATAGTCAGATGATAGGATCCCCCTGCCACATGTAAATAAAGCATACTCTGAGCACCTTTCAGCTGAGGCTTTGGCTGTTGCCTCCACACTATATTTTCCCTAACCTCCACTGAATAAATGGAGCTGTATCACTGAATCTGGAGCTGTTTCACTGAGTCTGGAGCTGTATCACTGAATCTGCCTCCCCAGAAGGGCTTTCCTCAGTCAGTGCTCACTGGCCGTCCTGACCCTGTTCATCGCTTCTGTTCCCTTTGTCCTCGTGGATCGGTGGCCAATGATCCATGAGGGGAGGGAGAGACCCCACATTATGGAGATGTGGTTATTGGTGCCTTGTTCTCTTGAGAACTGGATTCCTGAACTGCAGAACTGTAGAACTGTACCAAGTTTGGAGTACTGGTGTGGTTTAAATGTAAGATGTCCCCAACAACTTCATGTGTTTGAACACTTAGTGGTCCCTAGCTGGTGGCACTGTTGGGAAGGTTGTGGAATCTTTAGAAAGTGAATCCTTGCTAGAGTAAGTGGGTCACTGGGGACAGACCTTGAGGCTTTATAGCCTGGCCCCATTTCCTATTCACTCTTTGCTTCCTGTGCATAGATACAATGTGACCAGAAATGCCCCTGCTCCTGCCATAATGCTTTCCCTGTCTACTGCCATGTCTACTCCAAATCCAAGTCTACTGACTGTGATGGACTGTTTCCCCTCTGGAATGCTAAGCTAAAATAAATCCTTTCTCCTTTAGGTTGTTTTTGTCAAAGTGTATTATCACAGTGACACGAAAAAATAACTGGAACGGTGGTGTGAAGCTTACACAGGTGAGTCTGGGACTGGGAGTCTCTCCTGAGGTTTTGGTAGGACAAGTGAAGGAAGAAGTCTCAAAGTTTAAGTCTATGTACCTTCACAGGTACATTTCTAAAAGGGCCCATGGCCAGGCACTGTGTGCCTTCTCCTTTAGGTCTGCAAAGAACATTTTAAGCATAAACATCTTTTACCAGAGTTCCTTTCAAGACTGGCAATAAAATCACGATGGAATTTATGAAGACTCTGAGTTTTATTTCCTTTCCACTTCCTTCCTTTCTTCTCTGCCTTTCTTTATTCCCTTCCAGAACTAGAGGCTCATTTTCATTTCAAAATGTTGTGTTTTGTCATGTTGTGTCTTGTCCCTTTGTTCTGTTTTGTTTTGAGACAGGGTTTCATTATGTAACCCAAGGTAATTTCAAACTCATGATCCTTCTGCTTCAGTCTCCTGAGTGCTAGACTACAGGATTGTTCTACCATGTCCGGCCTCCAATCATGTTTAAGGAGGTGCTTCTCCATGTTGTTAGTTACAGGTTTCTAAGGCAAAATGCGGAAGTTTGAAGTACAAACTTGCAGATGTCCTCTAAACATAACTAGTGACTCATAAGCCCCATGACTTGCTTTTACAGAAGCTCTTCCACCTGGCATGGAGTGTCAGTTAGATCACTGAGTCCAACACAAGGCAAGGTGAACATACGTTTCAAACACCTAACCTACTGAGTATCAAAACCCAGTCACCGAGTGTCCTGGAGAGTACAGCTTGATTGCAGGGGTGGCTGGGAGCTGCAGGCAGTGCTGCTGCCCAGCATCAAGACTATCATAACTCTACCAGTGTCCACTGTGATAAAGTTGAAAGTGCCTATGCTGAAAGATCATAAATAAAGGGTCATCTCTATATCCATCTGGGAGAAAGACTTGAAGTGGGAGAAGACTGATTGCAATCCCTTAGCCTGGCTGGGGAGAGGAAATCATTTTCATGTTCTTTCTAATATTTTATCTTCATTTAAGTACTTCATTGGACTCTGAAAGAATGAAGTAGTCACTGTTTCTATAGGCACTGAACACCCAGCTAAGTTAAGGCACACACTATACAACCTTGTGAACTGACACTAAATTGAAAAATCTCCCACTAATTCATTAGATTCAAGGTGATAGTGATAGCGTAGTGCTGATCAACCAGACTGTGATGTTTGGAAAGCTCTGGTCAGAGCCTGGTTTCTGTTCTCTGCTCTGATGTGGTTAAAGGAGATGCGCTTTAATGACATGTACACAGTATGTGCTCAGTAAACAGAATTTTTTTCTAAAGGCTTGTAAGGGGGTGGGCCAAGTGTTAGTATAAACCCTAAGATGGTCCTCAGTGAGCTTTACCTTTTTGTGTGCTCCTGCAGGGAAAAGGTGAAGACAGAGCAGAGCCGCTTCAACCAATACCACTCCCAACCTTAACCCAGAAATACAGGTCATGAAGGGCCAGGAGCCATTAGGTGCGGGGTGGGGGGTGTTGCTGTGGGGGGCATTTCCCAGCTGAGGGCAGTAACTAGAACCTAGGTGTTCCCTACTTCCATTCTGTAAGGGGAACATGGCTACAAGAGCTCCGGGAAGACTGGTGACTGATGACTGAAACTGCCAAGGCAGAAACAGACTAAGAATATCTACTTGTGCTCACAGTCTTGTTGCAACTGGTAAGAAATAAAGTAGTGCCAGGAGGCTCCGAGCCTCGCTCTCTGGCTGCTCTGAATTTTTTTTTTTAATTTTATGTGTATGCTTGTATTGCCTGCATGTAGGTAAGTGCACCAGTTGTGAAATGCCCGTGGACGTCAGAAGAGGCTGTCAGATCCCCTGGGACTGGAGTTACGGACAGTTGTTAGCTGCCATGTGGGTGCTGGGATTCGAACCTGGGTCTTCTACAAGAACAACCAGTGTTCTTAACTGCTGAGCCATCTCTCCAGTCCCTGCTCTGAAATTTTTATGGCATTGTAATTTAAAAGATGTAAGTATGGAGGAGCTCACTAAAGAGGTTTGGGGCAGAGAGCGGGAATGTATGTATAGTCTGGATCCCACATGTGGCCCGGATCTCCATGCACAGCCACTTTTACATACCTCTCTAATAACATTGACACAAAAGCAACTATGACCCGCACTAAAAGTGTGCTTTACATATTAGCTTGTTCAATTAACTGGATAATAGACAAAAAAGAATATGCACCAGCACTCAGTGAACTTCCTCTAGTCAGCCCCATCCTGTCTAGCCCACAACTAGATCAGACTGAACTACCAACGAAAGGAAGCATGCATCTGTGTACACCAGCAGTAGGGCTGTGACAAATCACCCCAGGGGACACCGGCATTCACTTCTCCATTTGATTGCCATGTCAGAAATAATGCAAACATATTTCCTTCCTTATCTGTGACCTGGGGTACAGCTATGCTTAACTTGCCCAACCATGATTTCTGTATTGCAGATCTGCCTGTAAATTAACAGTGAATAAAGGGCATTTGGAAAGCAGAGGGAGAATTTTTAGGAGGAATTTAAAAGATTTTAAAAATCAAGAATGCTAAAAAAAAAAATCCAGCTTCCTATTAGTCAACTAATGTAATTAAATAATTCAAATAGAAATAGAATACAATTTGAGGATGGGGGTGTGCCTCAGTGATAGAGAGCACTTGCCTACCACGATTCAACTCCCAGCATCACACACACACACACACACACACACACACACACACACACACACACAGAACAGAACTAATTCAAAATTTCAAAATCCAAGTTATTTTGAGCACAGACATGACACCACAAGTGGAAAATTTGCCGAGCATGGTAGTACACGTCTTTAATCCCAGCGCTCAGGAGGCAGAGGCAGGCAGATCTCTGAGAGATCTAGGCCACCTAGTCTACATAAGGAGTTATAGGCCAGCTGTGACTACAGGGAGACCCTGTTTTTAAAAAAAAAATAAAAAAAAACCACAAGTGGAAAACCATGAAACTTTGTTTCATACACCAAATTATTAAAAAATATGCAATGAATTTCCTACTTACATTTCTGTCCTATCCCATACACTTCATTACATACTTGCATCTATTCCAGGGTCCCAAAATTATGGGATTGGAAACACTTCTATTTTTCAGCATTTCAGATAAGGAATATTCAACCTGTATTTTATTTCATCAATAAAATAACTTGAGTCCTGACATACAGTACTGAGACTATGTTGAAGGCCAGTACTACATGCTCTCCAGAAGTGAAGCAGCCAATAGTACTTTATCCCTGGTTATTATACAGCATTTATATGGTAGATTGGATATCAAACAGTGTCTACATACTATCTCAGCCCTTACAATAACTCTGAACTAGATTTGAAGTAACTTGTCCAAGGTCAAGCAGAGGTCAAGCAGAATAAGAACTTGCACCTAGCTTGTTCTGAACTCCAAAGCCCAGCATCTCAGCCCTTGCAACATGCTTCTTCGAGACAGTCACTGAAATCTTCATGGGTAAGATAACCCATTTGTCCCATACCAAAGAAAATTACGAGGACATAATAAAATAAATACTTCATATGCAACAAACTAGACTGTAATATTATTTACAAGGGTGAAAAATGAAAGTAATTTGAGATAATTATGATGTCTATATCCACAGAAATTACTGAGCATAGAATGTCAAGGACACAAAATTTAGTGTAACCAGGTTTAAAAAAAGTATTTAGAATTCCTGTGTACACATGTGGGGGCATATGAGAATATATAACACAGTCACGTCAAAGTAATAGAAACAGGGATGGGGAGATGGTTGAGTGGGTAAAGTGCTAGCTGCACTGGCATAAGAACCAGAGTTCAGATTCTCAGCACTCACAGAAAGCCATCATACCTGCAACCCAGATGCTAGGGGTAGAGACTTGAGCTTCCTGGGGCTTGCTGGCCAGCCAGTCTGGGCAAAATAGTGAGCTTCAGGTTCAGTGATGGGCCCTGTCTCAAAAAAATAAGGTGCAGGGCCAGAGAGACGGCTCCAAGGCTAAAAGCACTTGTCATAACTTGATGACCTGAGTTCAGTGCCCAGATCCCACAGGCAGAAGAGAACCACCAACCTCTGACACCCACACGTGCCCGGTCGAATGCACATCATACACATTCAATAATTCATTTTTCAATTATAATATGTAAGGTAGAGAAGTAATTAAGGGAAACATCCTAGTAACAACTGTTGTCCTCCGTGCAGGCCCACATGAGCGTACCTGTATACACCCCCCCACACACACATAATGAAAACATGAAACTCCTTTAGTTTACATACTGAAAAGTGTGCTCTATAGTCTTTCTTTCTTATACTAACAGAACTTTATTGAAATATAATTTACAAGTAGAATGTACAATCTTAAGTGTACAGCTTGCTAAATCTGGATAAACATGTAAACTGATATAATGATATACACAAAACTGAAACACTTCCACCCTCCCAGAAAGTTTTCTTACGGCACTCTGCCCCAAGCTCTGGAATTTTGAGGGTTCCACATATCAACTTCCCTCTTGTAAACATATTCATGAAAGAATACCCAGGGGCCTCAGCACCTGAGACCCAGAGCTCAGCACTGGCAGGGTACACAGCAGTCCTGAAAATTTTTCTGCCTTATGCTCATCAGGCCCAGGAGGATTCTCCACATCTTCTAGTGTGTATCCTGAAAGGACCAGGTGACGGTTGGAGTGCTATGATGGTTTATGGACTGCACCACTGCTGACATCCAGGACACGTGCAGCTTCAGAGAGCAGGAGGGGCTGTGTAGTGGAAGCGCTTAGAAAAGAGAAAAGCCATGTTAGTCAGCTTGTCCAATGCTTCTCACACACAGACATATGCTGTAGATTCTTACAAAGGAAGTTTCATGCTCAGCAGCACCAAGCATCAACTCTACTCCTTCACTTTTGCTTCTAAAGCCTAATGTAATATACTCACATTTAACCCCATTAAACACAATTACGTTTTACTTAGGTCACAGTTACATTAGATCACTGCTCTAACCAGAGCTCAAATCATATTGACATCTCAATTATAACTATATCATGATTTCTTTTTCTGACATGAAGGTAAGAAAATAAATTTCCTGGAATAACTAATGATTTGGGGGTTATGTCTATGTCTATTATCCATTCAAATATAGCTGACCCGGCAAAAAAACCCAGACAGAGGTGTTCAATTTAATTGTCTTCAAGATTTTATGATTTTCAGTTATATAAAAAACATAAATTTAGTTTTTAAATTTTTGTGTTACATTTACTTATTTGTATGGGAGGTGGCACACATGCCATGGGGCAAGTGGCATGGAAGTGAGAGGACAGTTTGCAGGAGTCAGTTTTCTTCTTCCACCACTTGGGTCCCAGGGACCAAATTCAGGTTGTCAGCCTTGATGGTAAGCACCTTTACCATCTCACCAGCCCCAAACCATAACTTTATATATATTTTAATTCTGTTATGAGGATATGTTAGTCAAAGTTGGAAAACAGGAATGTATTAAAATACTTAAAGATATATATGAATACACAAAACAAAATATACTGAGTAACAGTGAAATACTGTTTCAGTCATACTCTTGTCCCAGGTTCCTCAAATCTTGAAAGAGAGCCTATTAAAAAGTGCTTTGAAGCTGTGCATGGTGATGCACATTTGGGAAGTAGAGTCAAGTGGTTGTCTGTAACATCTAGGCCAGCCTGGTCTACATAGAAAATTCTGCGCTGACTGGGACTACAGGGAAACCCTACCTCAAAAATAATGTGCTTTGAGGGGCTGTGGAGAAGTCTCTGGTGCAAGGACTTGAGTTCAGGTACCAGTATCTACAAAATAACCAGGCATGATGGAACACGTCTTTAACCTTAGCACTGGGGACCGGCAGACCCCCAGAGCTCACTAGCCAGCCAGTCGAGCCAATCAGTGAACTCTAGATTCATGGAAGGACCAAGTGTCTCAAACATAAGGTGAAGAGTGGTTGAAGAAGATACCCCAGGTCAATATCTGGCTTCCACGTGCACACATGTGTATATGTACACAAATACATACAAACACACATAAGAAATTTTTTAAGTGCTTTGAGAACTGGTTATACATTTTTTTGAGACACGGTCTCTCTATAGCCCCAGCTGGCCTGGAACTCACTATGTAGACCAGACTGGCCTTGATCTCACAGAGATCTGCCTGCCTCTGCCCCCTGAGTGTACCAGTACACCCAACTTGGTTCTACATTTCTGAGTAGAAGTAGCTCTGTTGAGAGATGTTTACTTAAACCTTTTTTCTCCTTCTTTTCCATTGCATCTAAATTTGATACGTTTTAAAAGCATCTTAATTTCTGTTAATATTTTACATTGTACCTTGTGTGAAACAGAGCATTCTACTGAAACTGAAATGAGGGTTTCTATATGCTACAGTTTGGATTTACAGGATTGGGGTTGAGACAGGGTCTGGCTTGCTTTGAACTTGCTAACCATGCCTCAGCCTCCCAGGTGATGGGACTATGGGTATGTGCCACCACACCCCACAAGTACAAAGGCCCACATGTTAAAGGCATAGAGTCAAACTTAGTACTGTTGGAAGGTAATGGAAACTTTTCAGAAGTGAGCGCTAGCGAGAGGTCTTCCAGTCATCTGAGGCATGCCCTGAAAAAGATAGTGTGACCTCTTATTCTACCTTACTGCATTTGCCCATAAGGTGAACAGCTCACTCCATCTGTGCTCCCAACTTTGTAAGTTTACTATCTCGAGTATATTGTTATAATCACAGAAATCTGACTGTGTCGCGTTCTCTTAGCAACAACTAGAAATGGCACTCTAACCATTCTATACCCTTCCATAACTCTAGTATTAGGGAGAAAAAACCAAACCCTATCACCTGGGAAATTCCAAATGAAAAACCATCAAGAACCTAGAGGAGAGTAAGAGAATCTGTGAAATGCCCAATCCCTCCAGAAAGGCTTTCTGTTATACACCTAGCTTTCACGGCGTTCAACCTACATTTTTATGAACTCTCCCCTAGATCTTAGCAAATCACCTGAACCTTTTTGGTTTTAAAGATTGTTTGTGTGTGTGTGTGTGTGCGTGTGTGTGTGTGTGTGTGTGTGTGTGTGTGTCTGTGTGTATGAATGCAGGCATCCACAATCCCAGGCACTATAGTTACAGGCAGTTGTAAGGTACCCATCATGGGTGTTGGGAACCAAACGCTGGTCCTCTGCTAAAGCAATCTGAGCTCTTCACCACAGGGCCACCTCTCCAGTCCCAAATCACCTGAACTTTAAAATGCAGATTCTGATTCAGACTCTGCAAATATTCTGCATTTCTAAAACAGTTTCCCAATGTTGCTGGTCCAACCTGGAAACAAGCGCCCCTTCATCCCCTGCTCTCTTCACAATACTTGGTCCCTTCCTGTTGCTTATGGAAATGCAACTCAGCAGGAAAACGGCCTTGAATTGTCTGCTAGCCTGCTCATCTTATTAGTTAATAAAAATAATTATCTGTGTTTGCAAATGGGTCCAGAAATTGAGGCCTTAGAAGATGTCTGCTAATTTTAAAAAAAAAGACATCTTTAGGGGGCTAGAGAGATGGCTCAGTGGTTAAGAACACAGGCTGTTCTTGCAGAAGACATGGGTTTGAATCCTAGCACCCACATGGCAGCTAACAACTTTCTATAACTCCAGTTCCAGGGAATCTGACAGCCTCTTCTGTCCTCCATGGGCATTGCATGACACAGGTGCACTTACCTACATGCAGGCAATACATGCATACACATAAAATAAAAATAATTAATAAAAAAATTTAAAAAAAACCTTCTGTGCTTTTTAAAATCTGTCACCACAATAGAAGAGCCTGAAGATTGGACTCTTCAGGCTGTCCTCTAGTCCACATACAGGCATCTGGGTGCTCCTTCTGAGTTTTTGTCTTCTTTACTACAAAGGAGAAAGAAAAGGCATGGCCTGAATCATAAGAATTCAAACTCCCTTCCAAAGAAGCCACAGGATCTCAGTGAGGTTTACCTAATAACAGAATTCCTAGGCAGAAAAGTAGAAGGGCAAGTTCCAGGAGCAAGAGGAGGAGAAGCAGTGAGAGATAGGCCTATGGGCAAAGGACAAAGCTGGAGATGACGCTGTCCTCTCACAAAATCAAGCCACTCTCCCCTCCCCACCGTCCAGATCCTCCAAACAGAAGACAACAGAAGTTATTTTCTGTCAACTCTATGAAGTGGGAATTGTTGTCCTCATTTTATTATTCTTAGACTTAGGAAATGACACATATTTTTAAATTTGCAGGTCACATGGTAAGCTACTAGAAAACTACTGAGAAAATAAGATGTTTTTATTCTTTTGTTTTTGAGGCATGATGTCAAAATATTGAAAGGGAAAAAGTAGGTTGATTTCTCAGTTAACAGGATTAAATAGCATAATTTAAATATAAAGATTGTTAGGAGGTAGAGGAAAGATGATGTCAATGCAAAAGTGCATCTCACCTCAAAGAGGAAAAGACATAATTTATTCTGGTGCCAAATATGACTGCCCATGCCCCAGGAACACAGATTCAGGTTACCCCAAATTCCATGTTCCAATGCAGTAATATTTTCATTAAGTTTTAATATTAACAGAACAAAGAAAAGTCACAAATAAAGACACTTTTCAAACACATTGGTGGAAACATTAATCAGGCAGGTACAGCAAAAGAGAAATCTGAGCTATGGGCCTCAGAAGCCATCTGATGGAATTCAGCCTTTTGGTTGTGGAAGCTGGTGGTCTGCTAAATTAATACATTCCAAAGTGTTTTTAATCTGTTAGTCGCAGGATGTTAAGTCAGAAATAAAGGTGGGCAAGGAGTGGCTATTTAGGAGGCTAAAGTTGGCCCAAGTAAAATGGTAATTAGACTCTGGACCTGCAATATTCCAAACTCTCCACAATCACTGAAGTTCTAATCAGTTGATCAGCCTTTGCAAAGAGCTCAGTTTTAAGGTGCAGTTTTTCTGGGAACTTTTGTTTTTAATGGTAAGAAGTACAAGATCATCCTCGGCTGTATGGAGAGTTTGAAGCTAGCCTGGGCTTCATGAGATCTTATCTCAGAAATAATAATAAAAATCAAAGTGTAAAACAAAAGGAAAAAAAAGCACAAAAATTGCCAAAGTCCGGTCCATTGAAAGGATTCGTCATGATGGTAGAACTTGCTTTGAGATGAAAGTTAGTGAGTTTTTGAAGTGTTCTAAGTACAATACATACAAAAAATCTTCTCAAGTATTCAGAATATAACAGTTAAGGGAATTAAACAGTATGCTTAGTTGAACATCAAAGATTAAGTGTGGAAATATGAACAGCATTTTATTAGTTCAAGGCATCTTATGTTCTGAAAACGTTTACTTTTCTCATCCCAGCTCCTGCTGTTCCCTACCACAGATGCTCTAATTCCTGCTGCAACCCTTATTTCTTCCAGTGTTCAGATTTCTTTTTCTCCATGACTTTGTCTTGCCCTTGCTGCTGTCTCATACAACCTTACTTCCTCTCTCTTAAGCCTCTGGCTCTTCATGACCTCCTCCCCTATGGGCTTGCAGGTTTCGTGGAGCACCAGCTGCTGGGCGTGTCACCGGTCTCCCACACGTCGCTGGAGTGCGGCGGCTCCGTGGGCCGCGCCTGCTGTTTGGGTCCCTGGCTCCCCGCCGCTGGCTCCCCACCGCTGGTGGGTCCCTGCTTCTCTGCATTGTTGAGGCTCTCTGCTACCGGGGCTGGCCCGGTCAGGTTCCGCTTCAATTTCCACCATGCACTCTCTCTCCAAGTTTGGGACATTGGCCACCAGGTCACTAGGGGAGGTGCGAGAAACGGCTAAAGCTGGGTATCCATGAGTCATGGTTTACTAAGAGATAGCCCTCTCCGGGAAGGCTAGATCATAGGCAGTAAGACACAGAACTCAGCTCAGTCAGTGGTACAGCCCCTTTATTCAGTGACTTAGCTCGGCTCCAGGCCTTAGTGATCCAGCTCTGATTATTGAGGGAAAACCAGGATACTTTATACTGTGGGGGTAGTGGTAAAAGCCTTAGCTGATAGGTACTTTTAGGATGCCTCATTTACATGTGGTGGTGGGCTCCTGCCAGGCTGCCAGACATTGTCTGAAAATCACACAGGAAAACCTGGCATTTCCAGAGCCGGAGGCCATGGCTACTTCAAAAGATGAGTCAGGAAGATGCCGGGGAAGGCACCCTGCTGATAAAAGGAGTCTCTGCATATGAAGCCGAGCCCATAGGCTATCCGGACATGGAGAGACTGCTACTTTACACAACAGGGGTCCCCAAGACTCCCCCAACTGAGGTTAGAGTAGGGGCTACTGCTCAGGACTCATAACCTACACAGATTGGCTTGTCCATAGGATTTACCACATTATCTGGGTATTTGCTCTCTGATTTTCCCACTAGATGATGAAATTTTTGAGGCAGAAAAGATGTCTTTTGTCCCTATAACCTCTGCTTGGTCTCTGGTCCTCCCTCAGCAGACAGTGATTAGATAATTTAATGTATTAACAGTTGCTTTATTGGTGAATGGTGTGCATAAATTTCTTTTTTTTTAATTTTTTTGGCAATTTCATACATGAGCACTGTATTTTACATCACCCCCACCATGTCCTTTCTTCCCTCCAACTCTTCCTATATCCTCCCCTACTCCCTCTCAACTTAATGACCATGTGTATATATAATATATACAATGTACTGAGTCCATTTAGTGATACTCACATTTTACATGTGTTTATGACTGACTAGAATTAGATAACCCATCCAGGAGCTCATCCCTGGGGCAAACTGATTCTCTTTCTCCTCAGCAGCCACTACTTGCCTGTAGTTCTTTTTTTTTTTCAATTATTTTTATTGATGCCTTGAGAATTTTATACAAATTTGATCACATGCTTATCCCCTCCTACATCTCCACCTTCACCTTACGAGTATTCTCTGCAGGTTAGCCAGTCATAGGCCTCTATGTTAAGCCTCATCTGCTTCAAGAAGTTTCTCTGGCTAGAGCTGCGAGATGCACTAATGTATGGGTGTAAAAGTAAGTCATTAGGAGCTGGTTTAATACTATGTCCATATTAAATTTACCAAAATAGTAGTAGTACATTTTCCCCTATAGACTATGACCTGTCTGGCCACATTTTAAAGCATTTTTATTGATTCTTTGAGAATTTCATGCAATGTGTTTCGTTTATACTCAGACTTCCCCTCCCCCATGCCCACCCTCACTTTATTATACACGCCCCCTGCCCAACTTCATGTCCTCTGTTATATTTTGTAAAGGTCTAGAGAGTCTAATTCAGCACTGATAACAGTGTCAGGTATGGGCTCCATCTTGTGAAGCAGGCTTTAAATTCAGTCAGAAGGTGATTGGTTACTCCTATAACATTTGTGTCACTATTGCACCAGTAGGCACATCTTGCCCGGCCAGTCATTATTGAAGCTTGCAGGGTTCACAGCTGTGTAAGGATAACAATTAAAGTTCTCTTCTTGTGGCATGCTTAGCACCTTCTAGTACTATGAAAACTAGCCAGTAGTGTATCTTGTATAGAGCTCTTTATGGAAGAATGAAAACGAAGGGCTAAACAGAAAAATACATACTTTGGCTCCATAGGCAGCCTGGTATTAGCAAAAGAATGTTGCCTACTAGATCTTCAAGAATTTCCTACATCCAGAGAAACTGGAGCCACCTTATTAATTGTCTAAACCAGTCTCTTCATTTAACAGATGGACCTTATGGTAAAAGGTATGACTAATAACTGAAATATCTTCTCAATCACCATTTAGACAATATTTTTACCTCTTGTTACTTGTCTTTGGATGAATAATTTGGGCTTGATGAAAAACTACAAAAATTTCTATTTTTCAACTTGTCCCTGTGTCAAGGGAAGGACATAAATCTGGATGGTGACAGCCTGGCCTTCCACTTCCTTACATCGCAATTTCATGTTCATAATAATATAATCATGTACTGTGTACTGGTGACATTTTGATCAAAAGCAAACTGAAGACAGTGGTCTATAAGAGTCTATCATCTAGTGACCTCATAGATATCTTAGTTTATATAATAATACTCCATGATATTCCGACAGTGACAAATCACCTAACACATTACTCAGAATGTATGTCCATCCCTAAGATGCCTGTATTTAGCACAATTATTTCAGCATTTGATCTATTTCAAATATCTAATTGTTTTATTCTTACTTCACTCTGCCTTCACCAATATTTCATAGTGTTCTCCACTAGGATTCTGATATAGATTTTAAATGTTTAGTCACCACATTTGACATCAGAAACATTTTTAACTGAATTATGAAAACTACACCCTCCCATAGGGGAGAACCTAACATTATTATTCTGCTATATAGATACATTATTAACTAACTCCTAATGACTTATTGTTATGCCCATAGAGCTCAGCTCTCTCCAGAGAAGCTTCGTCATGCTTTGGATGATTAAGACAGAGACCCTCAACTAGCCAATGTGCAAAGAATAAGAGACTGAACAGTACTTTTCTCTGAATTAGACATCTATATCAAACTTCTGCCTCCCAAGGCTCAGGGATCATTGCAGAAGAGAGGGTGGATAGATTGTAAGAGACAAAGGTGGTAGAAGACCATAAGGAAGCAGAGTTTTCCAGGCAGCTGTGTAATTACTCATATGAACTCACAGTAACAATGACAGCATGAACCACAAAATCATGAAAGCCAGACAAAAACCCCAGCATAGATTCAGGGAAGGGGGGAAGAAAACCAACCCTACCTAAAGAAGTACTGACAAATGATCACTTCTGGGTGCTGGGAGGGGGAAAGTCAGTCACATTTAAGGGTGAAACTCTTGGTATGTGGGGATCTAAAAGCCCCACCTTTCATAGGTCTGAAAGGAAGTTACTGGGAGCGTGGCCTGGCTTGCTTTGAAAGTCTGAAGAATACTTCTGCACTACTGAGGAGTGCATGATCAGCATGTGACCATCCTTAATATACACCCTGGGGAGGGGGGAGTTCCAGGTGCTTTATAAGCTTTGTGACACTCGCAATAAATGAGTCACTGCCTAAGATTCCCCATTGCATCTGAGTGTCCCCAGGTAATGGGGGTGGTGTGGGCTGGTGAATGGCGTGCTTGCTTCCTCATCCCCAATCTTCACCTCGCCAGGGGTCACGGGTTCAAACCCCCGGCATCTGGCGCTCAACGTGGCACTCAAAGGAAGGTGAAAAGAAGAAAAGAAAGAAGAAAGAAGCAAAAATGGATTGGGGCCAATCGAGGTTCGGGGCAAGTAAGACCCTAAAAATGGGTAAGGCAATTTTTAAGTTTGAAGACCCAGTGCTTAAAGCGCTGAGAGATATGCTTAAAAGCAGGGGATTGGATTTGTCAGATCCTGTAGCTCAAAAGGTTTGGGTAGAGGTGATTCATTTGGCTCCCTGGCTACTTGGGGCTAATGTTTTTACTGGGGATACATGGGAACCTGTGGTACAGCTAGCTTGACAAAGGGAGGTTTAATTGGGGCTTGATCTGCAGCTGGAGTTCTACCCTATCATTACAGCCTTAAAAGCATGCTTTCGACCCGAGAGCCCTAAGCCCTCAGCACCACCTCCTGAGGAGCCTTCAGGAACCCCAGTATGGGAATCATGGGAAGGGTTTGAGGAAGAGGCAGAGATGCAACAGAAGTGAACCCAAAAGCAGACAAAGTAACAAGCTGCACCTCTGGCATGCCCTGGCCAGCTTCAGAGCCTCCTGGGCAGAAGGGCGGGACAGAGCAGAGTGCACTGAGTCAGCGGTAAAAGCCGCCCACCCCACCCGCCTTGAACTAATGCATGTGTGTGGGCCTTCCTCGGCTGGCGACGGGTGGGAGTCAGGAGCTCTAGCAACCTTAACCTGTGTGAGTCAGGGGCCAAGTGCAAAAGCCAGGCAGGGACCAGTGGCAGCAGCTGCCAGAACTTTGGCTGTGCACCATGACCGGCTCCAGGACAGCTGAAAAGGCCTGGTTTGGGGAAGGTGGCTCAGGGAGGGGCCCCACCCCTTGAGTTCCACAGGTGGCCAGGGAACCACCCCGCCCCCAAATGCCACAGCCCTGAGGGCAGCAGGACTCAACAAAACCCAGGCCGAGGGAGCCCTTAGTACCTAAGATGGATCTTGAAATAGGTGCCAGGAGGTTTCACTGCCTAGTGGACATGGGAGCTGATAGAACCATTCTTAGAAAGGAGGAGGTCCCATCATGATGGCACCTAGTTTCTGGGCCTCGAATCCTAGGTGTGGGAGGATACACCCCATCAGAAGAGACTCGAGAATGGCTCACCTGGCAGGATGCAGATGGAGCTAAAGGGGAGATGTGACCCCTGGTGGCAGCAGGGTTATCTGCCAACCTTATATGACAAGATATTTTGGGGGACGCACAGGCCTGCATAACCACTGATAGCAAGGCCTGTTATGATGGCTTTTTGGATCTTGAAGAGTCTGATAGACTTCCTGAGTCAGCAACTCAAGGGTTGTCTTGCCATATCAATTACAGGGGGGACCCAAAGAGAGAGCATCAGGTTCACCCCCAATTCTAAGGGCCACTGCCCCTCAGGTTCCAGCTGTCCAGTGGTCCCCTGGGGTGCCGGTATGGGTGGAGCAGTGGCCATTACCTGAGAAAAAGCTACAGACTTTAAAGGAAATTGTGCAGGAACAATTACAGTTGGGCTACATCCGGCCTTCTGTAAGTCCATGGAACACACCTGTCTTTGTTATTAAGAAAGCCTCTTGCAAATGGAGAATGTTGCAAGACTTGCATAAAGTCAATGCTAGAATGACCCTAGTGGGTACACCCTTAAGGGGGCTGCCCTGGATCCCTGCTATTCCCTCAGATTTATTTCTTATAGTTATAGACATTAAAGATTGTTTTTTCTCTATCCCTCTACAACCCCAGGATTGTGAAAATTTTGCTTTCTCTGTACCTTCCACCAACTTTAAAATGCCTGATGAGAGGTATGAATGGACTGTTTTACCCCAAGGTATGGCCAATAGCCCAGCATTCTGCCAAAGCTATGTGAAGGCCCTTTTGGGGCCTGCTCACTTGCTGCCACATGCCACTGT